>NC_060139.1:795460192-795771692 GCF_021461385.2 Schistocerca piceifrons | reverse complement strand
TCAAGCTTAATAAGGGTACACAAGGGCTGTGAACAGTATCAAGTTTTGAGTGAATACTAAAGGACACGGAGGTGCCATGTAGTCATGTAAAACAGTGTTATCAACATCTGACTGAGTTTCAGATGGGGTTCACTGTGAGTCTCCTTTTGGCCAGTTGGTCAAACCATGCAGCTTGCAGATTTATGGGGTATTCAGATGAAATACTAGCCCAATTTTGGATTGCATGCGAACATGAGGGCAGGTATATTCATCATTGAGGTATTGGTTAAACAAATCAAACCACCACACAGGAGGATCGCTGACCTGTGCACCGAGCACACATTCCTCGAGCATCCACTCCAATCAGAAGACATACGTTGCAAAGATCCACATTTTACATCTTTTTGTGAGATGTACTGATGCTGCAGTGTTCATCTTTGGCACACCTGTCCAAGATGTGTAACAAAAACAGCAAAGTGCAAAATCCATGCAACTTGCACAATTATTTACTTATATTTATGTATACAAGACAACTTCTTGTATTCCCTCTGTGTTTGAGTAAAAATACATGTCACATAAATTCGCTTCAAAAACTTAGGCCCAAAAAAATTTGTGTAAAATTTAAAAATGCTTTTCATGCTAATTGTTTAAAACTCACAAGTGTGTCATGATATGTTATGTACGTTCAGACACTGTGCGCTACGAAAAACATACTTTGTGCTGTAGCATCAGCAGTACTCAACATTTGTGCTTTATACACTTTTAGCAGTTGTAACCTCATTCAAAGAATCATTCACTTTGCATTTCAGTGTATATAAACATGAATAAATGTAAATTTTTTGATAATTTTCAGAAGTTATGAGTATAGTGAATTAACACATTTTATAACTAACATATCATGTTACATATAACTTTCCCTTTCCATAAGAGCATATGATGTCTGCACTTATCATAAAATAATTTTATTTTCAAGTTTTTTTTACTGAGTTAACTATAAGCAAGTTTCAAGAAATTAGTAACTTTTCTCACAGGCTTTTCTGTTGCCTTTATAGTAATCTCAATTTGCATACCAATTCCTTAGTTCTTGAAATGAATTAGTAATACTTTTGGCTTAACGGATCCAGAAATTAAAGAGAAACAAAAGTTCATTTGGAGGTTATTTGTTTACTGTTCAGTAAAGCAATGCACCAGTCACAATACAGCTCCACTGTGAATGGAATGAAATGATTGTATGGCACTGATGGCCTGGAGGACCCATCTGGGGAAATTCAGCCACCGGGTTGCAAGTCTTATTTCAGGTGATGCCACATTGGGCAACTTGTGTGTCGGTGATGACGATGAAAGGATGAAGAGGACAACACAAGACCCAGTCCAAGAGTGGAGAAAATTTCCAACCAGACCAGCAATCGAACCCTCGCCCACTGCATGGTAGGCAAACACGTTACCACCCAGATACGCAGGCAGACCACACTGTGAATACAATTCTCAGACACGGGATGAGTTAGCTGACATTTGTCAGCAACTGGAAATCACCTTGACTACCATCAAACGACTGGAAGCTGCTATGAATGAGTGTGAACTGTGAACATTGGAAGGACTCCCAAGAGGCAGGTGGTATCAATCTCTCCTCTGCGGGAAGTGTAGGATCTATCACTGCTTGTCCACTTGACTATGAGAGGCAGGTCAGTGGTTGGGGCTAGGTGCACCTATACAGGGAGACAGGGACCAGGAAGAACTCAGGGTGTTATACTGGTCCCCCAACCAACAAGTCTGAGATGCTGTCTTCCACTGAAACTGAATCTGAGCTAGTGAGGCACTTCACCTGTTGGGAAACCTGCTGTGACCAGCATCAAGAGAAGGCGAACGCAAAAGGGTAAGGCTCTATTAATCGTTGGTAGTTCAAACATAGTGACGATAATAGTATCCCTTAGGGGAATAGCACAAGAGATGGGAAGGAACGCCAGTTGCACTCTAGAGTGTATGCCTGGAGGCCTCAATCAACACTTAAGACTGTACTGCAGCAACCACTCAGGGAACAGGATGCAACCAACTGAAGATAGTGGCACACGATGGAACGAATGATGCCCGTCACCCAGACTCTGACGTCGTACTTGGACCATTCTACTGACTGGCAGAAAAGGTCAAGGAGACCAGCCTTGTTCATGGAGTTTCAACAAAGCTCACAACTGTGGCATTGCCTCCAGAACTGATCATGGCCTCCTGGTTCTGAGGCGAGTGAAAGCATTAAACAAGAGACTTTGAAGGTTCTGTGATGAGCTACGTTGTGGTTTCCTGGACCTGTGCCACAGGGTTGAGAACTGTAGAATCCTTGTAAATGGGTAAGGTGTGCATTATATCACAGAGGCTGCTACCCAGGTAGCTGACTACGTGTGCATTGTTCACCAGGTTTCTCTCACTTCTTCTTCTTCTTCTTTTAGGTTAGGTGACTCTCCATCCACTCCAGATAATGATAGCTGTAGTGGACCCAGAAGTGTCAGTGTAAGATCCAAAGAAATACCCCCCAAATGTGACAATATTGAAATCCTAGTGATTATTTGCTGAAGTACTCACAGCAAAGTGCCAGAGTTTGAAGCACTCCAAAAGAGCCATGGAGCTCACTCTATGCTAAGTACAGAAAGCTAGTTTAATCCCAAAACTGCTAGCTGTGATATGGGGAAAATTTAAGCATAAAGATTCTGAACTCAAACATAAAGAGGTATTCCAAACAGAATGCCGTCCTCCATATCAACCAATGTGGATTCCAAAAACATTAACCCTGTTAAACCCAACTCTCACTTTTCTCACATGACATCCTGAAAGCCATTGATCAAGATAGTCAGCTAAATGCAGTACTTCTTGATTTCCAAAAAGCATATGACTCAATATGACACATACACTTTTTATCAACATTACTATCATATGGAATATCAAGCAAAATTTGTGACTAGAGTGAGAATTTTTTGATAGGGTGGATGCAAAAATTTATCCTGGATGGAAGTAATCTACAGATGTAGAAGTGACTTCAGGTGTGCATCACAAAAATACATTGGGACCCTTGCTGTTCATGTTGTGTATTAATGACCTAGACAATGTCAATAGTAGCCTCAGACTTCTTGCAAATGATGCCTTTGTCTATAAAGAAGTACCATCTTTAAGAAGCCATGCATATATTCAGCTAGATCTTGATAATACAAGGGTGGACTGAAAAGTAATGCCTCCACCTTCGTAACTCTTCAACAGTTGGCAGCATTGGTACACGGCAGGTACTGGCTTGTTCCGTTGCCTCTTTTCTACACCTCCAGTTGGCAGGAAACCTTAGCACTGATCGGTTGTGTTGTTACAGTGTGAAGTATGGAACCAAGCGCAGAAGGTCGGTCAATACGATCTAAGCAACTTGCAGTCACTGAATTCTTGACAGCAGAAGGTGTCACCCCAAAGGATACTCATCAGAGAATGAAAGGAATTTATGGTGATGTGAATACTGTGCGGCAATGGGCGAGTAAGTTTAAAGATGTTGACATGGGAACATCTGACTTAAGTGACAAACAAAGAATTGGACGTCCTGTGACAGCAACCACTGAGCTTCACAAGCAAAATGTTGACAGACTGATTCAGGGCGATCGTCGTATCACTCAGAGAGAAACTGCAAGCAAAATTGGCATTCTGCAAGAATGGGTGGGTCACATCATTGCTTTGCTTGGCTATCGAAAGATCTGTGCATGATGGGTACCCTGGATGTCACCACAGCAGAACTGCAGAGACTGAATCTCACTACCGTACAGCATCCTCCATAGAGTCCAGATTTAGCAACATCTGACTTCCATCTGTTCCCGATAATGAAAGATGATCTGTGGGGACATCATTAGGCTTCTGATGAAGACATTGAGAGAACTGTGATACTGTGGTTGCAGAAACACAGTGTCGACTTCTTCCATGATGGTTTCAGAAAACTTGACAGAAATGTATCCAATTGATTGGTGATTATGTGGAAAAGTGAAAATTGGTAATTAAAGATCACATTCTAAGGATTATCTCTGTGTTTGCTTTATTAAAATTCCCATCCGAACAAAATTATCGAAAGTGGAGACATTACTTTTCATTCAACCCTTGCATTTCAAAGTGGTACAAAGAAAGGTCACTGAGCAAGGTGGCACAGTGGTCAGCACACTGGCCTTGCATTCAGGACAATGATGTTTCAAACCCACATCTGGCCATCCAGTGTTTCCTGTGAATTCCCAAAATCGCTCCAGGCAAATGCCAGGATGGTTCCTTTGAAAAGGCGTGGTCAATATCTGCCCCACCTTTACAAAAAATGGCAACTTGTTTAAATGTTCAGGAATGAAGAAGTGTGACTTCACACACAAAAAAAAAGTATTTTATGACTACAGTATCAATGAGTCACATCCGGAGTTTTTTGACTCACACAAATATCTGGTATCAACAATGTATGAAAAGATAGACTGCTACTTACCACAAAGATGACATGTTAAATTGAAGACAGGCACAATTAAAAAACACTTACACATAAGCTTTCAGCCACAGCCTTCCGGCCCGAGCTGTCGGAGTTAGCGGCCATGTGTGCGTGAGGTGTGCTTGCTTGTCTGAATGAATGAATGAATGGTACATGTTTATGTTTCTTTTTCTAACAAAGGCTGTCGGCTAAACCTTATATTAAGTGTCTTTTAATTGTGTCTATCTAAGCCATAATGTTTCTTGTATAAGGTATGTAGCAATCTATTTTTTCCCACTTTTTGATATCACTATATGGAGATTCCAGTGATTAAATATCTGGGTATTATACTTTGTAACAACATGAAAAGAAACAATAAAAGAATGTAGCAGGGTGGACCACGTTGATTTATTGGTAGAATGCTGTGGAAACAATCAGTCCACAGAGGTAATTGCTTAATAATCATTTGTGCGACTCATCCCACAATACTGCTCAAGTGTGTGCCTCCTGTACCAAGTAGGGCTAACAAGAGATACTTAATGTATTCAGAGAAGAACAGCATGAAACGTCACAGATTTGTTTGACCCTTGGGAGGGAGTCAGAGATGCTCAAAACTGAACTTACAGATGCTTGAAGATAGATCAAATTAGTCACAGAAAGCCTCCTTACCAAGTTCCAAGAAACACATTTAAACAATAAATTAGAATATACAACAAACTGCTAAATATTGTTCCATAGGTAACCCCATGAACCATGGACCTTACCATTGACAGGGAGGCTTGCATGTACAATTGGCAGGGAGGCTTGCATGTCTCAGGGATACAGGTAGCCGTACCGTAGGTGCAACCACAACAGAGGGGTATCTGCTGAGAGGCCAGACAAACGCGTGGTTCCTGAAGAGGGGCAGCAGCTTTTCCAGTAGTTGCAGGGGCAACAGTCTGAATGATTGACTGATCTGGCCTTGTAACATTAACCAAAATGACCTTGCTGTGCTGGTACTGCGAATGGCTGAAAGCAAGGGGAAACTACAGCAGTTTTACTGTATGGTTAAATGATAATGGCGTCCTCTTGGGTAAAATATTCCGGAGGTAAAATAGTCCCCTAATCAGATCTCTGGGCAGGGACTACTCAGGACATCGGTATCAGGAGAAGCAAAACTGGTGTTCTACGGTTCGTAGTGTGGAATGTTAGATCCCTTAATTGGGCAGGTAGGGTAGAAAATTTAAAAATGGAAATGGATAGGTTAAAGTTAGATGTAGTGGGAATTAGTGAAGTTTGGTGGCAGGGGGAACAAGACTTCTGATCAGGTAAATGCAGGGTTATAACTACAAAATCAAATAGGTGTAATGCAGGAGTAGGTTTAATAATGAATAAAAAAATAGGAGCGTGGGTTAGATATTACGAACAGCATAGTGAATGCATTATGGTAGCCAAGATGGACACGAAGCCCACACCTACCACAGTAGTACAACTTTAGATGCCAACTAGCTCTGCAGATTATTTCGTGTGCCGCAGTGGTTAAAATATACCAACCGTGACAAAATGGCGCTAGCCAAATGCAGTGCCGAGGAAACTGTGGTGCACCACGGGGCTTACATATTTGACAGGGGTGAACAACGGCTGTTGAGCTGTGTACAGGTGAACACATGTGTAACAGTTGAGCAACTGACCACCCAGATAACCAAGGGGCTACCAACAGTATCCCCTCCTCTGCAGATGATGAAGAGATTGATGAAATGTATGATGATATAAAAGAAATTATTCAGATAGTGAAGGGAGATGAAAATTTAATAGTCATGGGAGACTGGAATTCAAAAGTAGGAAAAGGAAGAGAAGGAAAAGTAGTAGGTGAATATGGAAGGGGGTAAGGAATGAAAGAGAAAGCTGCCTGGCAGAATTTTGCACAGAGCATAACTTAATCATAGCTAACACCTGGTTTAAGAAAGAAGGTTGTACATATGAAAGAGGCATGGAGACACTGGAAGGTTTCAGATAGTTTATATAATGGTAAGACAGAGATTTAGGAACCAGGTTTTAAATTGTAAGACATTTCCAGGGGCAGATGTGGACTCTGACCACAATCTATTGGTTATGAATTGCAGATTAAAACTGAGGAAACTGCAAAAAGGTGGGAATTTAAAGAGATGGGACCTGGATAAACTGAAAGAACCAGAGGTTGTAGAGTGTTTAAGAGAGAACATTAGGGAACAATTGACAAGAATGGGATAAAGTATAAAAATGCAGTAAATGAAGCAGGCAAGAAGGAATACAAACGTCTCAAAAATGAGACCAATAGAAAGTGCAAAATGGCTCAGCAGAGATGGCTAGAGGACAACTGTAAGGATGTAGAGGCATATATCAGTAGGGGTAAGATAGATACTGCCTACAGGAAAATTAAAGAGACCTTTGCAGAAAGTAGAACCACTTGTATGAATATCAAGAGCTCAGGCAGAAAACCAGTTCTAAGCAAAGAGGGGGAAGCAGAAAGGTGGAAGGAGTATATAGAGGGTCTATACAATGGCAATGTACTTGAGGGCAATATTATGGAAATGGAAGAGGATGCAGATGAAGATGAAATGGGAGATATGATGCTGCGTGAAGAATTTGACAAAGCACTGAAAAACCTAAGTCAAAACAAGGCCCCGGGAGCAGACAACATTCCATTAGAACTACTGACAGCCTTCGGAAACCCAGCCATGGTAGAACTCTACCATCTGGTGAGCAAAATGTATGAGACAGGCGAAATACCCTCAGACTTCAAGAATAATATAATAATTCCAATCCCAAAGAAAGCAGGTGTTGACAGATGTGAAAATTACCGAACTATCAATTTAATAAGTCACGGCTGTAAAATACTAACACGAATTCTTTACAGACGAATGGAAAAACTGGTAGAAGCCGACCTTGGGGAAGATCAGTTTGGATTCCGCAGAAATGTTGGAACACGTGACGCAATACTGACCCTACGACTTATCTTAGAAGCTAGATTAAGGACAAGCAAACCTACGTTTCTAGCATTAGTAGACTTAGAGAAACTTTTGACAATGCTGACTGGAATACTCTCTTTCAAATTCTGAAGGTGGCAGGGGTAAAATACAGGGAGCGAAAGGCTATTTACAATTTGTACAGAAACCAGATGGCAGTTATAAGAGTCGAGGGGCAAGAAAAGGAAGCAGTGGTCGGGAAGGGAATGAGACAGGGTTGAAGCCTATCCCCGATGTTATTCGATCTGTATATTGAGCAAGCAGTAAAGGAAACAAAAGAAAAATTAGAAGTAGGTATTAAAATCCATGGAGAAGAAATAAAAACTTCGAGGTTCGCCGACAACATTGTAGTTCTGTCACAGACAGCGAAGGACCTGCAAGGGCAGTTGAACGGAATGGACAGTGTCTTGAAGAAGGAATAAAATTAACATCAACAAAAGCAAAATGACGGTACTGGAATGGAGCCGAATTAAATCAGGTGGCACTGAGGGAATCAGATTAGGAAATGAGACTTTTAAAGTAGTAGATGAGTTTTGCTATTTGGGGAGCAAAATGACTGATGATGGTCGAAGTAGGGAAGATATAAAATGTACACTAGCAATGGCTAGGTAAGCGATTCTGAGGAAGAGAAATTTAACATGGAGTATAGATGTAAGTGTCAGGAAGACTTTTCTGAAAGTATTTGTGTGGAGTGTAGTCCTGTATGGAAGTGAAATATGGACAGTAAATAGTTTAAAAAAGAGGAGAATAGAAGCTTTTGAAATGTGGCGCTACATAAGAATGCTGAAGACTAGATGGTTTCACTGTAACATTCTATGTTATCCACACCATCGATCAGAGACTAGCAGCACCCAGACTAGGAAATTTCGGTCCCAAGCATAAGCTACTGTTAATATCACAATACTAACAGCAATCTTTGAACTGGTGCCCTGTCTGGGAAGCACAGAATGCTCACAAATGGTTACTGGTAATCCATTGAGGACAGCAGCTGAACATGAGGTACATTGTTTATTCAAAACATGCTAGCAGTTTCAACGTCAAAAAGAGGCACCTTCAGGCCTCAAGCATAATCTGTCACCAACAAATGAACCAGACTGACAAAGACCAATGGAGTCTACAAACAACAGATGACAAGTCTGACAATTGGTGGGATTGTTACTGCTGTGACAATATGGAATCAGTTGATTTTGGCCCTGCTGCACTCACTGCACATGCTAGCATAACATGCTTAATAAGTTGCACTGTTTAAATTTCAAGACTCAGTTGGCTTTTGTCAGTGTGGTTTGTACACTGATGACAGTATAATTGGAGCCTGAAGATGATGCTTTTTAGTGTCGAAATTGGTAGCATGTTTTGAATAAATGACACTGGATTACAACACAGCTGTTGGTTTCAATTATTATTATTATTATTATTATTCAAGCTCATGAATGGCGTTGTATTGTGTTCAGTGATGTATTGCAGTTCTGCACTATCCTGGATAACCACTGTTGGCGAGTATGGCAGCAACTTGAGGAGATCTCCTATACTTCCAATGTTTTGGAGAAGGCACAGCAGAGTTACTCCTGGTGTAATGATGTGGAAAGTCATCATGTATGACTTAAGTCATGACTGGTAGTGACTGATGGAATTCTGATGGCACACCGCTACATCACGGACATCCTTCGTCCTGGTGTGTTACCTCTCATATGGTGCCATTTTTCAACAATAAAATGTTCATTCACACATGACGTATGTCTCTATGAAATGTCTGCAGGGTGTTTCAGGTTCCCCCATAGTCAGTAAGATCCCCAGATCTTTTCCCAGCCTCAAGAGAAGATATGACAGCTTTATGACATCCTCCCCAACCTTATTAGTGAATGAATTCTGGCCAGAGGAGTTGCTATGTCAAGCTGATAAGTTGGCTCATTCTGCCACGTTCTTTGTAATTATGACTCGATTTTCTGGTCACTGAAGTTGAGATCACATACCATCTCAACCCAAAAAATTTCATTTCATTTTCTCCTCCCCTTCTGTCTGCTTCACCTTTTTTGTAAGGCAGTGTATATCATTGACGCCAGCAGACAGCCATGCAGACAAGAAATCCTTACTATCAATAGCAGTTTTGACCATTGTCTGAATGAAAACTGTTGTGCAGTTTTACAGAAATTTGGAAACTGCAGGTTGTTGGACATTTACAGTCCCAATAACGAAACTGCCACTTCAGGAGTCTTTAAATGGTTAAGGTCAACCTATTCACTTAGTTAATATAATAGAAGGAAACATTCCACGTGGGAAAAATTATATATAAAAACAAAGATGAGGTGACTTACCGAACGAAAGCGCTGGCAGGTCGATAGACACACAAACAAACACAAACATACACACAAAATTCTAGCTTTCGCAACAAACTGTTGCCTCATCAGGAAAGAGGGAAGGAGAGGGGAAGACGAAAGGAAGTGGGTTTTAGGGGAGAAGGTAAGGAGGCATTCCAATCCCAGGAGCGGAAAAATTTACCTTAGGGGGGAAAAAAGGACAGGTATACACACGCACATATCCATCCACACATACAGACACAAGCAGACACATGTCTGCTTGTGTCTGTATGTGTGGATGGATGTGTGCGTGTGTGCGAGTGTATACCTGTCCTTTTTTCCCCCTAAGGTAAATCTTTCCGCTCCCGGGATTGGAATGACTCCTTACCCTCTCCCTTAAAACCCACTTCCTTTCGTCTTCCCCTCTCCTTCCCTCTTTCCTGATGAGGCAACAGTTTGTTGCGAAAGCTAGAATTTTGTGTGTATGTTTGTGTTTGTTTGTGTGTCTATCGACCTGCCAGCGTTTTCGTTCGGTAAGTCACCTCATCTTTGTTTTTACATATAATTATTCACTTAGTTAAATAGAGACAGAATTTCTGAGAAGTAACCCTCATCCATTTTCTCTAAAAGGATACAATTTCTGAAGTCGCTATAAGCTGGGTACAATCATCCAATTAGAAGTTTTAAAGATGGAATATGGAGAGTCTACTTGAATGGACAAACAAATTCTACAATGCTAGCGAACAGAAACAAGAAAAACAAAAGACCCTGCATGCTTAAGCAAGCCTAAGAGACTTGAGATACGAGAGTTCCTCCAGAAACTGGTTGTTATCACATCAACAGAGGTCCATCCACGATAATGATGAAGCAAGGCTTCAAACACAGGATTTTCTATTACAGAGGTTTCTATCATAATCATAATCTAGGCAGTTAAGCCAGAATCCCTGTATGCATATCACAGACTCACTGTTGCTGAAGAATACCAGGATGTTATCAAACAATAGGACTTCTTGTGCTGATACCCCAGGTTCACCAAATTCAAGCCTAGGTAAGCTAACCAAATTACAGTATTATCTGAAATATGTAACATGGACACCTCACATCAATAAAGTACTAGTTCTGCCTCATGGAGTACCAAAGTACAAAATCACAAAATATTAAGCAGAAACGTCAGCTGTTCAAAAACTGTTTCTTTCACTAAATCTTCACACACTCACAGTGTGAAGAATCAAAGTCCATGACAACCACAGAATGGAATTTTTTGATCGTGTGTGACAGAGATCTTCTGAGTACACCTGTCATTTATGAGAGGCATATGTGCTTTGCTGGGAGAGTCTACAAGGTATTTTGTAAAAAATTCTGAAGGTATCCACAAGAGTGAGATAGGCAAAGGTTTGTTCACAGTCTAACAAAAAGGGCCAGCAAGCGTCTTGTGAAGTGTACATTGTGTGTGACTAGCTCTACACCTACATGATCACTCTGCAGTTCAAACTTATGTATTTGGCAGAGGAAACACTTGCTTCTTAACTAAACAACCACTAAGTTGATAGAACCAAAGATACGAACAAAGGAGTTCATAGGGAGCTGTTTTTGATGATATCTGAAATCCACTGGATGAAAACATGTTTGTTGGTTACCTTCAGTAACTAATCAATATTCCACTTAAATAGCAAAAAGATAACACAGAGCTGTTGATCCAGGAATAATAAGATCCACTGCATTTCTCACACCACATCCATGATAGATCAAAACTTGATGTCTGCTGGATTAGTAATAGAAACCAAACAGAACCTTAAAAATATATATATGGTAAAAACTTTTATTTTTTCATGAATGGCACTTGAGCCAGCTCTAAGATATATCACAATAAATGCATGCACAATTAAAGTGCTAATGTTTTAAAATAGTTATCCCCCCTACACACACACACACATGCACGCACAGTAACATTAATGCTGTATAACTGAGTTATTCATTGTTTCAAATACTTTATTATTCATCACACAACGCAAAATAAGTGTAGCTTCTGCAAATAAGTACTGATATCATTAAAGCCAGGTTACAGAAACTTCAATCACTTCTGGACAACTTCACTTCTGAATAACTGCATAAATTTGCATTTTACCTGTGACATTTGCTGTACTCTTCTCGTTGGATTCTACATCATCTTTTGACTTGGAAGATTCATTGCCAACTGTATCCGTCTCTCCCTGTGCTGTTGCTTGATCTCTGCCATTTTCTCCTTTTTCAAAAAGTGCCCTCTTTATTACTTTCAGAGAGACACCTTCGAGACCACACTCAAACATAATAAACCCAAGTTTGTCTTCATTTGCAGTGCTTATTTCCTCAGTGTTGCTTGAAGTTGTACTGGGGCGGCCCTGTGAAGTACAACTCTTTTATAGTCATCTTACAATAAGGATGTTTGTATACAATAAAACTCACATTTCCCTGTAACCTGAAAACTCGTTTGTCTATACTCACTCCAATGAGTTTCAAGAACAAAGGAGGACTGTTCAAAACAAAACCCAACATTAGCAAACCTTGAAAAATAGCAAGATTAAAATTTCATGTTCCAGAATATTCCTATCTAAAAATGTATTTCGTTCCAAAATCCATTCTTATAGTTTAGTAGCCATGATTTTTCTGTATCTGAAAATGTACACTACCACTTAAATAACATGTTAGTTTGATGATTATTCAATTTAGCAAACTTTCACTTCCTGGAAATTCTTGGGAAATTTTAGGAATCCCCAAGCACTTTAAAACTTGTTTCCCATGAAGTAGTACCTATTATTTTATTATTTTCTTGTTATGCAGCTTTTGGTTAAACACATTTGCTTTTCTGTTTTATTGTTTCTTTCTTATGTAAACAAGTAAAATGTAATAATCCTGTATTTTACCAATCTGTAATTACTGTAATATGTGAGTCTGTAAATATGAGTCACTTACAAAGGTTGATGGGACAGTTAAAGTGTGTCAATCAGTTGAGGATAGGATTTCAACTCGTACAGTTACTATGTTGGTTCATTAGAGCTGTGTGAAGTAATATGTTAGTCTTTGCCACAAGTGAACTTTGTGAAACTTTTGTTAACTGGTGTAGCTTACTGATATGTTATAAAATATTGAGCTTTCTGCATTTTACAAAGTTGATCACCTATATAGAACTTAATGTCAATAAATATGATGAGATCAAGAAATAATTTCTGCAGTACTGTGTATGTTACTTAACACTGTTTGCCAAATCTTGTAAAGACAATAAGACAATTGAATAACAAATGCCATGAGACTTGCAAGGCAAAATTCATATCAGTAAAGCTACAACCCATCCACAATTATGCTCTGCTTCAGTTGCCATTTCGGAGAGTATAAGCACATACTTCCATTTAAGCACTGTTTATAAGTACACCTAATGAGATGAAACAGATGACTTCAACACTAGGAATCTACGCAATATCATGTGTAGCAGATGTTTTCATACTTAATTTTTTGGGAAACAAGATTTTTATCTACATTGGCAGATAATAAGGAAAGAGTGAAATGTATACTTTATTATGTGTCGTAATATTTGTAATGATGATTTAATGCATTTCCTGCCAACACTTAGCTTCTTTGCCAAGATTATCATTTGCTAACTAGCTGTCTGTTTTCTTAAATCTGATGTAATGCAGCTCAATCACTGAATCTCACCTGCTCAATTGTTTCATACGGATATAATCCGTATTCTGCTTATGTTTTCTTCACAAGTTCAGATTCTGATTAGCCCAACCCTTCCTATTCTTTCACACATTACAGTTTCTAAAAGACTTCACCAGCTGAAATTTGCTTTGTTTAAGGTGCTCTGCTTCACAGATTTGCAATATTTACTCACAGTATCTGCTGTTGATTCTGCTGAGAAGTGATGGCTGTAGAAATCAACAGGTCGAAGAGGAGATGTAATCTTCGCACATGTAAATAACACACGGGAGTACTGACTTGGTATAGCTGTAATTACTGCATCCTTCAGAATGGAGCTCTCATTTTTCAGCCTGCGTAGCTGTGTATGTATCTTTCCTACAAAAGAATAGAGATTAACAGGATGGAGAAAAGTGGTTAGAGGCACAAAAGGTTTCTGTCTATTCTGTTTCATCAGGGGTCAATATAGAATATGAAATCAATTGCAAGACAGGGTGTAGCAAAATAACAATAAATTATTGGGACAATTGGTGAAAAGATGTGTAACAAAGGAAGATAGATAACATATTAATCTAGCTAACTTTCACGAAATAAACCAGATGTGAGGCATTATTTATTGAGTGCCCCTCATAGATTTAAAAGATTTAATGCAAATGTTTAAATAATGGAAAATCCAGGATGGAATAATTATAATATTATGAAAAGGATAGATAGCTACTCACCATATAATGGAGATGCTGACTCACAGATAAGGCACCTTTCATGATTTGTAATTAATGCAAATGTTTCTTTTTCTGATACTGTAGAAGGGATGATGATATCAATAAGTTCAGGGCAGGAAAAATAAAATTGGCCTGGAAAATACTTACATGGTTGATGCAGAATTGGTCCTCATTAATGGACCTACCACAGAAAATGCTGGGAGCCCTGATTTCCATACTTCATTTGGTTGCTGTCACATGTTTGCAAATGTACATCTCTCATATGCTGCGTCCAGAGTACTTTGCTGTGTCATTTCGTTGGAGGGAGTGAGAGGAGTGAGTGAGTGACCCTTTGAACGTAACACAAAGTGGTGCTAATGATAAAAAAGCACATATTCACTGTCTAGTGTTATGCGAAGCACTGTTCATTAAAAATGTAGAGGAGTTGTTTGTGCGAGAATTTAAGACTGCAAGCATTTTTGCAAAACCTCAAGTAAAGTCTGCAATGCAAACTTAATGGCAAAATTGAATAAAACAGACTCTGTGGTGAATAAAAACCATAACTATCCGAAAAGAGGGTCAATCTCATGTTAGTCCTGTTGTAAACATTTTCATTTTCAACAAATTGTTGGGAACAATGAAACAGGACAGAAATAAAAAACTTAGACGAAAAATAAAGTGACAGAAAAAAAACCATTGAAATTAACAACTTTTCCCTATCCCTATACATAAAGAATATAACTTCAAAATGAATAGTTTCCTAACAAATAAGTACATCAAACAACAGACAATTTTTACTATTTATGAATAAACAATAATATGTGGTCAATCATAACCACAATTTTCACTTTTGCACAAAGCTGTGACATTTTTAATTGTAACGATTCCACTCTCCTGTGC
This sequence comes from Schistocerca piceifrons, assembly GCF_021461385.2. Taxonomy (NCBI): domain Eukaryota; kingdom Metazoa; phylum Arthropoda; class Insecta; order Orthoptera; family Acrididae; genus Schistocerca; species Schistocerca piceifrons. Next base: position 795,756,712 of record NC_060139.1, on the reverse strand, counting down.
CAAGTTCTCTTCACATACCATCATTTTGACTTTTGTCTATCTTTGTGTAAGCTTTTACCAAATCAAAGAACCGCATTTCTTTCTTTCTTTCTTACTTTTTAAGGTCTCTTTTTTTGTACCTAAGCACTCTTAACCAATATTCTTCTCCACCGATTGTTATCCATTGTAGAATTTCATTTGAAAGTCATTTCTTACTTTCCATTTATGAATTCTTGTGGTTATATTGCATATTTTATGGTAGCTGTTTTCTCGTTAATTATATTTTTGCCTGATTTAGTGTACTAAACAGCATGATCATCAGCATTAATTTCATTTTATATTTTATTTATATCCAAGATAATAAATATGTGGCGTAGGCTTTAATGTTATTCAATTGATGACAATTTTTGACTGAATTTGGATAGCTCCCCAAGACAGTAATTACTTTAGCCTTAGTGGCTAAGATTTTCAAATTGTAGTTGGAGAGAATCTGATTACCTGATGTAGTTTGTATTATATACTGAATGTGCATGTCTCCCCTCAATATAAATAATAATTTATCTAAGAAATCCCCGAGTCGTAAGATATTAATGAGACATTCAGCTATTTACAAAATGCCACATTCTAGTGACCTAGTGATCAATGGGATGGTAGTCCATAATATTCCTTTTTTGAACAGATTCCGGAGTGGATATAGACTGATATGAATATTGAGGTTTTCTCACTGCAATTGATTGGCATTGCAAACAACATCCTGAGTGTATTTTTAGCTGGAAACACAAAACAATTATTCAAACAATTTTCACTTTCCTTGAACAAAGGTTAGCAACAGAAAAATGTAAATGTTAACAAGAAAATGTAAAAAATTACAGCTTTTTTATGTTCTGCTTTCCCAGAGTGGCCCTTTACCGTACATGTAGCAACATGCTATGGGAAATGACTCACTTTACTAACCTATTGAAAGTGTTACAATGAGTTCTTCCTGCTGAGTCTCTGATGTTTCTATATAAACTGGATCTCCTCCCAGAATATCTGTTGCAGTGCCAGGTGTCGAATGACCTGGGAAGAGGGCTTTATTCATCTTGCTGATGCCACTCACTTTCTTCTGTCCACTTGGCAGAACAGAGGGTCGTTGGAATGTCTGAACCATCTCTCGTGCCTATAAAGATAAATCACTTTAAATCAAGTGACATTATTCTAGAACAGAAGTTTCATTTTCTCAGGTTGCCTAATTTATTATTCAATTACATAAAACAAAACAAGCAACTGTCAATAACTAAAAGAGAGGTAGGGTGAACAGAATCTTGCTTTCAGATTCATTAAAAAAGAATGAATATTAAAACTACAGCAATCACATAGTGAAACGAAACAAAGTTGTAAGGGAGTAAAAAAGATTCATAAGAAAATGAAAACATGAAAAACTGATGTACTTAGAGGCAGAAACTAGGTGATGATTTACAAGAAAATAGTTAACAATAAAAGTTGCCATCTGAAAACTAAAGGTAAAGCTGTCCTCAACTAGAAGGCTGGTTTGATCACTGCACAGGTTTACTAGGCATGGTATTACTAGACTTGGTATGCCCTTACCTTAAACTCCTGAAGACTATGTTATAAGAGTTATTTAAACTTAAGCTTCTTCACCAATTACTTTGTCTATAAGTAATTTATGTATTTAAACAAGGTCCCATTCATTTTTTCACACAAATCAGCAATTATGCTGTGTAAGTCAAACCTAGTACAGTGAATGGGCTATTTGATAAACATACCTGTTTCCCACAATGAAATCTTGTAGTAATGCTGTCAAAGCAGACCGCAAACAGTGATACACATGTCAAGTCACGTAAATTATCGAGAGCTGAAAATGAAATAATTTCCTCAACAACAGATGCTTGAAGCAAAGTAATATTGACCTGAAACAAATTTAAAGTTGTTAGAATACAGGTATAACAAGTACATAATATAGCTTCAAAATTTATTCATTTCACAATAAAAACTACTTTCATACTACTGTATGCATTATTATTTCATGTGGCGAAAAGCAATAGGGCATTAACAAAAACAGTGTGTTTAAAATGCAGCTATAATACTAAAAAAAAATACAGAATACTATATTTACTACGCAGAATAATAGCTGGAGTGTTGTCAGATATTACTCCGCTCCACAATTTCATTTATTACGTAATAGATAATACCCTGTCTGATTGGAGAATACTGTAAATCTTTATTTTTTTTTCAAAATGATAACAGAAAAATAGAGACCAAACTGTAACAAGCCATTTTAATGGTATTTATTGCGTTAGCTTATGGAAGACAAGACTTTTCTATGTACTGCAGAAGCTATTTAGAATTTCCTTATTTCTTTTTCATACTAATTATGATCATCTTCAGGCTCTACCAATGTTATGACTGGTGGCACAATCAAAGGAATGGTACAACAGAATAACATCAAGCCAATAAATTATGATTCAAAAGGCAAATTTCAAATGCTCATTAAGAATACAGTTACCAAATATGATTTTTGACACAGAAAAGATAAGAGCCATTCCACTTAACCCAAAACCATCAAATTTCAGAGCACTCTCATATTTACAAGATGTCACTACCATGCCAATAAGCTCACAACTCTACACAATGAAGAAAAGGCAAAATATATTATGTATTTACTGAATAATTAGAATATTCACAAAACCATAGCTTAACTTGCTTAGCAAGATTTTAAACGATGAGCAAAAAAATGAAGTATGTATCAAAAACATTGATTTTTTTTTTAGATTTCAGCTCCATCTGTTGGAAGGAACCTTAAACTATACAACTGAAGAAATTTCAGTACTTCCGGTACCTGCAAAATTACTTTAAAAATTCCTTCAGGAAGTTCATGCACATGAACAAATCCTTACCATTAATCACAATGTTATGTTTACATAAACAATTTAAAACACATGATTTTCAACTGTTAACATTGATGCAGTATAATGTTAAATAACAATTTATTCAGCAGTGAACGAAGTGGTACTGAATGCGATCCACAGGAAAATGTGGTGGTGGTGGTGGTGGTGGTGGTGGTGGTAGTAGTAGCAATTTTAATCTTTTGTGGATAAATTTTACAAGGGTATAGGATAAGTTATGATATTACAGTTTCAAAACAGAAAACATAATTCACAGGTACAGACTTTCATACACATGCAGGTCTAGTCTGACAAAGATGGACATGTAATCTGGCACAGCCTTATAATAACCTTACTTAATGAAATTTTATTCTTAATGACTGAAATGATATGTCATTTACAATACTATGTAAGACTAATAGAACCCCTCATTCTCAGTTAACTATGAAGTTAAACCATAATCACCACGAGGGACATAAGCTGTCCAAGTCTTGGAAATGTTCCATCATGAAGAGGAGAGGAGAGAAGAGAAGAGAAAACGGGAGCAGCAGCATTCAGGCAGATTGGTAGGGTAGACTGTAACTGGGTAAGAGATAGTTGGGGGAGGGGGGGGGAGGCAGAAATGAAAAACGCACAGCAGTACAAAAGAACCTCTCATAAGGTGACTTCTTTTCTATTCATGTATGGGGCAGCATCACTCTTAATTCATATTTAAGACATAAACCGCAAGCCCTTCAAAAATTATACAGCTATGACAAGTTAGCACTGTGTGTGTGTGTGTGTGTGTGTGTGTGTGTGTGTGTGTGTGTGTGTGTGTGGGCACGCGCGCGCATGGAGAGAGGTTTGCAAGTTCACCGCAAATTGAAAGGCATGTGAGAATTATATCGGTAGTAGGATAGCCACTGAAGGAGTTACCTAAGCACTGTCAGACAATGTCCAACATCGTGAAAATCCATGTTCAAATACAACTTGGAGAGAAACATATTTCAATACCCATAAATGAACTTGACAGAAAAAATAAAATAACAAGAACATACTATTTGTACGATATTAAAACATTAAGATTAACACAACAAAACTGAGGCCATCAAAGACTTCATTTTACTCATTATAAAGCTGATAACAGAAGGAAAATTACTTATCAAATTAAACAATGTTTAGAAAATGATAGAAATGTTGTCACCAGTATGCAACAAGCCCACAATGGTAACATATCAGCTGATGTGGTTAAAAATAGAGTAGCTGATAAGCCAGTAAACTCATTGTATATCAAAAATTATGCTGACATACACACTGCTAAAATAAAAAAAAGTTGTTTGTAACAGATGTGAATAAGCTACAAGGTACACAGAAGACTCAGAATTGTTACCAAGTGACTAGAAGAACTGAAATTACTATATCACTTTTAATGACTCAAGTCTAATCTTCTGTGTAGTTCAACATTTCACAGACAACAGTATTAGGTGATGTGAGCATTGGCTGAGATAAAGAATCAACAACACACACACAAAGTTTTTGTAGTCTCAGAAACTGGATTTTTTTTAAAGATTACTGTACACTTTATCAACGTTTTCTAACAGCAGGATACTTGAAGAGGATTTGGTTATCACGGCAAATATTTACGTAGTGTTAAACAAAGTATTTTAACTATTAGAAAAAATAACACACTGGTAGTTTCCACAATGTGTATTCTATAGTCACCACCTACAATCATTACCTTTGGTAGGATAAGAGTGCCCTGTGCCTGAGTAGAAATGCATTCTTCATACACATTTTTTGCATGAGGAGTGACACCAGCAGGTCGTTCTGCCGTGCTCCGTTTGCTGCTCGCTTGCAAATGTTGGCTGAAGTACCCATCACGATTCAAAACATTTGCAGCCTCTACTCTTCCTATGCACTCAGAATGCAAATGATTTAATACTGTTAAAGGATGAAGAGATGAAAGCGTTGGAGTCAGTGCATCAGTGAATCTGAAAGATACATAAAGTAATTAAACAGTAAAACCTTCATAAAGAACTGTAATGTCTCAGTGATCACAATATTATAGAGAAAATGTGAGAATAAATTATGGGAACTTACCTCTGCAGAGATTCTAGGACAAGTGGTGTTAGCATAATGTCAACATCCCCCTTCAGCTTCAGTATAACGGTCGTTCGATTGCCATACTCATGTTGAAGAGTTAACAGTTCTTCTTCACAACCTGTAATTTTTTTCCCATGTTAAATGTAAACTCTTATAGAGGTTAATAACTGAGTAATATTTTAAAGGAAAGTTTATGATATAATATTACATTATATGATGGGAGTGTGACCATGGAATTCTTATTTGAGTGGAACTGTCTGCAGGATCCACTAGGAAGATGATGTTGACAAACAAATGACTCTCTTAACTGTGATCTCAGAATTTCATTCCTCTTATTACATTAATATTATCTTGCCTAACATTGTGTGTATTAGACCCTGAGCTATTCCCTTCTTCTGCTATGATTTTTCCGAACCACAATATTACAAATGCCCAATACTGGAAATTTCTGTTATGGCTTCATTTCAAACATTTTATGAAATAACATAAAACCTAGTGTTGTTTTGTGTTGTCTCAGATAAAAAGTGCTCGAAGAACATTATCTATTTTCATCTGATGTGTGATTGAACACAAAACTTTTTCCAAACTTATTAGAAATAGTTCATATGAATGCTGGGTATTCATTTATCAAAAACTCTTCTGTCATGTCGAATGTGCTGCTATCCTGGAAAATGCACTGACATTATTCAGAATATACAACTTCAATTTGATAAAAACTACATGGACACATTAAAACATGTTGGAGAATAATGCTTGTGCTTCAAGTATTACTGTAATGCTTAGCTGTGGATTAGGTTTTTTATGACTGACACCAAGATATAAATACCTAAATATTTCACTAAATAATGGAATATTCTGTTTTATTTGTGAATTTGCTAGGATGTAAATCACTTGTCAGTTGGAAAAGGCTGGCAGGAAAAGTTGGTCATGGTCTTGTTGAATAAATACAAATGAAACTGCAGAGATTACTTTAAAATTTCTGTAACTATGGATGCAAGAAAATTCTGTATGAGTATTATAATTTTCTAACTTATCAATGAAATGGAGCAATGAGGAACAGTGCACAAAAATGAAAAATATTATAAATGACTGACTCTCGCAAATGAGACAACCATCACTGACACACACGCCTTACTTGTTACTGTAAAAGACAACATGTGTCCTCACATTGCAGGAATTTATATTTCTTTGGTGATGATGGATGAAATATACTAATCAGATTATTCAGGTACTCAAAATATGTTGCACCATCATGTGTCTTTCTTGTAGTTCACAAAATTGCTAAAACTCAGATTTCCATGGAACAGTAAGAACATTGCAATGTCATGGAAGAATTACCCATGGCATATTCTTCCACAAATTGTACTGCAGAGAGACCTTTGAAGATTCATGATGTAACAGTTTGATGAACTCTGACGTGAGTTTCCACCTCAATACCTAGATGATTATTTTATTTTGCTAAAAGTAAGTGATGGAGAAAACTGAAATTTATGGACAAGAATCTATACTGGAGCTTCAGTAATCCTACACAGGAATATTCTCACAAACCATTCAGAATTTCTCATCTCTTTCAAGCAGATGTATGTGTATACACAACTTAGTCTCAAGGAAAATTACTCAAAAATAGCTGGATTACTGTATCTCTAAATCCAGTAAAATTTCAAAAATCATCAGCACAGGTGCAAACATTCAGGTGTATTTGCTTCATTTCAATTATCTATCATACTGTTGCATTAATCCCAAGAAACAACATAATATACTCACCACTCTCCAAATCATCTGCTTCTGAACCCATAAATGTGCTACTGTCCCAGGTGTATGGATGAGTTGGTGTTTTGCCACTTTGTGGAGGAGGGGAACCATGTTCATTTGGACGACCCACCATTTTAAGAGATGTAAATCCTTCTGTCAAAGTTTCAAATTTTGGTGTATACTTACTACCTGCAAACATAAATAAAAGCCATATAATGTATCAACATAATGTTCACTGACAAACTTATGTGAGAACACCAGCTGGAAAAATGAGTGTCAGAGAGAGGGAGAAAAAGGATTTATTCCACATAAGTGCTTCATTTAAAATAAATTATGGATGAACGTACACAGATTTTGTTAAGTGCTTTCATGTTTAGCAGGTCAGAAAAGTAAAATTCCCCACAATTTGCAAATAAAGTATCTTGTGTTAACTTGTTTTCCCATTTTTGGACTTTATACATGAAAATGATAAACAGTCTGTCCTATAAATCCAACATGAGTTATCTGCTACTGTCATCCTTGGCTACAAATTTCTGAAGACAACTGTGTAACGTATTTGGAAGTTCACACTTTCTGCTCTCTTTAGCGCCTCAGGTACTGTTCCTTCCTTTTTTAGGAGTCACATTTAGTGAAATTACATTCAAAGTAACAACTTTGTTGCAACTTTTGTTATGTAGTTGGTTAAAAAAACTTTCAAATCTTTGATGGAAAGTTAATACAGTCAATCAGTTACCATTTCCATTGGAAGTCGACAATTTTTTATTAAAAGCACGTTAAAAATTAAGTTTAATGCAAAGAGCAGATGAACAGTAAGAAGTAAACTAGTTATGTAATTAGGCCATGAACCATACACTGCATGTCTCACAATCTGTTCAGCATACATTCAGAGCAATACAAGCATGTTAGGCATAAACATAAAACATGATGGAAAATACCTGCACAGATGTTCTTGCCCATTACAGGATGCAACCTATCAGCATCTGTAATAAATTGACAGCATCCAGTGATAATCACTATGCAATGAAATGGATCATGCAGTATTCCAAGAAACAATTATATATGGTGTCACAAAAACAGCAGTAAACAAACTTAAGCACACTGCATTTTAAAGTACACTACTGGCCATTAAAATTGCTACACCACGAAGATGACGTGCTACAGATGTGAAATTTAACCGACAAGAAGATGATGCTGCGATATGCAAATGATTAGCTTTTCAGAGCATTCACGCATGGTTGGCGCCAGTGGCGACACCTAAAACATGCTGACATGAGGAAAGTTTCCAACTGATTTCTCATTCACAAACAGCAGTTGACCGGCGTTGCCTAGTGAAACGTTGTTGTGATGCCTTGTGTAAGGAGCAGAAATGCGTGCCATCACATTTCTGACTTTGATAAAGGTCGGATTGTAGCCTGTCGCGATTGCAGTTTATCATATCGCGATATTGCTGCTCGTGTTGGTCAGGATCCAATGACTGTTAGCAGAATACGGAATCGGTCGGTTCAGAAGGGTAATACGGAATGCCGTGCTGGATCCCAACAGCCTCGTATCACTAGCAGTCGAGATGACAGGCATCTTATCCCCATAGCTGTAACGGATCATGCAGCCACGTCTTGATCCTTGAGTCAACAGATGGGGACATTAGCAAGACAACAACCATCTGCACAAACAGTTTGACGATGTTTGTAGCAGCATGGACTATCAGCTCGGAGACCATGGCTGCGGTTACCCTTGAAGCTGCGTAACAGACAGGAGCGCCTGCGGTGGTGTACTCAACGACGAATCTGGGTGCACGAATGGCAAAACATTATTTTTTTGGATGAATCCAGGTTCTGTTTACAGCATCATGATGGTCGCATCCGTGTTTGGCGACATCACGGTGAACGCACATTGGAAGCGGTTATTCATCATCGCCATACTGGCATATCACCTGGCGTGATGGTATGGGGTGCCATTGGTTACACGTCTCGGTCACCTCTTGTTCGCACTGACGGCACTTTGGACAGTGGACATTACATTTCAGATGTGTTATGACCCGTGGCTCTGCCCTTCATTCGATCCCTGCGAAACGCTACATTTCAGTAGGATAATGCACGACTGCATGTTGCAGGTCCTGTACGGGCCTTTCTGGATACAGAAAATGTTCTACTGCTGCCCTGGCCAGCACATTCTCCAGATCTCTCACCAATTGAAAACGCCTGGTCAATGGTAGCTGAGCAACTGGCTCTTCACAATACGCCAGTCACTACTCTTGATGAACTGTGGTATCGTGTTGAAGTTGCATGGGCAGCTGTACCTGTACACTCCATCCAAGCTCCGTTTGACTCAATGCCCAGGCGTATCAAGGCCGTTATTACGGCCAGAGGTGGTTGTTCTGGGTACTGATTTCTCAGGATCTATACACCCAAATTGCGTGAAAATGTAATCACATGTCAGTTATAGTATAATATATTTGTCCAGTGAATACCCGTTTATCATCTGCATTTCTTCTTGGTGTAGCAGTTTTAATGGCCAGTAGTGTATAATTGTGATTATAATAAAAATATTAATTTTTTGACAGTGAAGTGAGTCTTGTCACCACAACTGAGAAATCAGCATGTGAGACTGGCAGATTCAGGCTCCATGTTTGATGTCATGTACCACCAAATAATTATCCTTGATGCAGGACTCCACATTATATCCTTGAGGATCTCCTCATTGTGGATCCATGGAATGAAAAGTACACAAAATCTACTAGGGTTTACTTGGTATTGTGAGGGCACCTGAGGAACTATTTCAAGGAGACACAATTGTATCAGACACAAAAGTCAATGTTAACAGTCAGGAGAGCGGCGTGCTGACCACATACCCCTCCAGTATGTCCATCCAGTGATTCCCGTCTTTTTACTGTTGCATACAACTTTTTTTTTTTTAATGTCTAATTTTTCTTTTCTCCTCATGTTCTATTTTCGACAAAATAATGCACTGCAACACCATACATCTTTTGGAATCTCTGCCTTCGGTATCACCACTATCACAACCACAACCACTTCACTGACACCTTTTGGAAGCACTATGATGTACAATCCTTGTAAACATTCATTCAATAAGATTGAAGATTTTATAACCAACGCCTCCCAATGACACACTTTGTCAGGTCCACAATGACAATGTGACTTACTTGAATCCTCTTAATATGTTTATATCAGAATAACTGGAATTAAATACCTTTGTCCAATGTAATTACCTTATCCTTGCTGAGCTCCACTATCAAATTTGCTAATCTCTTCATTTTTTTCCTGATTCACAAAATTTAGTGCATTGTAACTGCAAGAATCTCTGTCAGAAATACATACCCCAATTCCTTAGACATCAGTGTCAAATATTTGTTGAGATCACAAACTTTACTTTTCTTTGTACTAGGAGTAACAGACTACCACTATTTGGAAGTAAAAATGAAATATTCCATACACTTTCTTGGAATGGCAATATTTGAAAAAATTTCAAGTACCTAAATTGTTGTTTATAGTAAGGCAGTTGAAATTTCCCAAATATGATCATTTAATATAATGTCAACTGCTCATTGCCTAGTGGACAGACCTCAAATGATTGCTTTGGCTTCGGGCAATACAAAACAAAATCCATTGAACTCAGAGATAAGTTTTAACTTTCTGAATTGTGAAATGTGAGCACAAAAGAGAACGGCAAAATGATTACATTTATTAACATTAATCACATGTGTCCAGTCACAACTATAAAATAAAATGAAGTATGTGACACATTTCAGGATCAAAGCTTGTTGGGGTGAGTAGGGGTTTGCCACTTTAGAAGTGGCAGATTAATGATATCCATGGCATATGAAGCTGACAGGAACCCACTGCACAGTGCTAAATTGAAACCAACATGAAGGATATGGTGATTGATTGATTTCAATGTTGTGCATGTTGTCTGATTAATAGATGACCTGCAAATGGAAAATTAGGTCCCAAAACAAGTTGCAGACACCAGTATAATTTTTAAATAAAACTGAATTAACCATCCTGTTAAACGATTTTTTATGGTTTTTATTGCATGCCATTCTAGGATTATAATTAAACTAGACAGTATGTTTCAGATTGTCAGGAACACACTTTCACATTTTCTCTTAATGTACTGCTGCAAAGTTCATCCATAATCAGGAATAGATATTCAATTTTCTCACAATGCATATTTAGGACACTTCACTTGTTGCATCACTGATGTGTCTGAACTGAAGCTATAGAAATTATCAGAGTCATGCTTCACCAGCATCATGATCTGTCATTTGACATTCACAGTTCGATAAAGACATCTTATGCAGCATTAATGTTCAGTGATAAACATCCACATTTCCCCTGCACATTTTCTCATGCCATTTTCCATTAGGATGTCATTTCAACGTTCTCTCATCTCTTGGTCTATAGCTATGAACTTACTTCGTCCACTTGGCATCAATATCACTAGCTATATGCTCCGTGCACTGCCACTTTCTTTTCATTGGTCATCATTCTGTCTTCCACTGTCTTGCGATCTATTTATTGTCTGATCTCTCCCAGAAGCAGCCGATAGGCATATCTTCAGTTGGCAGTTGCTTGCAGTCTGGCCTCAGTGGCCAGAGACAGTGGTCACATGTATGTGAGTTGTGCTTGCATAAAGGAGTGTGTGTTTTCTACCTCAGAAGAAGGCCATTTGGTCGAAAGCTTAATTGTATAGCAGTCTTTTTGTTGTGCCTGTCTGCAACCCAACATCTCCTCTCTATTGTGAGTAGCAGTCTATCATTTCCATAACACCGAAGTATGACAGTTAGGTGGTTCTAACCGATCCAGTGGTTTAGGAGGAGATGTGGAACACATCCACATACATACACCCATTTTTATAATATTTATTGATTTCAGACCAACTTTTAAAGTTATTCTACTAAGTCACTCCATTTACCAATAACCTGCACTAAAAATAAATACTGCAAGACCATTAGTAAAATGATGGCGGTTCCGACATGTAAAAGAAACAAGTATTCCTTCTTCATTTACCATGTTTAATTATCTGAAAACTCATACATAAATCAAATGTAAATAGTCTTAAACACAATGTATACTTTCATTGTTTCATGCCACGTGCACTGAGGATGTCAAAAAACAATTTGTAATTACACACCTCAATTACAATCAAACCAGTGATTGACAATACATTTGATGTAGACCAAGTCTAAAGCAGACCACCATGTGTTTCACAAGAGCATTATTGAATTAAATTTTTTCCAGAATGCGAGATAATGTCACTTTATTTCAGTATTTTGAACTTTCACAAACGATCATCATTGCCACTAGCAGGAGTAAAAAATTCCCTTTATCAAGAAACGCCATCAAGTATTCTTTTCATTCAAATACAAATCTGTGATCAACTGCACAGACTGTTGCTCATTATTCATCAAATATATTATGTACTTCTTGTTACAGGACACAGTTAATTGCTCTCTAATGAAGGAAATATTTTTCCTAGAGGTTATTATTTTACATCAGCCTGCCTATGATGTAAGCCTGTATCAAACTTCCAAAAATAACAGATTAATCTGTTGAAACTGGTAAAGTGAAATTAAAATTTTTGTACAGCTGACAACTGATTTTTATTTTGGTGAAAAGTATATACATGACAGATGCTGAACAATAGTTATGAACAAAATCATACCATCGAGTATCCTGTTGAAATGAAGTGACTTGCCATAAAATTTTATTGGTCGTAAATTTGGAATGTAATTTCTTCGAGAGGCAACTGAGATTAATGCTCAAATCATAGAAATATGGGCTCTATGAAATAATCGCACAAAAATTACACTGGGTAGCTATAATGTATTGATAGGAGAGAATAATTAGCAGCAAAAATTGTCATGTCTTACCAACATAAATGAGACGACCATCCTCTGTCCGCTGGAACAGTGGGACTGTAAATGCATCGCAGCCTGATGGGAGAGATGCATGTGACCAGTTTCTACATGAGACCTGAAATGGAAATTACAGCAACTAGTTAGCAACATCCTAGAACGCTGTGACGTGCAAGCTGAAATAATCTCACCTCCCCTGGAGCTGTGAGGGCAGGCACTAAGTTTTGTCACAGTAACTCATCTGGTAAAAGCAGTTCCCATAAAAGGTGAGTGTCTCAGTTCAAGTTCTGGTTTTTTGGTCAGATACATTGTTTTAACATGTAAAGACGTGTCTCTTGAACAGTTTTTAGTTTAACACAGTGACTGCAGGAATGCTGGCCAAAATACCATAATCTTTGGACAGTATAGGCCTGAAATATGTTTTCCAAAAACGCAAAACTGGTTCACCTCATGGAAAATGCATAGTTGCATTCTGAGGATTCTCATGATGTGAAATTTAAAAGCTACTTTCACAAGGGCAGAACCATCACTGTGAAGTACAACTCTTCAATGTTGGAGAAAGGTAATCAAAGAAGAAACTTCTTTGTTATCACAATAATGTGACCTTACACACATCCTAAATGGTTGATACAAAACTGCACAGTCTTCACTCTGAAAAGGTTCCACATCCACATATTTGCCAGTTATGGCTACCCAGTGTTTCCAAAGAAACGGCGGGGAAGACAAAAACTCACAACACATCAAATAAAAAAAGTTGACACTGAGAAATATACTTATTTTGGCCATACCTTACTCTGCTGTAGGTATTAAAGAAATTAAAAGTCATTTGACTAAACATACTTATTAGTGATTAGGTTTAAAAAAATCAAAATGGATCACTATCTTCTCATATTGCAATTCTTTCAGGTGAAGAAATTTCAAGTATGAAACTTCCTGGCAGATTAAAACTGTGTGCAGGACTGAGACTCGAACTCGGGACCTTTGCCTTTCGTGAGCAAGTGCTTTACCATCTGAGCTACCCAAGCACGACTCACGCCCCGTCCTCACAGCCTTAATTCCACCAGTACCTCGTCTCCTACTGGCGGAATTAAGGCTGAGTCGTGCTTGGGTAGCTCAGATGGTAGAGCACTTGTCCGCGAAAGGCAAAGGTCCCGAGTCTCGGTCCGGCACACAGTTTTAATCTGCCAGGAAGTTTCATATCAGCACATACTCCACTGCAGAGTGAAAATCTCATTCTAGAAATTTCAAGTATTTTTAATGGATACACTTTGAGACACAAAACCGCTATACCCAGTTTTCGGAACTTGTATATTCCTTCCTCATGTAGAAAATAGAACTTGGTTGGGGAAGGTTAGAAAGGAGGGCAAGCCATTCATTCACAAATGGGATTAATGTTGGGAATTTATATATAAATTCTGAAAATGCAGAGTTCTACTGGCAATACTTGGGATTTTGTCTCCTAAAGGTAAGTACTGGCCAACCATCCTGTCTATTTGTAATGTTTTCTTAATAAAATGTTTCTTTTGATACAAATCTTGTGTTTTAACAATGTAGGAAAAGAAAGATTGCAACTTGCCATAAAGAAAAAACGGTTGCCGAAAGGCACAAATTAAAAGACACTTACATAAAGCTTTCGGCTACAGCTTTCATCACCACTAGAGCAACACACCATTCATACACACAAGTTAGCACAACTCATGCACACATGACTGCCAGCTCTGGCAGCTTGGGCTGGAATGCAACTATCTTGTGGGGCACAAGCAGCAATTTGGAAGGGGTGGGGAAAGAGAAGGGGAAAGGATAGTGGTGTACAGGTGAGGGGGAGGGGGGTGGGAGTGGGGTAAGAGATGAATGCTCTCTTGTGGAGTGTCCAGAGACTAGAATGGCGACAGGTGCAGGTGGCTGTCCACCCTGGTGGAAAGCTGGTTGGTAGTCATACCAATAAAAAAAGCTGTGCAATGATTTGCCAGCTCTGCTGCAATCACTGCACAGCTTTATATATTGGTACGACTGCCAACAAGCTGTCCACCAGGATGAACAGCCACTGCCCAACTGTGGCCAAGAGCAAAGTTGACCACCCTGTGGCACAACATGTAGCTGAACATAGCGTGCTTTGCTTTCAATGGCTGCTTCACTAACTGAGCCATCTGGATGCTCCCCTCTACCAGCAGCTTTTTTGAACTGCGCAGATGGGAGTTATCCTTACAACACATTCTCCGCACCCATAATTGTCTTGGCCTCAACCTACAGTAATGTACTGCCCCACACCCTCCACCCAACTGTTTCCACCCCCTCCATCCCGTCATCATCTCTCCATTCTCACCTCCCACACTCTTTGTTTGCTGCCCTCTGCCAATGCACCCACCCATTTTTCCGTCCTCTTCTTTTTCACTCCATGCCCCACAATCCTGTTCCACAATCGCCTGACGATGCACCTGTTGGAATTCTCATCTCTGCACACTCTGCCAGACAGCATTTATCTCTTACCCCCCCCTCACCTGTACACCACTATCCCTTCCCCTTCTCCTTCCCCGCCCCCTCCAGATTGCAGCCTGCATCCCACATGACAGCTGCATCCCAGCCCGAGCTGCTGGAGTTCCCTGTCATGTGTGCATGAGGTGTGTTTGCTTGTATGTATGAATGGTGTGTATTTCTCTTTGCTATAGCTGAAAGCTATATGTAAGTGTCTTTTAATGGTGCCTGTCTGCAACTAACATGTCTTCTTTATGGTAAGTAGCAACCTATCTTTTCCTACATTATTTATATTCCTGCCTGAGTTTCCAGTATTTAACCTTGTTTTTTCTTTGTCATGCCATGAACTACTTACACTAGCTGCTTAGTGTAGCAATTCACATCCAGCAACATACATTTTAAACTTGTTAAGAAGTTCTTTGAATCAAGTATACCACCAGGAATTATTAAAACACAGAAGAAAGGTTATAATATCGATTCACATAACTGTGACGAACTAATTGTTCACTGGTGACTGTACTGAATCCACGCTAAAATGCTGTTTCAATCAATTGAAACAGGTTGCAGCATTCAAAAATTATCCAATTTGTCTAACCTTCAATTACAAAAGAGAGCAGTTGAGCAAATAACCTGATAAACAATGTAAAACAGGGGGACTGGACAGGGATTTTAACCAACAATCTCCTGAACAAGAGTCCAGCACCATACCGCTGTGCAACCTCACTCGGTGCAAAAGAAAAAGTAATTAAAATTGAAATATGGTACAACAAAATTCAAACTCAAAGATGAAAGTCAGCCTATCAGCAGTATTACTTTCATTTCCCAAAGGTATGTATTTGCCAGAAATCTTTCTCACAATTTTATAGTTTTCTTGAGTGTATTTTCCATTTGATACAATCAATATTACTTCTTTCTGATATGACATTAACTCATAGCAGTGTCTCAACTGCACAATGACAGCTTACACAGCAGCATCTCACTGCATCATAATACCCTTATTCCTCTATTGAGATCCTATTGCTGCTACATAATATTTCTGTGCATTGGTTCAAATGGCTCTGAGCACTTTGGGACAACTTCTAAGGTCATCAGTCCCCTAGAATTACTTAAACCTAACTAACCTAAGGACATCACACACATCCATGACTGAGGCACGATTCGAACCTGCGCTGTAGAGGTCGCGCGGTTCCAGACTGTAGCGCCTAAAACAGCTCGGCCACCCTGGCCAGCTGTGCATTGGTATATCATTATAGTTCAGAAGAAGAGAAGTAACAAAGAAGGCAAACGTACTACTAATTATGCTGCAGTTTAATACAAAAACCTAATAACAGGTGTAGGTCACAGTCTTCACTTGCTACAGAGATTTAGTTGTACTTATAAATGTTTAGCAGACAATAGCTAAAACAATTTATGAACTCAGATCATTGAGTGGTAAATTATGTATCTTTAGAATTCATGATCATATTCAGTAACCGCAATTATTTTTCAGTGTGAAGACTACCACTGTATGTGAAACTATAATAAAGATAACAACAACACATAAAAAAGGGATATTCCCTAATCTTGAATTCACAACAGTGACTAAGCTCTTTAATACAGGGTGTATATGTGGACGACGAAAAAAAATTCCCGGATTTTTCCCGGATTTCCCGGTTAAAAATACACTTTCTCCCGGATGAAAATACACTTTTTCCATGTTAAACAGTATACTTTTCCTCGGAACTGTAAAACTTATCAGTCCTTTCCGTGGTTGTGTTTTTATACACCGGCGTAGAATTTCCTGGCACTTTAGAAAACGAAACTCGGGGAAAAAACACATTTTGGAAAGATGTCTGATGTGCAGCAACATGTGCACTGCATATTTTTGTATTACGAAAGTATAGATACGAATTCCACCAAACATGACATGTTACTTTCCGACAAAAATAACTTCATTTTTCTGCAAGGTGATTAACGCTTGACTGTCAGAAAGGTGGAAACAAAATAAAATCTGAAACTAATAACACATTTTAGCCTTCTGTAACTGTGTGAGAGTATTTTAATTCACTTGACAGCTCCCGGCCACAGAAATCTATTTTGTTTTCATTTGACGTGAGAGCAATAAACGAAGACAAAGCAGCAAAATCACTTAACGTAAACACGAGTCATGTGGAGACTACCACCTCCCAATTACAACTCAGACTGCTCTGTGCATCAGGTCTGGATCTACGATATTTCCGATCTGGGGCAATATTAGATAGTGGCACTCCCCCTCCCTCCAGCGTTTGAGGTAGGACGCCAAAAATTTAAAAAACCAACTTTTCAAAAATATCTTAATTTTGTAGCGCACATCTTTCTGAAGAGTCTGATAGATAAAACTTATATGTTTGAGGGAACGTAAGACACGTTATTTGGTCAAGAGCAGTGCAACGCCTCTTCACACAGCATTCTTCCATCGCACGCCTCTGTATTCCGCTCTGTGGAAATCAAACGTGTAATATTTTGTAATGGGTGCCATCAAACTATATTCAGGCCAGTGAAAATTAAAATGTCCTGTGGTGCCTCTACTGCTACCAGTCAGCCGGTTTGACATCCTGCCCCTCTTTAAAAAAATCTCACAATTAATACTGGATAGGATTATCTGCAACCGGCAGAACAAGAACTCTTCAGAAAATTTGCAGTCTTTACTGCCTATTAGCTAATAACTTGCTGTTTTGTGTGACATAAAATTAAATATAGGATACATGAAACGAGTAAAGACATGAGACAATCAAGACGGTACACATTTCTTTAATCCTCAAGTCCTTGATTTTTTTCATCTCTAATCTTGCCACAGCTTTATATGGCGTACTTTCCTTTCTGGAAAAGAATCTATTACCTCATCAAAGTTTGTCAACGTTTTGCTACATGAAAAACAAAATGTCATTGCCTAATACTAGAAAAGCTGTTAATACAAATAGTACCCAAGACTGGTGTGGTTTCTCGATCTGTTTACGTGTATTTTGTCACTGCTAGATAAAACGAAATAGGCCAGCCTAATATTGCAGCAATTGTTACATACAGCAAATAAGCAAGACTGTTTTGGCACAAATGGTCATTTTTATAACACGACAGAATATAATGAACGAAGTACCATTATCAAATGCCTATCAGGCCTACTACAAGCAAAAAGTTTGATGTTAGGAAATTGTTTCACATTTCATTCATACACTCTAGGTTCTGAAGAATAATATGAATGTGCCCCCCGAAACTGCCACCAGGGGCAGATACCCCAGTTTGTCCCCGCCCCCTAGTTCCGGGCCTGTTGCGCATACGTGGAATTGAAAGCTTAGGCGCATCAGTAAAATTTTTCCGGATAGCATCTGGCTGCTTGCTGCTATTGCTTATACAGCTAACTGCCACACTTCTGTAGCCAGAAGCGGAAGAAGGTATTACTCATACGCGACTCAAATGTACATGCGCATAAGCTCGCTTGCAACCGCTCAAACGAATCTAATGCAAACAGTTGGGACATCATGCTCATCAGAGGCAATTTGTTGTTATGAAACATTGCATAGTCTTCCTAAAGCCAAAGTTACAAAAAAAAATAATGGAAAACTAAAACAATGAGAAATTCCCGGAATTCTAAAACATTCTCCCAAATGGAAAAATTCCCAGGTTTTTCCTGAATCTCCCAGTTGTCCCGGGTCATATACACCCTGTAATAATATATGAAGTATGTTGAATGTTACAATGCTATTAACTACCCAGCTATTACTTAACAATAATGCAGACAAATGACCATTTGAAACATTGGTAATTATCAGTGTCAGATAACTAACTAACATTCCAATTGAGTTTAGTGCACAAACACAGAAAACAATTATAGATTCCAAACAAAAATTTGGTTGTTTAGCTTACTTTTAGCAAGAAAACCATTTTATTGAACTGCAACAAAGACTCTAAGTTACGAGTTCATCAGAAAATAGCCACAACAAGCCATATTATAATAAGAAGTTATCAGCGACACATAAATAGAACCAAGATTGTTTCACTACTTTACTTTTCTCATACAAGGAGAAAACTATTCAACATTACCTATACTAGATTTGTGCTGGTGTTACTTCCTGGATACTCCTTACCTGTGATAGATGACTAATGTAACTTGACATTAGCAGTGGTGAATCCACAATAGGCTTATTCACTTGCATATGCAAATTAACCAATGTCAAATCTTCTTGCGAAGAGACAGCTGAAATAAATGATGTACTAGACACAGAATGGCTGTCAGAAGAATCAGGGATAATGGCTTCATGTTCCTGAAAGATTACAAATATGTTATCAAGCAGGAAAAACTGATATATTATTGCACATTTAAAATTATTTGAAAATAATATAAGAATTATATAACTTAAGAACAACATTTAGAGTAAATATGTGATACATGAAATATCTGCAGTCTTTGATTGTAAAAATGTTGTTAGTGTAAATGTGTTATTATGGAAGCTCTATGTAATAATTCTACAGTACTGCTTTGTACCAAGTGATGTCTGCATCTGCAGAGGGTGAACAAAATCTCACTCATTGATTCAAAGAAAAACTCAAGGTTTTTAAAGCACCATCTTCAGCATGCAATGAAACCACTCTTTCTGGCTTATTTCATTTTCTGAGAAGTGCTCTCCTAAGCAAAAGAAAATGAAAAATAAGAATGTAGTGGAATAAGCACAAAAGATCAACATGGATGAGGCAACACCAAAGCCATGAAGTATGTCAAAAGTAAATAATAGAAAGCAAGGACATAAAACAGAAATCTCTACCAGAAGAAAGAAAATCAACTAAATAGCAGTAACATCAGTTAAAGGCCAATGATGAAAACGTGGTTTGGCTGTTGATAAGAGCACTACAATATAAGCAAGTAAAGCATTTGTGCTGAAAGCATTTGTGCTGGGAGGAGAACAAACTACTGGCAATGACTGGGTAATTCACAAAGACTATGTAGCATGCTGTACTCACAGGGACTTCTAGACCATCATTAGTGCTAAGTCTGTCGTTCAAACTTTCTGGTCCACTGTGAACAAAGTAACGTGGACTGATAGATCTCTGATGTGTGGATATGGGTAAACTGCTGTTGTACTTTTTATGGGGTGTTATGATAGGATGGATTCCACTAACACTTCTTTTATCTTCATCACCTGAAACTCCCTGTAACATTTTACAAACCACTTAACATGTACGTAGACAATCTAGAAAATCACTGGCTCTTAACTGAATGAAACCTGTATGGTGCACACACACTCTGCAATGAAACTGAATGAATAGGAGTTCTCCATTACAAAACAAGAACAACAGACCTAAGGACACCAGTATCGATTAAAAACTGACAATATTCAATATTACAATGGAAATTCCAGGACGGAGTGCCAACAATATGAAAAGGAAACTTTGCTACTGACACTTAGAGGAGGTGCTGACTCACTGACAGGCACAATGAAAAAGACCACTAGAAATGTTTTCAGCTTTCAGACAATGTCCTCCTTCGGAAGTAGAACTCTCGCACAGTCACAACAACAACTCACACATTCACATCCATTGCCTCAGGATGGCAAAAGCCCCACTGCATCTGTAGTGAGAAGCAGACCCTCTCCAAATATGTTTAGCATCTCACTGAGGGCTTCACAGATCAAAATTACTCTTTCAACATGGTCCAGAAAAACATCTCCGATTTCTCACCAAACAGCTAGCATCCCCCACATACCCACAGTCCAGCCACAAGGGGGCAGTCATCTCATGACCAATACCATCCACAACTGAGTAAATGAATCACATTCTGTGCCAGGCTTTCAACGACCTGTCATCCCGTTCTGAAATGAGAAATATCCTCCGCACTGTTCCCAAAGGGGTATTCCACCAACCGCCCAACCTAGACGCATATCCTTGGTTATCCCTATTCCATCCCTGCTCACAACCTATCGCCTCATGGCGTCTAACCTTGCAATAGATCTAGATGCAAGAGTTATCCCACACATCGTCCCACTACCATTTACTCTAGTCCTGTCACAGACAACTCCTACCCCACCAAAGGCACAGACACTTGTGAAAGCAACCATGAGATCTACAAACTTAGCTGCAACCACTGTGCCATATACTACTTGGGCATAACCAACAAGCTGTCTGTCTGCATGAATAGCCACCAACAAACTGTGGCCATGAGACAGCTGAACCACCCAGTTGCTGAACAAGCTGCCCAATATGACATGCTTCACCTGAATGACATCTTGACAGCCTGTGCTATCTGGATTCTTCCAACCAACACCAATATTTCCAAATTTCACAAGTAGGTACTCTCCTTACAACATATCCTTCATTCCCATAACCCCCTGACCTCAACCTATACTGGACACTGTCCTGCTCCTGCCTATCCCCTCTCCCCTCTTCCTGTTATTCCCCTCCACCCTCCCGACACACACCTTCAATCCTGCCAACACACCTACAAATCCTCCCCCCCCCCCCTCCCCCAGTCAGCCTCCTAATGCTGCAACTAGCAGTCCTATCCTGTCCCACCCCACTCCAACAAGCACCTTTCCCCACCATTCCTACTATCCCTCCCCCTCCTCGCACCATACAGCCTTCTTACCCTCCCTACCCACCCCTGCTAGATTGCTACTCATGTCGGGCGCAGTCACAGCCAGACCACATGTGAGCCCATTGTTGTGTGAATGTGTAGAGCTCTACTTCTGGAGGAGGACTTTATCTGAAAGATGAAAAATGTTTCTAATACTCTTTTTCATTGTTCTTGTCTGTGATTCAATGCCTCCTCTTCCTGGTGAGTGGCAATCTCTCCTTTCAATACTTTTAATCCACACAAATTCTTAAAGAAATATTATGTCAAAAACAATAAGGTGCGTGAAAAAGTCACACATAATGCATGAAGTTTTAATACATTTACTCTTTACTACGAAGACACTCCTACAGTTGAGTCAACCTATGTAGAGCTATGTAGAGGCATTGCAACAGAGACTTTTACGAAATCACACTGTAGACGTGCGAAGCAGCTGTGCCCAGTGTACAGAAACTGCCTGGGATATTACACTACTCACATAGTTCATTTTTTGTGTTCATTACTAGTAGAAAATTGGCAAAATTAATACCCAGGCAATGTCGGATTTGTATCCAATATAATTACTTGCTTTGACTGACTCTCAGACAGTGGCATAAATCACCAGACTCTGCCTCCAAGTTTCAAACACACAATCATTTCTCTTCTGTCCTACTCTTTCATTTTCAAAGATTCAATGTGCTACCATTACCAACAGAAATGGCAAGAGAGATCCACCACTACTCTGACATATCCCTGTGACAATAATTTTCCATGTGAGTGTTGGAGGAAAAAACATAAGTATTCCTCTGAACCAATGTAAGTACATAGGAAAACCAATGAATAATTACTTGATGATCTAGTTTAAAACTAGCCCACACTAAATACAAACCTGGTATCTTAACCCTAGTGTGATTTGGTGAGTGGACATAAGCAAAGAGGATGTGATGAATTACGCAGCGAGATGAAACTGTAGTGAGATTAAATATTACACAGTACTCACAGAAGAGAGAAACCTCCCTTTGCTGCATAGAAGTGGTGAAAAAGAGGAGGGAATGGAGGCACAGGAGAAGGTACAGCATGTGGATGCGGAACAAATTTCACGGATATGGAATAGCTTCTATTTAAAAAACACTATTCTGAACATACTGCCTAAATAACTGTAATTTTTTTACATTTCTTAAACATTACACAACATTCCATAAGCACCAAAAATAATTTGGACCAAGTAAAATTAGATTTCATCTGAACTTAGTGAGTAGAAAAAGAGAATGTGCCGTGTAAATTTCTCTCATGCTGGCCATGTTGTCTTAATCATGTATGAAATCATCCCCTCTTATACCAATGTTTCTTAACACATGTGATACCTGTGCTATTTTGAGTGTTCTCTCTCACAGCTTCAATGAAAGCAAAACTACCCTTTCTCCTCATAACTTTAACCTCATCCTCAACAATAAATATTTCACTTTAGAGTGGTAGACATACACCACGATAAAGGGGAAAATAGGAATCAAAATTAAATTTTCTAATCGAATCTCACTTTGAGTGAGGAAGGTTGTTCTCCATGCTTTCCCCACTACAACTCTGGTCCATCATCAGCTGTCAGAAAACAGAAAATTCCAAATAAACAGCGAATTTGTTACAGACCTACCCACATTTCCAATCAAATAATACTGGAAAGAAGCAGCAGCCTTAGTTCAACTGTCAAACATTTTCATTATGAAAAACAAGTTTTTGCAGTTCCTGTAACACACACTGTAACAAAATATTACATTACTACAGCTAGGTCATTTTATGAAACAATTTCTACCAATTATACGGAACACTTAAGTATTACTTAGCTCTGCTTGTCGGTACACAACACAGGCAAACATGCTAGCTCATACAATGTACACCTAGCACTCTATACTATGCACTGATGAACTACGAGATGGAGAGAGAGACGGATAATTAATCTAAATACATTGATTTTTAATTGTTCTGTTTTGTAGAAATGTCAAACTGTTCAAAAACTAAGCTTGAATATTAAAGCAACCAATTAAAGCCATGATAATGTCAATGATTAATTCCATGAACCTCTCTTCTGAAAGTCTTATGAATATTATCAGCATGGTATACACAATTAACTTAGTGACATGATCAATGACTCCATCAAACAAATTCTGAACATCTTTAATTTCAGATCAGTAAAAGCTATTCTTCATTTAATATTTTACATTCAAGGATCAAAATTTCCATCCCTGATGACCGACTTCCATTCCTCACGCTTCCTCTGCACGTATGCTCTAGACTGCACAAAGCGAAATACCAAAATTACAATTGCAATCTGCAGTGCCAACAAAATTTCACCTCTTACAGGATTCTCTTCTCTTCCTTTGTAAGGAACTGTGTTTCATAGAAGTTGGGTATCATATATCACAAACAAGAAAACATTACAGTAAGGTACATGAGAAAAAAGAAACTGAGCTCTGCAACAGACATCACTTTGCAAAAGTGAATGCTTGAATGAATGTACCAGTTTCAATAGTGAGCCTGATGAATTGAATGCAAAGTTGGCATGTAAATCATGACAGCAACAGGTGTCTGTTTCATAACTATTGTTTATTTACAAGGGTACTTATACAATTGAGATAATGCTTGAATGAATGTACCAGTTTCAACAGTGAGCCTGATGAATTGAATGCAAAGTTGCCATGTAAACCGTGACAGCAACAGGTGTCTGTTTCATAACTACTGTATATTTACAAGGGTACTTATACAATTGAGAGAGCAGAAATGACTGAGACAATAGTGTATGATTACAATTACAGGTAGTGGGAAAGTCTCCTCATTGGAATTTCCAAAAGAAAATATAAAGAGAGTTGGAGAAATTGTTGTCTCCACCTCGAACACCACTTCAGCGGGCAACAGCACACTTCCTTTCTGAATATCTTTATTAAAGCACATTTTAGTTCCAACATAATACGGAAAGTCTGCCTTAAATGTATGTAAATTTCAATAACCCACAAGAACATAAGGAGAAGACCGTACTGTATTTGACACTTTAATAGGTATGGTGATTAAATAAGAGAATAAAAGAAGGATCCTCCATGATCACACCAGGGCAGATCCTGTAGACCAGACAATGCTGGTTGTCTGCCATGTCATTCCTTGTCAACATCATCAGTTTAATTTGGTATGGAGGAGCATCTCTCTTAGCCGCCATTAGCTTTCAGAAACTTAGTGCCACTTCTACCCATTTAAGTGGTTTCAGAGGCTGAAGAAACGGTCCCTAGTAATACTGCGAACTGAACCAAAGGCCTACACATGGGATCCAGACAAGTTGCCCACTCAGCCACAGAGGCAGACACTCATCTGTATAGTACTACTACTGAATGCATTGACCTTTGATAGAAATAAACAGCAACAACAGATGGGTATTTCAAGCAGATATGAAACGATTCTCCTATTTCCATGACACATTATGTAAAAATCACAAGAACATAAATACACTACAGCTCGCATCACGTAAGACGGCACTTACACGCGTAGAGGTGGAGCAGTGGAGGGTTGAGAACTGCACATGTGCAGCAGCAGAGAGAGCAAACGAAGTCCACGTTGCTGAATTGCGCTGCTGCGGACAACAGTCAGGCTCATTTGCCTGCAGTACATCGTACTATACGTTCAAATCCATGAGGGGAATAGTAGATATTAAAATCAATTTTGATCAGTCATCATGAGAAAAATATTAATCCACGTCTAGACGATGTTGTGTCCACTGCTTCACAGCTTCAAACTGCGTGATGTCGGGAGGCGAGAACAGCTGACACAGCTTTGTGAAGACGTGAAGCACAATTTTTCTCAGAATAACAATTGTATAACTACAAGATCATTGAAACAGCTTGTAATAATTTTTGTTTATTGTAATTTGAACTGTATTATAAGTAAAAATTTAATACACAACAAAATTAACTTCAGGCACAAACCGAAAGCATTATATTTGCTTGACAACTGCTTCTACCCAATAGAATTTTTAAAAATGTGTATAAGGTGTGTGTGTTGATGTGTTTGACTGTAGTAAAGTATAACAACTTGTGTGTCAAAAAGAATTAGTGGTAGAAAAGACTAATGAAAAGCCTATTGTAAAAATGGTCAGTAAGTTGTCATATTTTTCGCTGTTAACGGGCATTATGAGCATAAACTAACTCGTTCGACATTATAGTGACAGACCTCATTTATAATCCATTGAACAAGCAAACAATTAACCATCATCTGTAAATAACTCCAGGGAATGATGACTGACAACATCGAAAACCACCAGTATCTCGACCGGTAACAGTTACTGTCATTTTAGGACCTTATCCAGTTTGTGCCTTGAAAATCACAGACTTTTGGCGAATTTATCCACCTGCATTCTCAAGTGTTATTACAGCATAAAACATGGTGGGAGAAGCTTAACTTCTCCTTGGGCAATATGTTGAACATTATAGTCTCCATAATTCAAAGGATACAAAGCCCTAATCAAAAAGGTTAGGAAGGTCTCATTATTATGTACACAACTGATATGTTGACAAACACATTTTTGAAACCACACATCTTTAAAATTAAGAAATATTATAACTTTGATCCAAAGTCTACATCGTAATACCACCTTCACTTCTATTTCAGTCTGTTTCCAAACAATCTGATGGTAAATTTATGATGATAGGTTCAAGGCTTATATCCATCATCACTTCCCTCTCAAATTAGCTTTTCAGCATGCCGCACAGGCTGTGCCCATGCTACGGGTGAGATGTTGTCTATTGCCTCATGCATAAGAGGTTCAATGAATGTTATCTTGAATTTTTGTTTTTCTACCATATAGCCTAATCCTTTCCCCAAATTAATTCCATAAGTATTCACTGACAGTGGCACGTGAGTAAACGCGAAACTTTGTGATCCCATTCATGTGCAAAGAAGTCAAGTTTGTACGTTATGTCACGTGACTTGTATAAATTATGTCACGTGACTTGTATAAATTAACGAACAGCAGGAGATCGGAACGAGTCTGATTTATAATGTTATTAATATTTTTATTTTTAAGCTGGAAAAATATCTGCTTACCTGGTGTTTATACTTAGTGTTTTATCTGTTACAGATGAATTACAGCTGGCAATGACCGACTCTGAAGCAAAGTATGACAAGAATTGTGAATCACGTCACGAAAGTGACAGCATTAATTTCCGAATGGTAGTCACTGCTATTTTTCTTACACGTAAATACAAGTTGACTCTCAGAAACAAAACCAGAAGAAGAGTCAGCAGGCAGAATAATTATCTGTGAACCTATTCCTATGACAACTTTAAAACCGCAAACACCATCACTCATTTTCCAGCAGATCTTTCTGGAATGATTCCAATTGGCCCATTTTGCATCAAGGTAATACACTGTTGAACTACCTCCTCCTCTTGTATCATGAATCTTTATATGGAATGTAGTTCATGCTGCACCTATGTCACTTCTTTGAACTAAAACTCTTTCTTAACATATCAGGAACCAATGTCTAAAAACTTCTTTACATTGATGAAGCACTTTCCATTGAAGCTAATTTTCTCCTGCATAACTGTAACACATTTTTGTGATATCGGGCATTGATCATTCACATAGAGCACTTTAAAACATCATTGTTAAAACCATCCATTTGTTTTACAGGTTCCTTGTGATTTAGATGCTTTCCAGGTGATGCAAAACCAACTTTTTCTACGGTTCCTATAGATGTGATTCATTCGTTTACAGTTCTCTTGCCAACACCACATGGTTTTGTAGTCCGTTCTGGTGTCTCCAAACGTCAACAGTAGGAGATCTGTTTTCAAATTCACACTTGAAAAAGTTATAAATGTGGTAAATAAGCCCCCCACCTGCTTGTGAAGCACTTTACATTTATTGCTGTCATGACAGATACACATTCACACCTAGATTATGCAACAAGGGGGGGGGGGGGGGGGGGGGGGGGGGGGGAACTGACAGCTGAATGAATAATTCAGTTGTCACGAAGTACAGCAACAGTGTAGCATGTAGGAGCAAGATTCTTGCTGTCTAGCTGTAACTCACTGCTAGCCACTCGGAAATAGAATGAATGTTATTGGCTGCCTGTGACTAGTGGAGGATGATGTGCAGAACGGCTGAAGACTGGGCCGCCTTCCAACATGACACGGACTTTAGTACATCGGAAACTCCTGGAACAGGTCATTAGCTCAACTACCATACACGCATTACTGATGATGCATTCTCTCTCTCTCTCTCTCTCCCCTCCCTCCCACTATTCTATGTGTGTATGGGTGGGGGGTACCATGAGTGTGGGAGCATCCACACACTTGATAAACATCCCAAGTTCATAACCTGAGCCACCATCTTCTTCTTCTTGTTTATATGTCTGTGTGCAGTTCACTACATGGCAAATATTACTTCCACTCAATAAGGAGAGATTAGAATGCACGTAACAGCAAAGCAGTTGTCAGATGTTATGTTCTCAATTTTTCCACTGTTAGTTCATGAATTTAACAGGAGAGTAAATGACTAATGAAGTACCATCCAACCTGGGTTAAACAGGGGCTTGCAGAGTGTACATGAGGATATAAACATTACTCACCATATACTGATTACGATGTTCTGGTGTATGAATTTCATGGTCACTACGGTGGCTAGATAGCCTTGCCCTTCCTTCTGTGCTCACTACAACTGTACCAGTTGCCACAGAAGTGACACCAGTGGGTGCAGGAACGATATTAAGTTCACTCGAATACTTCTTTCTTCCACTAAGAAAAGCAAAATATCTTTGTAAGAATGACATACATCAAGCTAGCTTTTAAGTAAGCATTTCACATTATAGTGGAACCTCACTTAACAAGCACCTCCCATAACACACAATTAGGGAAAAAATCATAAAATAATGACTCACTTAATGAGGGATGTTTTGCATTACAAGTGACGACAATTTTGTGTGACATCAAAAGCCGTTCACGTATGGCAGGGGAAACAGTAAACAATACAAACACCTTTCATTGTCAGCAGCAGCTTATAAACAATGTCTTTAGTACACACTGCAGTTTGGGTTTAGCGCTCTTTCTGCTACCATCTTAGTGTGGCTTGTGATCAGACATTTTTCTGAACTTGTGTTCACACAGTGTTTTTTTGTATGCAAATTCTAATAACCTTCATAGAAATGTCTCTGGAGATATAGCCACAAGAAGACGTCCGTAAGAGAAAGAAAATGGTCTTAGAAATTAAACATAAAATCACTGAAAAATGCAAACATGGTGTGAGTGTTGCTGATTTAGCACGCACGTACAATCGGTCTACATTAACTATTTGGACTGTAACTTCCTGGCAGATTAAAACTGTATGCCGGACCGAGACTCGAACTCGGGACCTTTGGTAGAGCACTTGCCCGCGAAAGACAAAGAACCCGAGTTCGAGTCTCGGTCAGGCACACAGTTTTAATCTACCAGGAAGTTTCATATCAGTGCACACTCCGCTGCAGAGTGAAAATCTCATTATATTTGGACTGTCCTCAAGAACAAGGACAAGATTATGGAAATATATGTTTCAAAGGGAATGACAAGAGTATCTAGACAAGAGTATCTAAACAATGGTTTCGTTTTCTGGACAATGTCAAAATGTTGCTCCTTACATGGCTAAATAAAAAGCAATTGCAATGTGACACTATTAACAAGAACATCATTTGTGAGAAGGCGAGAATGATTTTTGCAAACCTCGTTTAGAAGATGCCAGGATCATCAGCCCGGTCAAAGAAGAATTTAAGGGAAGCTGGGAGTGGTTTGAGAAGTTTCAGAGAAGAACCGGCATCCACAGCACTGTGGGGCACGGAAAAGCAGCCATCTCTAACACAAAGGCAGCAGAGTACTTCATTAGCAACTTCAAGATGCTCGTAGATTCTGAGGATTATCTGCCCCAACAGGATTCTAATTGTGATGAGATGGATCTATTCTGGAAAAAGATGTTGAAGCGTACCTTTCTAACAGCAGAGGAGAATGCACTGTCTGGTCACGAACCAATGAAAGACCGTCTCACACTGCTATTCTGTGCCAATGCAAGCAACGATGTGAAAATTAAACTGCTGCTTGTTTACCATTCAGAAACTCCATGAGCCTTCAAGAAGTGTAAAGTCCAGAAAAGCAGGTTAAATGTGATGTGGAGGTCCAACGACAAGGCTTGGATGACAAGCGGTCTTTTTGTGACCGAATCAATGAAGTGTTTGGTCCTTTGGTGAAGAAACATTTGCTTGAGATGAATCTGCCACTTCATGTCTTGCTTGTTTCGGGCAATGCTCCTGCCCATTCTCCACGCCTACAAGACTACCTCCTTGAAGAATTTCAATTCATCAAGACCCAATTTCTGTTTCCCAACACCACTCTGTTACTCCAGCCTATGGACCAGCAGATTATTTCTAGTTTAAGAAGCTCTACTCTTAAGCACTCTTTGAGCATTGCTTTGAGTTGACTTAAGCTGCCAATCTCGCTCTCAGAGAGTTTGGAAACATCACTTCAACATCATTGTTGCATCAAGATGATTGAAAAGGCTCGGGAATGGGTTACCAAAAGAACTCCCACTTCTGCTCGGAAGAAGCTTTGGCCAGAGTGTGTTGTTGAATGTGACTCTGAGGCATTTGAGTCAGTACCTGTGAAGCTAGTAGTCAACAAGGTTATACCTTTGGCCAAGAGCATGGGACTAGAAGTGGATAACAATGATATCGATGAGCTTATGGAAGATCACAGTCAAGAAATGACCATCAAAGAGCTTATTGAATTGCAATGTATTTTACAGCAGGAAGTCATGGAGAGGACTTCTCCAAAGGAGGAGGGGGATGAGGAGGAGGAGGAGGAGGAGGAGGAGGAGGTGGTGGTGGTGGTGGTGGTGGTGGTGGAGGAGGAGGAGGTGGTGGAGGAGAAGGAGGAGATGGTGGTGGTGGGTGGTGGTGGTGGTGGTGGTGGTGGTAACAGCAAAGCTGCAATGTTCTGGTGCAACAAGAGAAATGCCGAAAGCATGGGAATCGGTTACATCATACATCATCCCAATAAAAAAGTGGCTATGTACACTACAAATTTATTTGATGATAACACTGTGTCGCATTTTTGCCAATTGTTGAAGCGTTGGCATAAACAAGTGACTATAGGTCACTTCCTAGTAAAAACGAATTAGTTATGTATTATGAATAATAAAGTAACAATACTGTACGTATAATTTTCTTTGAATAAGTGGCATGAATAAGATAAAACTTTTAGTACTTTTTCTTCATGGAACACATTATCGTATTTTACATTAATTTATATAGGATAAATTGTTTCAATTATGAGTGTTTCACATTATATGAGAAAGATTCTCGAACAAATTATGCTTGCTCTGCAAGGTTCCACTGTATTACAAAGTCAACATAGTTTGGATTCCATGAGGTCTTTCTTACGTTGTGGCACTACTGCTACTATCACGCCGAGGCAGGTTGACGGAATGCCTCAGAGAAGATGTGCGACTGGCTGTGGCACCAGTTTCTTCATCAGCAGAGTAAAATGCTTCAGAGTGATTCTCACTGCTCATTGAAACAGTTCGCTGGACTTCTTTGCACAGTATTTCTTCAGCTGCGTCAGCAGTTAATGACTGGCGTGATTCTGATGAAACATTTGGTACTGCTGCATCATGCTGCTGCAAACAAACAAAGAATGTTAAAATTTTTCAGTATACGTTACACAAACAATTTACAAATAAGTTGTATTTTCACTCATTACAGTTATATTGTGTATATTTACGAGATCAAGTTGGATTGGATAGGGGGTAGAAGAGGGGGAGGGGGAGGGGCATGGCATCAAGGATGGAGATGGGTGCAGCACCAGACTAGCGGACAGTTAGGCCAGAAGGACAGTGAAACAGAAATATGTGCCGAAAGAAGAATCCCGCAGACACAATAAAGAAAAGCTGGTAAAGACATAGATCCAGATGGCACAGACTGTGAAGCTGCCATTACAGTGAAACATATTATGTTCAGCAACACATTTTTCCACTGTTAGCCACTTTCTGGCAGTGGCCATTCACTCAGATAGCCAGTAGATTAGTGGCAGTACCCACATAATAAGCTGTGCAGATGTTACAGCAGAAGTGTATATGGCACGGGTCTTATGACCCATGGTCGTGCCTCTGATAGGGTAGGATATCTCTGTGACAAGATTACAATAGATATGGTGGGTTGGTGCCTATGGCAGGTTTTGCAACTGGGTCTTCTACAGGCCAAGGGGTTGTGAGTAGGTGTGGCATAAGGATGGATCAGGATATTTCATAGATTGGATGAGTGTTGGAATACAACTCTAGGAAATGTAAGGTGGATTCAAGGTAGGATATTTCTCATTTCTGGGCACAATGAAAGATAATTGAAGCTCTGGTAAAGGTTGTGGTTCAGTTGTTCAAGTATGGGGTGATATTGTATAATAAGGGTGTGAGTTTTGTCATTATAACTGGTTCTGTAGGAGTGGGGGAGGATTAGGGCCATGCTCCCTCACTTGACCCCATCCCATCCCTCCCCTCCCCCTCCCAATCACCATCTCCTCCTGTCCCAACTCAACTCAACCCAACCCAACCCAACCCAACCCAACCCAATCCTCACCTCCACTATGATAACACCTCTCATTGCTGCACCAAGAAGAGCCTCAGCAGTGCCACATTTACAACCCATTCCCTTGCTACCTCTCCCTTCCAGCACTCAGCCATCTTTGCCTACACCCCTTCCTCTCCCAATTCTCCTCTTTCCCATCAGAAACTGACTGCAAAAATGCTGACCAACTCATAATTCTTAAAATTATGTCAACCTGTATCATTTGGAGAAAACTCCAAGGCATATAACAACCAAAACCTATAGCGCTACTGTGTCACCTAAGGATTCTGCTATTACACAATAAAATGTGATCAGTATCATTCTGTTAATATGTTCATTTGTTGCTCTATGTTTCGATTATTTATTTATTTATTTTACTTTGAAAATACGAACACAAAATTTTAAACACTCTACAACAATTTATTTAATGTACAGGGCATCCCAGAAGGAATGGTCAATACTCAGGGGTATAACAGGAACACTCATTTGAAGCAAAAAACTTCTTGTGGAGATACGTTCTATTCCAAATGGTTTCTGAGACAGAACACATTTAATGTACATTTGTCTTGGGCCTAGTGGCACACTAGCCCTGATCACTGGATTGGTTGTGGTAGAGAAATTAACTAATTACCATGATTGCCAGACCTTATGTCGCTAGATTTTTGTGTATGGGTTTGGATGAAGTCTTATGTGCACAAACAAAAGTTGAATATGGGAGATGAACTGCTTGGTCACATCATGGACACTACTGCCCTCATTAGGGATCACGCAGAGGCACTCAGAGAAGCAACACAATATGTTCTCCCAGGAGAGCACAAATGGATTGAAGTTGACAGTGGAATATTCAATAATTTATTGTAAACTGTACAACACCTGTAATGCGACATGTACAATAATACTTAGAGGGGAATGTGTTGAAAATTTGTATTTTTCAAGTGACAATTTGTACACTGTAATGGTTACCAACCGCTATGTATGTGTAAACCTGACAATGCACTGAATAACACAGAAAATAAAAAAACAATGTACATTAAATATGTTCTACCTTGGAAACCATTCGGAACACGACATATCTCCATATGAAGTTTTTTGTTTCAAACGACCATTCATGTCATACCCCTGAATATTGACCATTTCTCCTGGGAAACCCCATATAAATTGATTCTCATCTACAAAGCAATCTTCAGATAACAACCATGTTCATTGAAGAACATTTTGGAGGAAAATTAAAATTTAAATGGAAATAACACAAAAATGCAGCTGAAATTCACATTTCATGACTGCACTAGAATGAACGCAATCTTTTATACTAACTCTAAATTAATGACCAAGGAAAAATATATATCTAAGAGACTTTGGATTACGTATATGACAAATTGTAGAACTTAACCGTGTGGACACTTTAATATGGTAGTTTAAGGAGGGGGATGTTTTGAATTACCGTATTTACTCGAATCTAAGCCGCGCTTTTTTTTCCAGTTTTTGTAATCCAAAAAACCGACTAAGGCTTAGAATCGAGTGCAAAGCAAGCGGAAGTTGTGAAAAATGTCGATAGGTGCCGCCACAACTAGCTTCTGCCGTCGAATACATGTAGCGGTAGTGCTACACAGGCATGCTTTGTAGGCACAAAGATAAATAATGGCGCCAAAACCTCTGCGTCAGTAAAAAAAAAAAAAGGTGGGAGACGAGCTTTTTTTCTCCGCCTCCGAGTTTTGACCACTGCATTTTTATACATTATCCAACGAAGTAAATACAAATTCCATATTGCTCATCTTCGAATGTAGCAGAATTCCAATGTACTACGAAAATCTGACTGGCAAGACTGTTTGGGATGTTTGTCAATATGGTCAACTCTACGTTCTGAATTTTTTCCTACCTGTGAGAAGAGATGGTTGCTAATAGGAACCTGATGAAATGTGAATCACATGCATTATTCTCATCACCATAAGAATAATATGAATATAAACATTTTGCCATGTATTCTTTCGTGTTTGCTGCTATCTCGTTTAAATCCTGTCTGCCTAATAAACTACGAAACTAGAGTGAGACAACAGCGAACGTGGAAGAGTATACGTATCGTGTCATGTTTATATTCGTATTATTCTTATGCTTAATAGTGATACAGTCAGAAATTAAGCACGGCAACTGACTAGATTTTTAAATCTAAGATGACTCTAATTTCTGTGCAGAATTTGATGTACTAAAGAAGTGGCCGCAAAGATTTTCAAATGGAGAAAAATTTTCGCCTAACTCTCATTCAGAACATGTTCTATCATACACAGTCTATTATTTGGTTCTTGTTGATCATTATCCAAGAAAGCAGCAGTGTAAGTAACAACAAATAGCAGTCTCTTGCCATTGTTTCGCTAATGAGACGATTCCTCTCTCTCTCTCTCTCTCTCTCTCTCTCTCTTTTTCTTTTAATTGTAAGCAGTGGTAGCGCGCACAAAAGAAAGCCATGCCGCAAGCGGCGACAGGCCATAAACACTCACTATCAGAATGCAACAAACAATGCATGACACAGTACAGTAATGCATTTTCAGCTTAGAGTGACATAAACACCTATAACAAAGAAAGCGGCACTTATTATCAGATCAAAGCAAAATAAGCAATCGATTCAAACCAGACGAAGCATGTGAAAAAGGAAGGGTACCCGTATAAATACGGATGGAGTGCCTGACGCATAGCAATGGCTACCTGGTAAAGCTTAACTGCTAAGCTTACGACTCGAACCAAACTACTGTAGCTGTATCGTCATTCATTCGACCTAAATCATGTCTCATATTACAATGGACCAACTTTGTTTCGATTTGGAGGTGCGGCCTAAAACTTTTCTCTCCCCTTGAATTTTGAGTCTCAAATTTCACGTGCGGCTTAGATTCGGGAAATTTTTTTTTCCTTGATTTCGAGTCTCATTTTTCAGGTGCGGCTTAGATTCGAGTGCGGCTTAGATTCGAGTAAATACTGTATGGTTAGCTATGAAACTGGCAGAGGTCAGGCCTGTACTACCTTGTTTTCAACACTGCCACTTTAGCAAGCAATAGTGGTAGTCATTGCTGAATGCTCTGTATACTCCACTTTGCTTTGCGTTGAGTGTTACCTACTGTTTTCTTTTATTATTTTGAAAAGAGACATGAGGCTACATTAGGTTCATTGTGGGGTTCAAATACAATTCCCACAACCTAAACAAATGATTGGCAATTGCTATCAGCATGTGTCAGTTCTGCTTTCCCAGAATGATAAATTATGGTTGCAGGCTGACAGCTCTGTGAGAGGGAGGTGTGACTTCTCTCTCTGTGCCACACCTCGTCCAACAATCGTCAAAGATGTTGTTTGTTTACACTCACAGCTGGATCCCACATTAAAGTATCCACACTACATTAGAAGAACTGTACTTTTCTGCTTACAAACACTTGCATTTACATTATCATTAGAGTTAAAAAAATTTGTTCATAATATAATATTAGTTGACAACAATACAACGAAAAGGATAGTTGCTAATCACCATATAGTGGAGATGCTGAGTTTCAGGTACGCACAACAAAAAGATTGTCGGAAAGCTAGATTTTGGGCAACGAGGCCTTTGTCAAAAATAGGCAGCACACACACACACACACACACACACACACACACACACACACACACACACACACACACACAGTCCAGCAGCTGGAGCCATCCCTACACAACCTCTGCTCCCAACTCCTTGCCTCATGGCTCATATCCCTGTAATAGACCTGAATGCGAGATCTGTCCCATAAACCCTTTCACCACCACCTACTCCAGTCCAATCATAAACATCACCCATCTAATCAAAGGCAAGGCTACCTGTGAAACCAGTCATACGGTCTACACTTACGCTGCAACCACTGTGCTGCATTCTATGTAGGCATGAAACCAACAAGCTGTCTTTCCGCATGAATTGCCACCAAAAAACTGTGGCCAAGAAACAACTGCACCACCCTGTTGCTGAGCACGCCGCCCAACATGGCGTCCTTCATCTCAATGACTGCTTCACAGCCTGTGCCATCTGGATCCTTCCCATTAACATCAGCTTTTCTGAACTGCGTTGATGGGAACTATCCCTGTAACATGTCTTATATTCTCGCAACCCTCCTGGCCTCAAACTTTGTTAGTTATTGTCCTTACCCACCTAGAGCCTTCCCTGTTCCCATTCCAGCAACACACTATTCCACCAACTCACCCACAGTCTTTCTACTTCTCTCCTTTTCCACCACCCCCACCCACCCTGTCTCCTCCGTCCTCCATCTAACCTCCCAAAGGCACCTAGCTGCCCTACTCTCCATCTCGTCCCTTCATGCTCCCAGCAGGTCTTTACCATCCCCCACTCCTACCCTGCTATCCTTCCCCCCCCCCCCCCCCCCCCAGCCTCCTCCTCACCCCCACCCGGTTGCCTCTCCCATAAGGCACTGCTGCTCGCAGTCTGGCTCCAGCTGCGAGAGACTGTGGTCATGTGTGTGTGTGTGTGTGTGTGTGTGTGTGTGTGTGTGTGTGAGAGAGAGAGAGAGAGAGAGAGAGAGAGAGAGAGAGAGAGAGAGAGAGAGAGAGTTGCATTTGTGTGGTGAGTAGCAACTATCCTTTTCATTATATTGTTACAGTCCATCCTGGATTTTCCATTGCTTGATTAGATGATGATAGTCATTTGTTACTTTAGTAATTTGAATGACATGCATAAAACACTCACAAATTTAAGTTTTAATTCTCAAATAAGATTATTAAGTGTTAAGTTGTGTGTCCGCTTGAGAGTAAATATTGGCAAACCGCTCTCAAAAGGCCTCCTAGTGAAAAACTTTCAAATGTATAAGGGTCGCTGAACCAGGTCCTGTCCTCTCCGAGAGCAGCTTGAAAAAAAACGGCAGAGTGTGTGAGAGTCACCCTCTGAAAGCAGCACCTTAAAAGATGTCGAAATAAAAGTGGCCAAAGAAACTGTGGAACTGATAGGAATTTATGAAGCTAACAAAAGCTTGTGGAATATAAATTGTACTGAATATCATGAGACAAAGAAGAAATACAGTCTTTTGATGGAAACGGAAAGCCATTTTTTATGTTCAGGAGAAGAGGTTCAGAGGACCCATCAAAATTTAAGAAGTCTGATAAGGAAGTTTAATGCTGACAGAATTTGAACAGATGACACGCACTTAACTTTTTTATCATCATCAATTTATACGAAAATAAATACCTGCTATTGGTAATGTTAATGTCTTGTTGTATGAATATTAGCTTTGATTTCTACAATGAGTTCAGAAATAAAATATTGATAGCAAGCTGTAATGTTTTAAGGTATCTTAAAGAGCTCAAAAAAATGTAACAGAAGTGGGGCAGACAAGAATTACAAAAGCGGCTGGTTTTACTTTGATGCAACGAAGTTTGTTAGTCTATGGCTGGCTTCCTGTGTTCCAACACAAATCATTGTGGTACATCTGGTTATTTTCTGCAAAATATACCATCAGATAACAAGATGGCTCCACTGTCAGGAAACTTCACTCTTAGTAAAAATAAAGTAACATTATCAAGGTGTTTTTAATTTAATTTTTATTTGTTTTACTTTCTTCCAGAGAAGTATTTGTTTTGCTACATTACATCTCATGGTTTCTTCCTCATCTATAATCTTCTTCATTTTCGTAGCACCTTCCTGAAGAAACAGGGTCCATTTTTTGAATCAATGCATGCCATTTATTATGATTTAAAACTTCCTGAGAATTTAGGTTTCTTGATCTGAGATTTCCATTTATAGTGACCAGGAACAATAATTTAGGTATTCCACACTGTCTCTGGCCTTCAACAGTGAGATGATGGACTGAGCTGGTGACTGAAGTAATGCAAGGGTACATAATTTTTGCATAGTTATAGTCAGGATCTTTCCCATAAGTTATAAAGAATTTTAATACTTTGACATGTCCTATATTACACGTACATTTACTGTACATGATGTAATCTTACAGGATCAAATAAAATTCAATTCAATTCAATTCAATCTGTACTTTCATAGCCATATATAAACAAGTAATCAGGTAGTTTATTAATGTTCTGTTGGGTATGTTCCAAATAACACAGACATCGGCATATTTGCATATGATATTACATGTTAGCATCAATATCTGTCTGTGTTGTACTGTTGTCCGTTTGAGGTATTCTTTGGGCAGTGTGCAGTGGTTGGACTTTGCCTGCAGGCACCTTCACATAAAGTATGTCATGGAGCTTCCAACACCGCATGGACCACTGAAGGAGCACCTCAGAGTAGGTGATGTCAAGAACTGCCAAGGAAGAATGTATATTCTGCACTGTATAGATCAATTGAGAAGCTGTTATTTTGTTTCAGAGTAGTTCGGGTATCCACACTGACAATGAACTAGACACGTTGACATAATAAATGTTCATAGCTGTTTAAATCAGCTGCAAGTTACTCAAGTACAAGAAAGTATAATTAAAAATTGATGCAGTAAATGAAGCAGGCAAAAAGGAATACAAACGTCTCAAAAATGAGATCGACAGGAAGTGCGAAATGGCTAAGCAGGGATGACTAGAGGACAAATTTAAGGATGTAGAGGCTTATCTCACTAGGGTTAAGAATGATACTGCCTACAGGAAAATTAAAGAGACCTTTGGAGAAAAGAGAACCACTTGTATGAATATCAAGAGCTCAGATGGAAACCCAATTCTAAGCAAAGAAGTGAAAGCAGAAAGTTGGAAGGAGTATATAGAGGGTCTATACAAGGGCGATGTACTTGAGGACAATATTATGGAAATGGAAGAGGATGTAGATGAAGATGAAATGGGAGATACGATACTGCATGACGAGTTTGACAGAGCACTGAAAGACCTGAGTCGAAACAAGGCCCCGGGAGTAGACAACGTTCCATTAGAACTACTGATGGCCTTGGGAGAGCCAGTTCTGACAAAACTCTGCCATCTGGTGAGCAAGATGTATGAGACAGGCGAAATACCCTCAGACTTCAAGAAGAATATAATAATCCAAACCCCAAAGAAAACAGGTGCTGACAGATGTGAAAATTACTGAACTATCAGTTTAATAAGTCACAGCTGCAAAATACTAACGCGAATTCTTTACAGACGAATGGAAAAACTGATAGAAGCTGACCTCGGGGAAGATCAGTTTGGATTCCGTAAAAATATGGGAACAGGTGAGGCAATACTGACCTTACGACTTATCTTAGAAGAAAGGTTAAGAAAAGGCAAACCTACGTTTCTAGCATTTGTAGACTTAGAGAAAGCTTATGACAATGTTGACTGGAATACTCCCTTTCAAATTCTAAAGGTGGCAGGGGTAATATACAGGGAGCGAAAGGCTATTTACAATTTGTACAGAAACCAGATGGCAGTTACAAGAGTCGAGGGGCATGAAAGGGAAGCAGTGGTTCAGAAGGGAGTGAGACAGGGTTGTAGCCTCTCCCTGATGTTATTCAATCTGTATATTGAGCAAGCAGTGAAGGAAACAAAAGAAAAATTCAGAGTAGGTATCAAAATCCATGGACAAGAAATAAAAACTTTGAGGTTAGCCGATGACATTGTAATTATGTCAGAGACAGCAAAGGACTTAGAAGAGCAGTTGAACGGAGTGGATAGTGTGTTGAAAGGAGGATATAAGATGAACATCAACAAAAGCAAAACGAGGATAATGGAATGTAGTCGAATTAAGTCAGGTGATGCTGAGGGAATTAGATTAGAAAATGAGACACTTAAAGTAGTAAAGTAGTTTTGCTATTTGGGGAGCAAAATAAGTGACAATGGTCGAAGTAGAGAGGATATAAAATGCAGACTGACAATGGCATGGAAAGCGTTTCTGAAGAAGAAAAATTTCTTAACATTGAGTATAGATTTAAATGTCAGGAAGTCGTTTCTGAAAGTATTTGTATCGAGTGTAGCCATGTATGGAAGTGAAACGTGGATGATAAATAGCTTAGACAAAAAGAGAATAGAAGATTTCTGAAATGTGGTGCTCCAGAAGAATGCTGAAGATTAGATGGGTAGATCACATAACTAATGAGTAGGTAATGAATAGAATTGGGGAGAAGAGGAGCTTGTGGCATAATTTGACTAGAAGAAGGGATCGGTTGGTAGGACATGTTCTGAGGCATCAAGGGATCACCAATTTAGTATTGGAGGGCAGCGTGGAGGGTGAAAATCATAGAGGGATACCAAGAGACGAATACACTAAGCAGATTCAGAAGGATGTAGGTTGCAGTAGGTACTGGGAAATGAAGAAGCTTGCACAGGACAGAGTAGCATGGAGAGCTGCATCAAACCAGTCTCAGGACTGAAGACCACAACAACAACTAAATGTTAAAGTTAAATATGCTTCAAGACTGATTTTACAATTTAGCCACCCAGAATTCTCCCACTGGCCGATTTTTCTCCATCAGCTGGTACACAGTAAAAATTGCATCCATCATTAGTGAGGAAGAAGAGCCAGATTGGATGGTAGTTGTGTATTCAGCAGAGTCACCATTGCACTTAAAAATAGGTACTATTATACCAGATGACCAATTGGTGGGTATATGGCCAGAATAAATGACAGAGTTGAAGAATTCTGTGAGTCAGGTGATCGCTTTGTCGTTAAGTTTCTCAATTTTTCATAGGTCTGCAGGAAGTCATCTGGTCCCGGATCCTTTTCGTTTCTCATGTTATGAATGGCAGCTTTGGCATTATCTGCTGTGATACAGAGAGC
Source organism: Schistocerca piceifrons (assembly GCF_021461385.2). Lineage (NCBI taxonomy): Eukaryota > Metazoa > Arthropoda > Insecta > Orthoptera > Acrididae > Schistocerca > Schistocerca piceifrons. Next base: position 795,715,792 of record NC_060139.1, on the reverse strand, counting down.
TGACCCAATCATGACACTGCCTTTTGGCATTGGTGGATGAGGTAATTTAATAAGGATATTTCAGTTAAATACTGTCACCACTGTCCCAGAATCGTGTTGGTTTCATGAGCCACAGACCACTCTTATCTTTTACACATGTGTAATGTTATATATTCTGACCTACCATACACTGTGCTCAAGCCAGTGAGACTAAGATTTTTTCCCTTTCTTTAGTTGTTAGTTGGTTATATAAATGCTGTAGGTAATTTTCTTTGTCCTCTGCAACTGCTTGTTTTGCAGCCTGTTTGGTGGCATTGTAATGCTGAAGGTTTTCATCATTATAGGAAGCTATAATTGAAAGCTGATTTTTTTTTGCATGTTTTTTTCTTTTACTTTGTCCACAACCACATCTGTTTATCAATTCTGTGCAAACCTGGCTGTGTTATACCAGGCCACACCAGATGAGAAATTGTCAAGCAGTGACCAAGTGTGGTCAATACGAGCAGAATCAATGGGAGGGAAGACAGTCTTTTCATTGATGGCCATTTTAAGTCCTTGTAGCTTCCATCACTTGGTTTTGGCATGGCCTTTCACATGGAGGTTAGTACCTAGCAGTTTACATTAAGGTGCTAGGCATTCACATGGCACGATCTTAGTGCCTGTGACAATTGCAAAATCACATCTGCGGAGCAATATATAGTCATTCTGGGTATTGTGCCCGCCACCAGTGTAAGTGATCAGGTGTGATGTACGTTTCTTGAAGAAGGTATTGGTACTACCTAGGTCATTGTTTCCACGAATTCTAGGGTTCAGTGCCTGTCTTCATTCCTCACACTAAAGCCAAAATTTCCATTGCACAAATACTCCTCACTGGTACTGCAATATGCCCATTAAGAATCCCACACAGCATAAATACACCTTTTTCACTACATGTCACAACAGCATTTTCAAACCCATTCCAGAATGTGTCTTAGCTGTTTCATTGCATCCTGTCTGTGGAATACACTTGGAAAAAATATGAATTCAATGATCTGGGGTGTCAATGAGCACTGACATGAGATGAATAGAATATCGATGTACAATTGGTACGTGGTTGTGGAATTTTTCATTCACTACAATAGCAACAACTTCGCTATTATTTCTTCCATGAGAGATCAACTTACACATGTCCCCAGAGCTTCTGGATTTCCATCCTTTCCAGTGTATCTTTTGCAGGCAGGCTAAAATTGACATGATGAGATTTTAGGTTTCTGCCAGTTTCCAACTACAGCTTGTCAAAGCCCTAGCATTCCAAGAAGCAATATGTAATTATTTATTTTGGACTTGCTTCTTTAGCCAAACTGATCCTTGGTTTGGTATCCCTCGCTCTCTTCTCCCACTGGGTGGGTGAGACCCACACAGGTCACCTGCAGGGGACACCCTAGCATTTCAGATAATCTGACTTGTGCCGCTTACCCAAGAGTTGCAACAATGAATGACCAACCAGACTCCCACCAGGGCCAACCATAATGCATTTTATACAGGCCTACTTTTATACAGGCCTACCATAATGCATTTTATACCTTCTGCCAAGTTTAAATTAGGCTGCCTCTAACATGGGGTCAGACACCTTCTGTAGCTGCTCCTCTGGAGTACATACACTATAGATTTGTTCTTCTGCCACTAATGCCGCACCAGAGTCAACCTTCTCCACCAAAGGTGGAGGACTTCATAAAATTATGTATTTTCTAAATGATGAGTTTGGAAAAATACCTCTTCTTATAACCAGATAAATACTGAATGTCAAATTATGGCCCATTACCACCATTCATCTCTACCAAGCAGTCACCTCTTCAGGTCTCATCATGTTGTGGGATATAAAGTTTCAACAAGATGTATTGCCTATTGCCTAACTTCATTTAATTGTGAGAGGTAGGGAGAAGAATGGAATAGTGATAGAAAGCATATTCTATTCAAACAAAGCTGTGCTAGCTACTTCATAACACAGTAATTAATGAAAGAACTGTCGAGGCGGGGGGTGCGCTCATATTTCCTATAAAAGCATTCGTTTCTATAAAGATAAATTAAATAATGCCAATTTTACTCCTTTTAATACACTATGGTAAATTTCAAGCACAGTGAAACATATACAAAAAATATGGTGAATTGAAAACAGCATTTGATACAGGTGCAGTAGCTTTACCTCTGAAGTGGACTGTTGGGTTTCTTCATCTGTTGTGAAATAATCAACAGCCAACCGGGAATCAGAAACACTACTCTTTGGAGGTGCCTCTGCCTCAGGGACACTTAGGATTGACTTGCTACTTTCTGGATGGTGTAGCTTTGAGTCACTGTCCAATTTAGGAGGCAACAGCAGCGTAGGGCTGTTGTCCACAAGTCGGGAGTATGGGACTGCCTGATGACAGCTAGCACTAGCCCTGCACAGTTGATCAAAATTCAGAACGTTGTACACAAGAACACAATAAATAATTATTTTTATACACTGACACTAGTTTCCATTATGTATAGTTATCTCTGGAAACATAAATACAAAATAATCAGCAGAACAACTGACAAGCATTTTAAATGTATCTTTAATAAAGTCAAAAGTGATTATTAGTATCACTTTAGTTTGAAAGTAAATACCTATTTAGTAACTGATGAAAGATTTTGAAGGAAAGACACACAAACAAAAACTGGGCACACAGACAAACAACTGAACTTCAGAACTTTTAAAACAAATTTATTCCTCATACTACAGGAATAGACATGTAAGAGAAAAATTAAAAGACGTGCACATGCTGGATGAATGAAAACGTTTACCCAAATTCATAATTGTGAGAAACACAAAAAGCCAGAAGAAGTGCTGGACTAACAGCAAATATTCAGATGCACAGTAGTAATAATGCGCTAAATAAGCATGTATAATCCGTTATTTTGAGTTCCTCTCTTGTAACTTCTATTTCACACAATCCTCTAGAAGGTACACACATTTTACAAATATGAAAACTGTTAACACATTTCTACCTATTAGGCCCACTTGAAGTGTATGAGAAGCGACGACCGAGTCCACGTTTGTCACTGTATGTACTAACGGGGCTGGGTGATGCAGTGCTCAGCCTCGAACTACTGTTAGCACCCACAGAACTGTCCTTTGCTTCAGAACAAAATCGTTCAGCAACCAGATTAGGACTTTCACTGCTGCGCTCCACTGCTGACACAACCTTTGTAATAAAACATTAAAAAAAAACATTTAGCACCAAAAATTGATATTTGGGAAAAAAAGATACAGAGCTGACATACATGCTTCCCACAAAAGTATGCTAGCAGGATATCATGTAACACAAATGGAGACTAAAAAAGAAGACTCACTCTAACACAATGACCTAGATATTGAAATTATCAGAGAAGCTATGAATGAAGACAAGTATGAGATGGATAAGAGCAACACTGTGAAACATTACTCATCAAAAATGATATTTCTCATTGGATGAGAGCAGCAACAAAGTTAAATTACAGAGACCAACTATACTATAACTCATTTCTAGAGGAGGAGTTCACAGTTATCATCAAAATTGGATGGTATGGTAATTTAAAATGTAATTAGGAAAGTTGGACACAAAATAAACTGAATAACAATGATGAGAAGCCCCTTCTACACCAACATTCACAGTCACATCTTCCCTTCTCAAGCATTCCACCCTCCTTATCCAGTATTAACTTAGTTCGATTATCATAATATTTTCTGGTTGCCTTCTCAATTTCACATCATCCTCCTAGGTACGAATTTTTTTCTGTTTATAGTAAACATCTTCACTGAAACCATTATTGTTTCTTCTGTTACCTGACAAATATGCAATGTATATCAATCTGACAACTTGAGCTTTACTTTAAAAACTTTGCATCTGCATCCACAGAGAGATGTTAAATGTGCAGAAAATAAAATGCAACATATCACAGCTAATATTTCAGTAAAGACTTCCAGCATATTACACACACCTTCAATGGTCCTGGTTTAATTTCCCATCCATTTGCTGGCTCCTGCAATGAAACATCTTGGGATCCATATGGTGGTGTATGGAACACCAACTGACCTTCATGCAATATGCTCTGTCCAAATCCTGGATCGTGTCCTGGCTCATTAATCCTACAACAGGAGCAATGAGAATACATTTGGAAGTGTGTTCAGTTTACATCAGTAAAATTTAAAAATCAGGCAATAAAAGGAAGCCAGCAAAAATTATACAAGAAGTGCTGTGCAATTAAAGAGATAGTCTCAAGGATATTACAATAAAGCAAAGTCTGGGAGAATTATGGAGGTTTGGAGTCAATGTCAGATAGGAGAAAGGGAACAACAACAAAATGAAAAGAAAAATGAGAAAATGGGGAAAAGGGGAAAGGAGGGTGGCGGGAAAAGAGGGGGGATGGTGAAAAGGTGACAACTCTATGAGAGGGAAGGCAAGACATTGGTTGTTATTCTGGTCTAGGACCTTGCAGTGTCGCTGGAAGTGCTGGAGAGAGAGATCCAACCTGTAAAGTTCAAGTAACTTCTGCATGTAGAAGCAAAAGCTGCTGTTTTATATATTACAATTTCTCAAGAACATTAGTGTTCTGTTAGATATCATTTCCTGTAACTGTTTTGAGATTACTCTGTCATGAAACTTCCTGGCAGATTAAAACTGTGTGCTGGACCGAGACTCGAGTTCGCTGCAGAGTGAAAATCTCATTCTACTCTGTCATGGTTTGTTAGCGTAAATGCACGATGATGGACAATTTCCACACAGAATGCTGAACAATAACTGCAGAACAGATACAAATGGTTTTATTGCATCTCTAGGAGTGTAAAAAAAAAAAAAAAAAATGCTCATGACAGGATTTCCACATGTCGTTGTGCCAACACCTGTGTCATCTATACGAGTGCGACCTTTTGGATATGTAACTGGAAGTATAGTTCATACAAGTATGGATGGATATAATATCCATGAAAAGTCGGAAGCATAATATGGGGATGTGTGGAATACATGTTGTGATAGATATTTCTCCTTCCAGGACAATTTTGGGGCTCTACCTCAATCAATATGAACAACTGCTGATTCAGCTTCTGACCCTACAGCAATGTTTACATTTAACTTCCTTGACCACTGTTTTTCCGGAACATTGTAGATGTTATAACAGATTCATCAACTGGACTCTTTTGGAACCCTGCCAAAAGTGAACTGTGTTGTTGGCTTAAACAAGTTGATAGAATATTGATAAATGACAACATTAAGCCAAATTGAGCAAAATACGGGTATAGCCTCTGCAATACTTAAAGCCAATCGTGATGAAAGTTAGTTTTTAAAACATTTTCAGATGACAGAAAAAGTTGGAAATGCTTGAGAGAATTTTCTTAGTTTACTTTTCAACAACAAACTGTGAACACAAAGCTCAGAAGTCATTTATTGAGCCGTTTAAAAAAAAAAAAACGATGAGAGCAATATGTACTACATTGTGTATAGTGTGTTAGTGTGTGGAATGATAAATGAAGTTACTGCTGCAATTTGTTGTTACTTATCCACCATACAAAAATATGCACTGAAAATTAATGACAGCATGGAATGTGATGATGAATATGATGATGACAAGAATATGAAGCAGAGTATGCAACACAAAAGGATAGTGATAAATATTGAGTTTGCTGAAGAGAAAAAGGAAAAAATATTCAGAAACGGACGATAAAAGTAAAGCACAATTCTAACTACTTCCACATGATCAATGTATATTTTCACTGTTGCTTCGTGATGTTGAGGGCACTCTGAAGTTATCTAGTGGCAAATAGGGATGCCCATTTAAACAGAGGAATCTGAAATTTGATAAAACAGACAGTAAAGATATCAGAGGTAGGTAGTTTATGTTCAGCGTGGCAGTTTGCGCACTGCTCCATGGCCGCTGGCTGTGCACTACTCTGATGCTCCAAAGGAGGAGCCAGTTGGACATGGTGCCTATGTAAGACAGCTAGGGCCAATGTGTGGGACCGTCACAGTTGTGGTGACATCCATATGTGATGTCATGACTGCCACTATAGCTTGGGCAAACCATAAAACTTACAGTAGAGTACAATGCGCCAACTTTGAGAGCAGAGCGAGATATTTCTGCTGATATATAGACTGACAGTGCAAATGATGTCTTTATTTGTTACTGTGCCAAGAAATCTGTAACTGTAATGGACTTTATACATTATCTTTAATAACAATTTTAATAATTTAATCACAGAAGAGATCAACCAACAATATGAAAGTGCTCATCAAGATGCAGTGAGTGAGCTACTTACAAGTTTGTTTATGTACTTTACTAACCAAGGGCAGGTAGTTGATCAGATGTTTAATTAAAGGCAGATAATTTATTACACAAGACAGCTACATGAATAGCATTGCAGCATGTGATGGGTAACATAAGCAAGTATCATAAACAATGTTAAATTTTAAGTTTTCTTTGTTTAATTACTAATCTTAATTGAATAATGAGGTTTCATAGTTTTGTCGCTAATTCAAATTCCATTAAAGGTGCGTTGAACTTGGATAGCAGCAATGGAAAGAGCAGATCGTTTCCTGCAAAACTGAGGTGACATTTATTGTATATTGTGAATATTTGCAGCACACTTAACAAAAACTGAATATTGTTCTCCATCTGGAATGTGCAATCACACTAATTAAGACTGTAAGCAAACAACTTAACCAAAAATTTATAGCTGTATATCACTGTAATCAGCACTTCAGCACACTTCTACTGACATCTCTAGTTTTAACGTAGCATGCATGTATCAAAAGTTGTAGTTTAGACTGGTGAAATTACTTACTGCTGAACGACATAAAAATTTAAGTTAAAATGAACAGTCACGATCACAATAATATTTGTTTATTAACTGGTTTCAGCTTATGTACAAGCCATCTTCAGAATTTTTGGCCCCTATGGCTGATGCTGACAGCTCGTCGACTGTTCATTTTAACATAAATAAAGCATCCGGTCACTACTCTCCATCTACTATGCTGTCAAAATTTATGGAGGTAAAAATTCACAGTAGGTCTGAAATTAGGGAGACCACACTTATAAAAGAGGGCCACCATTTTTGTTTTGGGAAGTCGGACCAGCACACAGTAGAGGCAGGATCTGTGCCTCTCTGTCAGGCAGTTTTGACTGTACGATTTTATGGACTTAAAAGATTTTGCAACAGCAGCCACAAGAATTTACAGTAAATTTTGCGGTGGTTCAGTGTGATCTCCGAATATTTTGCAGCAGTTGACACTAAGAATAACTCCGTAGATCATACAGTTGAACTTTTTCACAAGCAGTGCTAATTTTGATCTTGAAGACTATTCACTGCGGGCTCTACATATTTTCACAGGTGCTGAAATTATTTCACTGAGTGTTGTGTAACTGGACAGAAAAAAATCTACTCACCAGACAGTGGCAGGAGAAAACACATACAGTATTAACGTCTGTATGCATTTGGAGCCACAGGCTCCTTCTTCTGGCAGAAAGACTGAAGGAGAAGGAAGATGGGTGAAGACCCTTCAACCCTTCTGCCAGGAGGAGCCCCTGGCTCTGAAAGCTTGCAAATTTCAATACCTTCATGTATGTTTTCTCCTGATGCCACTTGGTGATTAGCTTTCTTATCTGTCCAATAACATTACATTTTCTAACTATTTTTTATATTCACTGAGTGTCAGATAGACTTGTGTTTCTCATGAATAGTGTTGTTCTGAACATAGCACTTTATTGGACTATGAACACTTGCACTTGCACTTTTGAGGTAAGTAGGTTTATTTAAAATTTATTGTGAGTTTTTTAATCACTATTAGGGAACTTCAGTCATTTTAGATCTGAATAGCTACAGCAAGTAGGTTTTCACCACTCTGCTCTTTAAGTTGTGCAAGAATTGAATGAACTGCGAATGGTTTTTAACTTCTAATTTGTTGTTGGGGTACATTATTTACATGCAGCACCTAGAATCCAACTTGACAAACATTTTACATTCTGATTTTGTGGATCAGGAATTCATTTAAATTTTTCATTATTAAAAATGCATGAGTTATGACCACTAAGCCCTATGGCTAGGAGACAAGCCAAGCAACAGAACATTATTATATTACCAATGCACACTTCAAGGAGTAACTGTTTTTAAAGGGTTACAGCCATTTGCGAAAGACTGCCTTTGTCATGAAAAAGAATGCTAAAATGCTTCAGGGCAAGAAGCATCTTACATTGTGGGTTTTGTTGAAAATAAACTTTTCAAGAAGAATTTCAAGTACCAATGCTGCAGAGATTCACAATCTGCTGTCTGCATGAAAGAAGAAACAGCAAAAGTCTCTTCAAGAACATTTTCTCATACAAAAAGAGATTTCCACATGTGGTGACACTGAATGAATCACATTCATTACATGACACATGGGGCAGAAGAGAATTCATGCACAATATGTAATGGTTCGCCTGCTTTATTTCTTCATTTGTAGTCCTCAGTGTCAACATACTGGCTGCTAAACTGGCTGAAAAATGGGTTGTGGAAGTACAACTTCTGTCTACTGTAAATGATGTAGCCGACAGATGCACAGTTGCGTTTCACAGTCTTTTACTTTCACTTTGCACAACCCCCCCACCATATACAGATTTAATTTGGCCAGTGCACTATTGTTTAACTTCCCATAAACCTCATTAATAGTTAGCAGGCCAAAAAAACAACCACATACTGCTACAATAGTTTACAGTTGAACATCTACGAACAGTAGAAACCTAACCACGAACTTCACATCAACAAAAGCAAAACGATGATCATGGAATGTAGTCGAATGAAGTCGGGTGATGCTGAGAGAATTAGATTAGGAAATGAGACACTTAAAGTAGTAAAGGAGTTTTGCTATTTGGGGAACAAAATAACTGATGAAGGTCAAAGTAGAGAGAATATAAAATGTAGACTAGCAATGGCAAGAAAAGCGTTTCTGAAGAAAAGGAATTTTTTAACATCGAGTATAGATTTAAGTGTCAGGAAGTTGTTTCTGAAAGTATTTGTATGGAGTGTAGCGATGTATGGAAGTGAAACATGGACGATAAATAGTTTGGACCAGAAGAGAATAGAAGCTTTCGAAATGTGGTGCTACAGAAGAATGCTGAAGATTAGATGGGTATATCATGTAACTAATGAGGAGGTATTGAATAGAATAGGGGAGAAGAGGAGTTCGTGGGACAACTTGACAAGAAGAAGGGACCGGTTGGTAGGGCATGTTCCGAGGCATCAAGGGATCACAAATATAGCATTGGAGGGCAGCGTGGAGGGCAAAAATCGTAGAGGGAGACCAAGAGATGAATACACTAAGCAGATTCAGAAGGATGTAGGTTGCAGTAAGTACTGGAAGATGAAGAAGCTTGCACAGGATAGAGTAGCATGGAGAGCTGCATCAAACCAGTCTCAGGACTGAAACCACAACAACCATGGAAATCTTGACTGTTCCATGTGAGTACATTTTGCAAAAAGTGATTTTTTAAAAAAGGACACTGATCAGTATCCAGCAAAAAGGTCTCTACAAGGACATGGAAACAGATCCAGCCATCACTTACATCTCGATAGAAAAAACAAAAACAAAAACCCAAAATAGTGAGCTATGTAATGGAATTTAACTAAGTAGCACAAGAGATCAAAGACAAAAGTGAAATACGTGCCTTCAGGAATACGCTAAAAATTATTTATTAGAAAAGTGTTTTCATACTATAAAGGATTACCTAAAGTGATGTCTAAATTTTGTTGACAATCGTGTTAATGATTGACTACTGCTATTAAGAGGCATTTTGCAATATGTTCAATACAACAGTGAAATACAGTTTCCAAAAAGGTAACTCACTAAGGCAAGAAATGTAGGTAGCTATTTGTATGTGTAATTATGTATTTTTATGTAACTCTGTGTCCGTATTTTATGTTGACAGTTGTGTTAATGATTGATTACTGCAATTAAGAGATATTTTACAATATGTTCAATAGAACAGTGAAATACGGTTTCCAAGTAGGTAACTCAGTAAGGCAAGAAATGTATGTATCTATTTATATGTGTAATTGTGTATTTTTATGTATCTCTGTATCTGTATTTTATATATTTATTTGTTTACAACACCCTTACAATTTACAGTGATTTGGGTGGCTAAATTCATAAATATTTAAACTGCAATAAATTATAAGGAAACACATGGAATCCAGTAAAGAAACACATATCTTTTTACAGATCATATAAAGGTCTTTGATAAAGTAAATACACAACATTCTACATCTACATTTATACTTTGCAAACCACCATGAGGTCTATGGCTGATGGTAATATTTTTTTTTTTTTTTTTTTTTTTTTTTTTTTTTACTTTCATTCCAATTGATCCGTAGTGAGGAGGTCCTCCTGGATGTGGAACATGTCAGAAAAACAACAATACATGACAAATATTTACAACTAAAACAAATAAGCTAATGTACCATTCCACAGGTCCCAAGTGGAATGATCGTCATTTTTAATGAACACTAAGAGTCATTTTACAAATACTAATGCACTGAATTTAAAATAAAAAACGTTTTTTATTTATTTATAAGGTAATAAACATGTAATACAACTACTGTAATACTTATTTACAATGAACACATTACTGCACTGAAATGGTGCAGAAGTTAGATTATACTTACACACACACACACACACAAATTTTCAGTGAACACATTACTGCACTGAAATTGTGCAGAAGTTATGTTGTACTTATATACAAATCAGTTGGTTTTACTAAGAAATTCATCAATGGAGTAGAAGGAGTTGGCCACCAATAAATCCTTTAGGCTTCTCTTAAACTGAATTTCATTGGTTGTTAAGCTTTTTATGGCTGCTGGCAAGTTATTGAAAATGTGTGTTCCTGAATAATGCACACCTTTTTGTACAAGACTAAGTGACTTTAAATTCTTGTGAAGATTATTCTTATTTCTAGTATTGATTCCATGAATTGAGCTGTTGGTTTGAAAAAGTGATATATTTTTAATGACAAATTTCATTAAGGAATAAATATACTGGGAAGCTGTAGTTAGTATCCCTAGTTCCCTAAACAGGCTTCTGCAGGATGTTCTTGAGTTCACACCACATATAATTCTTACTGCACGTTTTTGTGCCCGGAAAACTTTAGCTTGGCTTGATGAATTACCCCAAAAAATAATCCCATATGACATTATGGAATGAAAGTAAGCATAGTATGCCAGCTTTTTCATTTTTATATCCCCTACGTCCCATTGTATCCCCTATGTCCCATTGTACCCTTTATTAGGGTTTCTTACTGTTCCACTCACGTACGGAGCATGGGAAGAACAATTGTCTGAATGCCTCTGTGCATGCAGTAATTATTCTAATCTTATCCTCATGATCCCTATGTGAGTGATACATAGGGGGTTGTAGTATATTCCTAGCCAGTTCTTGAAACTTTGCTATTAGACTTTCTCAGGATGGTTTGTCTAACTTGAGACTTCCAGTTCAGTTCCTTCAGTATTTCTGTGATACTCTCCCATGGATTAAACAAAATTGTGACCATTTGTGCAGCTCTTCTCTGTATGTGTTCAATATCCCCTGTTAGTCCTATTTGGTAAGGGTCCCACACACTTGAGTAATATTCTAAGATGGGTCAGACGAGTGATTTGATAACAATCTCTTTTGTAGACTGATTGCACTTTCCCAATATTCTACCACAAACCGAAGTCTACCACCTGCTTTACCCATGACTGGGCCTATGTGATCATTCCATTTCACATCCCTACAAAGTGTTACACTCAGGTATTTGAATGAGCTGGTCAATTCCAACAGTGACTAACTAGTTATGGTCACAGTAAACTACATTCTTTTCATTTTGTGAAGTGCAAAATTTTATATTTCTGAACAGTTAGATCAAGTTGCCAATCTCTGACCAATGCTGAAATCTTATCAAGACCTGATTAAATATTTGTGCATCTCTTTTGGATAGTACTTCATTATAAATAACTACACCATCAGCAAAAAGCCTGATTTATGGGAGATATTAAGAAGAAGAAGGGACATGCCAATACATCTTATACAGCTAATTCAGAAGGTCTACAATAATACAAGAATGTGAATTACTGAGGATAATGAGAAAAGATCAGGGACTTTTAATATTAGTATTTTATCCATCTTCAGCAACTGTATTTGTATTTACTGAAATAATCAGTAACCAGGTGAAAAAAAGAAATTTTATTTCCTTAAACGGTTTCAGGCACCTAGTGCCCTTCTTCAGAATGATGTGATTCATAGCACCCATAAAAAATAGTCTGTATACCTATTGGTGAATACACCAATATTGACATATCTCCAAAAATTTTACTGAAACCCAATCATTTGTTCTGAGTACAGAAAATATGTCAATTAACACTAGAACCACAGCTGGGACCCTCATAACCTGTTCCTTAATTCTTTCGTTGGCCATTATTTTGTATTATTGCCTAGACTCCTGAATTTCTGTGACTTTGTGTCAAATACATTAACTAATGATCACACTTAATTTTACCATTTATGGTGAAACCTTAAAAAAGAGCAATCCAGATTCACTTCGAACTGCAGCCCAGTCAGTTCTGATCCCAGTGCTGCTGCCGTTACGATGATCTCATACCTTGTCTATATCCGAATCCCGCTCCAGCTACTGCCGGGTCTGGGTGCTGACAAGTCCTCTCCATTTGGCTTGGTCCTCCCACCACTTTTCTTCCTCCACTTGCTGCAGGTCACACCTCTACTTTCAACAGATATTCTCACTCCCATTTTCCACCGTGTTCTTGGGTGCCCTCTAGGTCTTTTCCCATCCATCTTTAGTTCTTCCATAATTTTAGGGAGTCTCTGCCCATGCATCCTCTTAACATGCCCATACCATCTTAATCTCTTTCTTTCAATTTCTTCTCTCATACTTTTTTGTTTGAGGTCCTTTCTAATCTCTACATTCCTTACTCTGTCCATTCTTGTTTTTCCCTTAACTGCTCTGAGAAATTTCATTTCCCCTGCTTGCAGTCTGTTCCAGTCCCTTTCTGTCATTGTCCATGTTTCTCCACCATAGGTGACAATAGGGATGTAATAATTCTTATACATAAGGAGTTTTGCTCTTTCTGAAACTTCATTATTCCAAATCAGATGTTTTATTGTTTGGTAGAAATTGCCTCCCTTCTGTAACCTCCTATTAATTTCGTTAGTTATTCTTCCATCCCTAGATCTTTCACTCCCTAAATAAGTGAAACTTTCTGCCACTTTGAGGGGTTCTCCAACAAGGCAATATTTCCGTTGATTCCTTTCTCCCTTCCAAATACCATTACTTCACTCTTATCTTTATTTATTTTTAATCCATACCTTTTCATTATTTCCTTCCACGCATCAAGCTGTAACTGTACATCTACCTCTTTGCCCCCCTATTACCATATCATCTGCAAAAATCATCTTTTTGTCTTTTTCTTTCACTATATCTTTAACTGCCCTATTCATTCCCTCCATCACAACATTAAAAAGCACAGGAGATAGAATACTTTCTTGCTTAACTCCTTGTCTTATTTTGAAGTATTCAGAGTTCCCCAATGGTGTTCTAATTCAACAATTGTGGCCTCTGTACATTGTCTTTATAACATTAATGTATCCATCTTCTATATCTATCTTCTTCAGTTCTTCCCAGAGTCTTTTCCTGTCAACTGAGTCATATGCCTTTTCTATGTCTATAAAAACCATTATCACCCTTTTGTTATATTCCCAACTTTTTTCCATCAGTTGACGGATAGAAAATATCAGGTCGATCGTGCTCCTTCCTTTCTTAAACCCGTGCTGTTCTTCACTCAGCTCCTTTTCTATCTTTTCACTTATTTGATTTAGTAAAATTCTTTCAAAAATCTTGACTGTATGACTCATGAGGGTTATTCCTCTGTAGTTTTTACAAAGTCTTTTATTGCCTTTCTTGAAGATAGGAACAATGTCTCCTGTTCTCCAGTCATCAGGTATTTTACTATTTCTCCACACGCTTGATAGTACTCTATACAGCCACCACATTCCCACTGGACCTGCTGCTCTTATCATGTCCACCGATACTTCATCAGGTCCTGGGGCTTTCTCCCCGTTCATCTTCTTCACAGCTTTTTCCATTTCTTCCCGTGTAATTTGTCCTAATTCTGCTTCCCAACTTCTCTCAATTTCTTCATTATTTGTTGTTTCCTCATGTACCTGCTCCTCAGCATTTAACAGCTTCTTAAAATGTTCTTTCCAGAGATCTTTTATATTCCCTGGATCTTCAATAATGGTACCGTCCTCTGTTTCCATCTTTACTGGTACTTCAGAAGCCTTCCTTTTATTTTTCATCATTTTATAGAACATTTTCTTATTGCTCTTCACATCTTCTTCAAGTTTTTTTGTAAACTCTTCCCATGCCTTTTTCCTTGCTGTTTCCACTATTTCTTTGCACTTCTTCTTTTCCTCTATATATCTTTTATGGTCTTCATCATTTTTAGTTTTCCACCATTTTCTCCATGCTCCATTTTTTTTTCTAACTGCTTGGATTGTGGTATCATCCCACATCATATCTTGTATCACTTCATTTCTATTTTTAGATTGTGTTTGCTCAATGCTCTCAAAATTCACTTACATGTCACTACCTGATGGTGTTGCAGTTCTCCAGCACTAGAGTGGAGAGAGATCAGATTGTTATATGTCTGAATATGTGCATAAGTATTGCCCAGTCAGTGATTAGTTCAAATGGTTCAAATGGCTCTGAGCACTATGGGACTTAACTTCTAAGGTCATCAGCCCCCTAGAACGTAGAACTACTTAAACCTAACTAACCTAAGGACATCACACACATCCATGCCCTAGTCAGGATTCGAACCTGCGACCGTAGCGGCCGCACGGTTCCAGACTGTAGCGCCTTTAACCGCTTGGCCACCACGGCCGGCTAGTGATTAGTTCCATGAAATATGGTGTTAGTAATGGATTCTAAATGTATAAATAGTGCTTGCATCATACACATTTATTATGGCCACACTGTAAATTCCAAAATGAGATTTTGGCTCATGAACCTGAGGGTTAGCCAGTGGAGTTTTCGTCTCAGGAAGAATTGCCACACCCTGTAGCTTCAGATTCTTCATCAGAAGTTGATGTTACACTACATGATGATTTACTGATACTGATGAGGAAGTAACGTACATTCATATGTTTATTTTATGATTGTTCATCTATGTGTTACATGGACACACTTTTCAACTGTAACAATTACGTCTGTATGTTGGAGCAACCTTACGTGAACAAGGGAAGAAATGTCACATGTGATTATTTTTTTGGCTCCTTGGCTGTCTGTGAAACCTCGAAAGCAAGTGCTACAGGTAATGTGAGCACCATAAATTGATCTCACAGGGAAATACCAGTCTCAGTAAAGAAGGAAAGAGATGAGTTAAATAACACAGGGTTGCTGAAGAAGACTGGTATGACAGAGACTTATTACAGGGAAAGAGAAGCAAGAATGTCCTGATTTTCAGCTCTATGCATCCTTATGTGAAAACTGAGGATGGTTTGAAAAAGAAGCCAGACACAGATACATTTTATAACTGCTCTAAATATGGAGTGGACATGCTTGACCAAATGGCTTGCAAATACGCAGTCAAAGCACCATGCAGACACTGGCCTGTTCACACAGTTTATAACAGGCTGGATTTGGCTCAGATAAATGTCTGGGTATCGTACAATGCTATTAAACACGCAAAAGTTGAAATGCAGGGACTTCATACTGCAATAAATGCACCTCTATAGACTATTATTTGCGCTCACTATGTGATGCTAGCCAGTAAAGGCACACAGCAAATGTATCTAAGTTTTCTTAATGATTATTGATAATCTGAGAAAAGATACTTTAATTTTGTTGATAATATAACAAAATATCCAGCATCTCAAAGAATAGATTTGTTAGTGGTCACTGACACAGGATAATAAAATGAAAAGGTACCTTGGTCATAAGTGATGCAGCCACAGTTCTAGGTATGACCAAATACAGCAGTTCTAGTGTTAATTGTATAACTTAACTGAGTTTTGTAGTGTAGGGTCAACATTTAACTTCCTGTCATGTAGAAAATGAAAGTACTAATGCGTAATATTTTTAAATTTTAAAAAGTTTATTTCACTTCATTCAACCATTTTACTTGCATATTAAACTAAGTTCCTTGTGTTTTAGTGACTTTTACTGACCTGAAAGAAGCTACATTAATCCCATCCTGGAAATCTTGTTTGCTTGGTTTGAAGAACCTTGGTCCATTGCGATTGCTGCCAAAGAATGCACAACCACCAATGCATCCGCACTTTCCCATGGATCTTGTTGATGTATCACCAGACCACAAGAACCACAATCTCTTGGTAGATTCATCATGGACTCTCAAATACCTGAAAAAAGTGGCCATAATATAACTTGTGGATTTGAATAATATTAAAAAATCTCCAATTTACAAGGTAAAAATTATTGGATATCTGCAAACCGGTCAATGCTAATGCCACAACAGCAAAACCTAATGAAGAATATTACAGTTTAAATTGGTCAATATATGAGAATTTATAGCAGCAATGCAAAAGATAAAAACACTAGACTGACAGTGAATGGTGCAGATTTTTAAGTCGAATCCTGTAAGGTTAACACACTTTTTTCACTACACTGGACTTATGTTAATGTGCAATGTGTAGTAACTCTATTAAATCAATATTTCATTCATTTCAATCTATCTGTGTATCAGGCTGAGAAATTTTCTCCTTGCCTCCATGCCTCCAAATAACATATCACTGTTGATGGCTAAATCTCTTCTGCTAGAGACATACAGGATGCTATCCTCATGTTTTGTTTTAAATTTTCAGTGTTAGGAAAAAATATGAGACAATTTTTAAAAGGTTTCAAATAATATCACATATAAGGTCCAGAATGTCACATGCAAGTTCATCCAAGGACACTTAATAGTGACCATTCCTCCATTGTTCCGTACCTATGTTTGGTCTTATTTGTTTCACCTTTACAGAGAACATTCACTTGAGAGAAACTCTTGCATTAGTTCTGATTATCACGGGAAAAGGAATTGATCTGATGTAACACAACATGATAAACGCAAGTGTTCCAAATCTGGAACAATCTGGGTTGCTAGTTTCTGGCAGAATGCTTCTTCAGAACTGCAGCACCCCCTCACCACACACACTCAAAACCACTGTATGGCTACATTGATCCAGTTGACTATTCCATAGTGGCACTAAAGTTCGACTGCAATGAGGTGTTGTGTCAGGTGGAATGGCTGTGGAGAGAAGTAAGGGTTGATGAAGGATGGCTGACAGTTGGGAAGAAATGGCAGTAGGTGCATGAGATAGGAATGTGACAATGGTGAGCTCCTTCTGGCTGCAGGTAGGGGGGGGGGGGGGGGGTATGTGCAGCACCCAATGACGTGGATTGGATGGGGACATCCAACACAAGAAGTGGGGAAACATGGAGAGGAGGGTGTGAGTGCAGGATGATGGGAGTATAACAGTATTTACTGGGTGAGTGCACAGGTCAGGTCTTGCATATGGATCTTCCGCAAGGGAATAACCTATGTGGCAAGGTATTGAGAGTGTGGGTGGTGTAAGGATGGACTGCATCCAAAAGCTTTGCAAAATGGTAGGATTGTGGGAATGCATGGATGTGGCACAAGAAATCCACTCACAGACTAAGTTTGGGGTTCGGAGGTTAATGCACATCTGTGAAACCTTTAATAGGACCATCAGCATGCTAGACACAGGATTCTCTGCATCAACCATGGCTCATGCACACTCCCATTCCCTACTTCCACTTCCCCTTTCCCTTCCCCTTACACAACCCCAAATCCCAATAAAGCTGCAGCACCAGCACAATGTAGTCAGTCAGGTCATTGTAGCTGTGCAGATGTATGTGTATTCAATTAGCTCTGGAGAGGGATTCATCCAAACACTAGCAACTTCATCAGTTTTGTTTGCATGTCTGATGATGATGATGGATACATGTGGGATGCTCAACAAAAAGATCATCATCACCCATATGAAGCATCAGCACGCCTATTTGCTTTGGATGAGGGGATGGAGTGATGGTGTGGTGGTGGTGCTGATTGGGGGTGGGCAGTCAGGGGCAACTTACATCTAAATCTACATCTACATATGTACTCTGCAAGACACCATATGGTGGCGGTGTTAGGCTGTCCCCAAAGGCAGAGTTGTTTTGCTGAACGAAAATCCACCTATAGATTATAAACGTATACAGGGTGAACAGTATTTAAACCAACAAACTCTGGGAGGTTGCAGGGGACATCAAAACAAATATTTTTCCCTAATGTCATTTTTTCCTTATGAGGAGTATTTAAACTGGTAGAGGAAGATTTATCTGCCAGCAAATTAATTAAACCAACAAACACTTTTCCATTTTTTTGTGACCAAGAGACAACACATTAACACAACCCAATTTCAATTACAGTAGATTTTCAGAAATGCCTCTATTGACACATAAACAAAGGTTAAACTGTCGGATCATGTTCTGTCTGACACGGGCAAAAACCCCAGGAGTATCCTGAATTGTTCCTGCTGCTGCTACTATGCGGGCAACCAGATCCCCTTCTGATGGAGCAGGAGTTGCCTAAACAAGGATGCGCATCCCTCCCCACACAAAAAAGTCCAGAGGGGACATATCTGGGGATCGAGTAGGCCATGATACAGGACCACCTCTGCCAATCCACCTTTCTGGGTACCGTTGGTCCAGGAATCGACGCACACGACGACTGAATCATGCCGGCAGCCCATCATGTTGGAACCACATGTGTTGTCTTGTAGCGAGCGGGACGTCTTCCAGCAACTTCCTCTAATTGCAGCGTTCTTGCTGTGCAATGGCGTCACTATTCAGGTAATCTGCTAAATGACCCGGTCTCACGCAGACGTTGGTACACAGCAGCAAAGGTCGTATGATGTGAGATACGGCGATTAGGATATTGTTGTTGATAAACCCGCTGCACAGCTCATCCGTTGTGGTGTGCTAAGTAGTACTCACCAACCCTATCACTGTACTCACTCGAGGTGTATCGATCCATTAGTAAACAGAGACAATGCACTACTACACTGGTGGACAGCAGTTGCCTACAACTGAAGAGCGCAATATGCCCTATAACAACTGTAATACAGCCTCTAACAACTGAAGAGCGTAATATGACCTCCACTGGTTTAAATAATCCCCATACGAAAAAAATGACATTAGGGAAAAATATTTGTTTTGATGTCCCCTACAACCTCCCAGAGTTTGTCGGTTTAAATACTTTTCACCCTGTATAAAAAAAAACACAGTTACGATGCACTAAACTATGACAATGAAAAGTGATTAATAAAAATGCCAAACTATCTGTGCTAGTCATCCACTCAGGTCATGATAATCACCCCTCTCCTCCCAGCATTTTAGGGTTGAGGCCTGGCAGTTCACAATATTTTACGACCTGTGTTACACTGGTGACTGTGTCAGCGAGAATGGTGGGCACATCTCCAGCCAAACTGAGGGTTGCCCGTATGTCAATACATAAAACACACATAATCAAATATGCTGAATCAAAAGTGGCATACCACAAACTTTACAGAGATGGATCCTCCCACCAGAGGAGGATATCTTGTGTTAGTGGCCAGTGTCCTGATCACAGTCTCGCGAGTAGCACTCCGTTCCCTTGGTGTGTTTGGCATAAAGTCCGCCAGACCTGCATAGTCGATTTGAGCAATTGCATTTTGTTGTTTGTCACTTCCAATCATTTGGTTTTCCACTGATGTACAATTCTTCTGTCAGATGGCCTACAAGGGAATGACACATTGACTCACATCACCATCCCAACAAGGTTCTTTGGCCGCTTTGTCGGCTGTGTCATTTCCCTTTATCCTGAGCACCTCCTTGCAAAAGACCACCTCCTAGGCTCAGTATTGGATCCACTGTAAGGTGTCATGGATGGTCTGAATATGGGTCTATTGACAATTTAGTTATGTAATGAGCTGTTATGGTTGCTCCTTCCATTATTTACAGTCCACCAAGTACTTTCCATTATCAATGTTATGATGGAAAAAGGTATATCCAATAATTTGTGCTGCATTAATTGCGCACTAAACTCTTGATTTCATGTCATGTAGATGTTGTCAATGTAACTGATGATTTTAAGAGCTCCAACATCAACTGCTCTGCCAGTTCATGAACCCGAATCAACACTACCCATGTTCATGAGACCAATCTCTCTATTGTGCACAGAATGCAATAGCCAAATGCACTACAGATGTAGAGCAACAGTATGTGAGTTGGTCAGCTGATTTACTACCGTTGCTTTGTAAGGTTTCGGTCTGAGTTTGTGCACAGCTCTGTGAGCAGATACTAATGACACGCCAGGCTGAAGTCATAAACGGTGCAATGATTTTCTCAGACTTCTTTCTAAGGCCACTCTTCACTAGTCTAGTTCATCTAACATCAATACACCATCTTCCACAGTCCCTCGGACTGGAATGAATGTGGCAATTGATGTCTGCCATCCTAGTATCGGTTTCTGAGCAAAACCAGCCGTAGTGCTTGTCTCTTCCATGAAACAATCACTATATTACTAACTGTTACTGCATTAGCATACTGCAAATCAGCAGGCACCCTACAGAAGAACTTGAAGTATCCATTCGAAAACCCTAATGGCTTAAACGCCAATTCCATTGAAACTTCCTGGCAGATTAAAACTGTGTGCCCGACCGAGACTCGAACTCAGCACCTTTGCCTTTCGCGGGCAAGTGCTCTACCATCTGAGCTACTGAAGTACGACTCACGCCCAGTACTCACAGCTTTACTTCTGCCAGTATCTCGTCTCCTACCTTCCAAACCTTACAGAAGCTCTTCTGCGAACCTTGCAGAACTAGCACTCCTGAAAGAAAGGATACTGCGGAGACATGGCTTAGCCACAGCCTTTCCAGAATGAGATTTTCACTCTGCAGCGGAGTGTGCACTGATATGAAACTTCCTGGCAGATTAAAACTGTGTGCCTGACCGAGACTCGAACTCGGGACCTTTGCCTTTCGCGGGCAAGTGCTCTACCATCTGAGCAAGTATCTCATCTCCTACCTTCCAAACTTTACAGAAGCTCTCCTGCGAACCTTGCAGAACTAGCACTCCTGAAAGAAAGGATACTGCGGAGACATGGCTTAGCTACACTTTTCTAGAATTCTCCCAATAGAATGAAGTCGATCTTTTGACTTTTGTAGATCCCGTCTTGAAGGAGGGTGTTCACGGATGTGGAACGAGTGAGTTATACTAAAAATAAATTATGACTAGTGCTAATCAGTTCATACTGATAATTATGGGAATTATTTAGAATGTACTTAAGTGTGTGGTATGTGTGTGTGTGTGTGTGTGTGTGTGTGTGTGTGTGTGTGTGTGTGTGAGAGAGAGAGAGAGAGAGAGAGAGAGAGAGAGAGAGAGAGAGAATCAGCTTCTGCTCCTCATCTATTACTCAGTTGCTGTTTAATGCAAACATAAAAGGTTTGATTATGCTGCTCACTAGCATAGCCTGGTTGTGATGAAACAAGCCCACTGAGTCTTACTGGTCCATTTAACCTCTGCCATTCGTGCTTGTTACAATCCGTGCCAGGTGGTGATATCAAACTGCTTTGTGTTTCGCACCATGACCATCGTAACATACCCGTAACATGAGCTATGAATGGCTGCTTCAAGGTCTTTACAGCAGTGCTATATTCGACTCTGCTAGCACTCTGCTAACTATGTGGAGATGCAGGGCAATAACTTCTGGGGCAAGCAGTGATGCGCAGCTTAAATGTAACGAGGTATGATATGCCAGCAACTAGGTTCCAGCAGCGAGGCTGCAGCATAAACGTACCCTAAGATTAAATGGAGTAAAATTCCATTATGGACCTTAAATAGGAATGCATAGCCTTTATGGAAATAATTTTTATTTCTAGTAGTATGGTTGTGAATTGCACAGTTCATCGTAATTTCATTCTTGTTATTAAACTCAAATACCATAAGGGAATATTTGTATTGGCTTGTAAATGTAAGAATCCCTGAAGAGATTTTTGCAAGATTTTTGAGTAACTGCTTTACACAATAATTTTACTGCACATATCTGTGGAATACATGATGATTTTTTTCTGTCATGTACAAACTCTAGGGATTGATTGATGAGAGGATATGAACAAAAAAAGACTAATGAACTTGTGTCTGGAAATGCATGGTTTCCATGCTAGAGACCATTTATCCAATCATACATTGTTACAGACACTGCAATCTAATATGCACTGTTCCATCCAACCACAATTACAGTACATGGTGAAAATGGTTTCCATGTGCCTCAGCACCTGCGTGTATGCACCGTAGAATGTTCTGTCTCACACATTCACATTGGGCAGGCTGCATCCGAACTGTGTCAAAGGCTGTGTGAATATGCTGCTCCGGTGTCTCCACATTTGGAATGGGCTCTGCATACATGATACTTTTGAGATGGCCCCATCAACAAGAATTACACAGGTTGAGATCTGGTGAGCGAACAGGCCATGCAACTGAACCCCCTTGTCCGATCAATTGACCAGGGAAAACATAATTGAGATGCGTCCAGATGTTAATGGCTAAGTGGGCTGGAGCACCATCATGTAGCAGCCACACAACCCTTTGAATCATCAGTGGCACTCCTTCCAGCAGGGGAGTCAAATTCATCTACAATAAACACAGATAGTTCTGACCTGTTAAGTGACATGGAAGGAAGACTGATCCCAAGATATGGTCGCCAGTTATCCTGGCCAACACATTCTGGCCGCACTGATGCTGATGATTTGTTGTCACCATACCATGGGGGCTCTGCTACTATCCGGCAGATGGCTTATAAAACTTGAAGATACCACTCTGCATAAAGGTGGCCTCATCTGTGAATAGAATGGATGAAACAAATTCCAGAATTGTGGTTGCTTGGTAAAGAAACCAGTGACAGGACTGCTCCTGACATGGAAAGTCTGTCGCTAGTACGCTCTGCAAATTCTGTAAGTGATAAGGGTAGTAAAAATTATCATGGAGAATGTTCCACATTGTTGTCTGGCTTACTCTGTACTAATGGGCGAGCTGCTTGCTACTGACACGGCGATTGCCTTCCACAGTTTTAATCAAATTTCCGTGCAAGTCTGGTGTCTGAACATTTTGGTTACATTCTTCATGATTTCCTGCTTCCTGAAACAACCCTATATCAGACAAATGGTGAAACACTGTTGCAAACATTGAATGCTGTGGTTGTTGTCAGTGGGATAGGTCCCCTGATACAACCTTGCTGCCTACCCCGCCTGTTGTCATTTGCCTCTCCGTAAGTAAACACTATGTTGGCAAGCTCTTGATTCGAATATGGAAGCATTGCTTACAACACAGTATCACATCTACTACAAGGTGAGTCAGCAAGAGACGTGAATCAGATACAACATTACCAATTACTATGGCAGGAGAGGGCACTAGGGATGACATTTGAGGAAGAGTACCATCCTCTAGGAGGAAACCATGCATACTTTAATTGTGATTGCATGGTACGGTGCATATTAGACCGTAGTCTCTGTAATGAAGTATGACTGAAGAAATGGTCTCTGGCATGGAAACCATGCATTTCATTGGATCTTTTTTGTTCTAATCCTCTCATTGATCACTCCCTGGAGTTTGTACACGGTGGAAAAAAAAGTCACCCTGTATGTTAACTACATTGCCCCAAAAGATTACACCGTAGGAGACTATTGAATGAAAGTATGTTAGCAATACCAGCTGCACGTCAACACAGAGAGATTTCTAAGTGCAAAGCAGACTGAGCTGGGTTTTGCTTAATGTTATTTATGTGTTGGTGCCTTATGAGTTTATTATCCATCTGGATGCCTAGAAATGTCATGAATCAGGAATGGTTGAGGCACCAAACTGTGTCATACATCATATTTGCGATACATCATATTTAATGTCTCCCCATTCTTAAAATAGACTTATTCCTGCTATATCATTTGTTAATGTGACATTTGTTTATCTGTTAAAATATGGCTATTATCATTGCAAGTAAAAAGCCTATAGTGCCCTACCAATGCAATTTCTGTAATAGAATTTAAGATCTACATAATGTAAGGGCTTGACAGTTATCACAGAAAATGCGAGCTGGATAATTTTTCTTGTTTATGTGAACTGAGTTTGCAAGGTCATATATTACTTTTTCTGTAGAGAAGTTTGTGGAAGTCAAAATGAACTGCTGTTAAAAGGTTTTTCAGAAAGAGGATAATAGACCGCATACTCAAAACTTGGGAAGGAGGTAGATACGATGGGCATTCAGTAAGTAATGCAACACTTTATTTTCTGAATGCAGGTTGATTTTATTCAGGATTCCAGTACACCATATTATTCCCCACTCTTTTAACTGCAAAACCCTATTTTTCAATGTTATCTCCAATCAATGCGACGTCCGTATGTACCTTACTTGGAAGGCCTGTATGCAGACATTGGTCAAATTGGAGCCAACATCTTGATGCGTCAATAACCTCCCCCTAATCTCTGTACTGCTTCCCACAGAGAGCGCCTTCATTGGGCCAAACATGTAAGTTGGAAGATGTGGGATTGAGACTTTACTGTGGGTGAGGACAAACAGTCCAATGAAATTTTGTGAATTCCTCTCGGAGTGCAGACTTGTGCAAGGCCTTGCATTCTCATGGAGAAAGAGTTCATTTTCAGTTTTTTGATCAGTTCTTCAATTTCCTGAGGGTAGCACAGTACACTTCAGAGTTGAGCAGTGCACACTGAGGGATCACATCTAACAAAATAATCTGTTCAGAGTCCCAGAAGACTATTACATGACTTTGCCGGCTGAGGGTGTGGCCATGCTGTAATACCCACCCACCTCTCCAAGAGTCGGAACTCCCGCACCCTTTAGAAGATATAGATGCTTCAGTAGCTGACTTTTTTTTTTTTTTTTTTTTTTTTTTTTTTTTTTTTTTTTTGATAAGGATGTTTACTAAGCATGGTAATATACAATAACATCTCCTTGTACATCAATTATTCCTTCCAATGTACCAGTCAACTTAGTCCAAACATTTAATCTCTCATTTGCATTGATCTTCCTCCTGTTCCTAGTATATAAAGAGAATGGCTTATCAGTTGTTACAAAACAAGTACCATAACTCTTGTTAGGAAGTGCACCAATAGTAAATGTACAGAAAGCTATAATATCTCTCTCAAGTCCTCCTAAAGGTGTCTCACCTTTAGGGTTGTAGTGGGGATATTCCACAGTGTCCCACAACAGATTCTGCATTTGTGCTACCAAAATTGACCGAAAAAAAGTGTTGCATTGCTTATTGAATGCTCCTTGTAAGTCGATAATTAGACGTCTGTTACCTGTCTTCATTTTTATAAGCAGGTTTTACAACCATATACTTCAGTCTTCCAGGAAATACACATTGACTCAGCAAAATTGATTACAAATGTTACTCTGGGGCGGTGCTACCAGATCAACACAAGATTTTAGTACTTTGGTTGAATTTCATCATAGCCAAGAGAACTACTACTTTTCACTGTCTTTTTATGATCTCTTTTACAGTTGAGTGGTAGAACTGGTGTGTCCGTGTGAGGTATGCAATACCTTTCAGTCTAAATCTAATTGATCCATTAGCTATAGACAGTTTTTCTCCCTGCGTTTTCTATTACAGTTAAGAAGGATCCATTTAATTTTGTGGCCTATGATTGGAATTAATATGTTTTTTTCTCACTGCTTTTGTCATCATGGAGTTCAATATTTTCCTTACATAACTTATTCATTGAGTGCATAATAGTGATGCAAATTAATTTTTATTTTTCCCACATTTTTTTTGTGCAAAGTATTTGATGTATGCTTTTTTTATGATATGGTGAAGAATTTTGCAACATCGCTTGTAGTGCATCTGTCAGCCTGGTTTGGACCTGTGATACATAAAGCTCTCTCTTCTGGTTACAAGACAATTGGATCATTATTGTTAGTCAGTCTTTCTCTAGGCTTTCACCGTTATTGATCCTAACCTGTAGTGAAGGACAACAGGATTCATTTTTTAGAAAAAAAAATTAAATTGCTCTTCTACTGTGTTTCCTTGGTAAACTTCTTACCATTGTTCAACACTTAAATTGTCTGTGAACATTGTAATTGTGCCAGCTAAACCTGATTGATGGGGATGCTTTAAAACTGCCATTTGACACCTAGTTTCTTTCTGTTTAAGTCTTATTGGTAACCTCTATAATTACGTTATGAACTTCGGAATGTTTGATGTTTGTGGAGCATATACACTCTCAGAAATGCTAACCCTGTATGTTTCCAACTACTGAAGACAGCATTCAAAAGGCTATTCAGTGCACTACTTATTTATGTCTCTGACCTTGGACTTTACTGCACTTTTTGTGTCTGTAGTCATTCCCCTTTCCATGCAATGCACATACAGTAATGTGATACTGACTTATATCCATTTAAGTAAATTGTTCATTTTTTGTGATTTCTGAATGATGTCTGTTATGCATAATGTATGTACAGAAATACTTCAGAGTTTTCAATTTTTGCTAGTGATCTTAGTCATCTTAGTTTTGATGGAAAAGTTTTAATGTATTATGATTATTGCCCTCTGCACTGTCTAAGCTGCCACTTGTTGTTTCTACACTGACTTACCACTGTGTCAGTACTTATTTGGCAGTCTGCCCATTGAAAACACGCCCACACGTAAAGTACTGGCATGGTAGCTTGACTAGGATATGGGTTTGTGTTGGTTCAAATGGCTCCGAGCACTATGGGACTTAACATCTGAGGTCATCAGTCCCCTAGAACTTAGAACTACTTAAACCTAACTACCCTAAGGACATCACACACATCCATGCCCGAGGCAGGATTCGAACCTGCGACCGTAGCAGTCGCGCGGTTCCGGACTGCGCGCCTAGAACCGCTAGACCACCGCGGCCAGCGTGGGTTTGTGTTGTTTGGAGTCCTTTCCTAATCTGATGGGACTGGTTGCCTCGCTGTTTGGTTACCTCCCCCAAACCTATCAAACAACTGTGTTGAAACAATATAAGGGCTATTGAATTTTGTTTAGTAGCCCTTTCCATGACCAAATTTACTTGATGATCAAAGTAACAGAAGCAGCCTGCATTATGGTGCTTTTGTCTCACTTTAGCTTGTACTTGAATTGAATTGAATTGAATTTTATTTGATCCTGTAAGATTACATTGTGTACAGTAAATGTATGTGCAATACAGGACATGTCAAAGTATTAACATTCATTATCACTTATTTTTCTACACCTTTAGCTTACATTTTTACATCATTAATAATGAATAACAATATATACAAATTTAATGGCATAAGTATTCTGCAACACTGTGAAACTCTTTTTCAATGAGATAGTCATTAAGTTTCTTTGGAAAGTCATTGTCAAGTACACTATCTTGCAGGTTTTTAGGCAGACTTCCTAGTAGTCTGATACCAGAGTACTGGGGTCCTTTTTCTAGCATTGCCAGTCGATGGTGTATGCTCCGTACTTCATTCTTCCTTCTTGTATTGTGGGTGTGTGCACTAGCATTTGTGATTCAGTCTTCACTACCTTTTGTGATGTACATTATTGTTTTGTTTATAAACAGCGATGAAGAAGTTAAGATACCTAACTCCTTTAAACAGTTTCTACACGTTTCAGAGGTCTTTCTTCTTAAAATGGTCCTAATTTTTTTTTTGTGTGTGTGTGTGTGTGTGTGTGTGTGTGTGTGTGTGTGTGTGTGTGTGTGTGTGTGTGTGTGTAATGTGAACACTCGTTTTGTCTCTTGTTTGTTTGAGTTTCCCCACACACTCACTCCGTGCTGTAAGTATGGTTCGAAAAGTCCATGATACACTGTACACAGAAGGTTCTTGTCTGAATACTGTGATAGCTGCATCATTAAGAATGTGACAGAGCTCAGTTTCTTACAGACATTATTAATATGTTTTTTTCCATTTCAGTTCATTATCCACTAGAATACCTAAGAATCTAGCAGATTCTACTTCTTCCAGCCTTGTTCCATCAATTTCTAAATCCATGTCTACAGCCTTCTCCTTGTTTTTAAGCACTGCATACATAGTCTTTTTTGGATTTATAACCAGTTCATTTTCCAACAACCATTGAGCTGTGACATTTGCTGATATGTATTCTCTTCTCTCAAGTTGTTCCATATTTTGGTCACTATTTAGTATTGTCATGTCATCAGCATACAATATTTTCTTTTCTTCCTCCTCAACACCTATATCATTAACAAACACATTAAATAACAATGGCCCCATTACTGAACCGTGCGGCACTCCATATTTGATGGGTTTGGTTTCTGATTGGTATGAGTTTCATAATGATACACACTGCTTGCGGTTGCACAAGTATGATTTTATCCATTCACCTGGTTGCCCTCGAATGCCATAGTTGCCTAATTTTTGTATCAGCATTTCATGGTCATTGGCGTCAAATGCTTTTGAAAGATCCAGAAATAATGCAGAGACAACCTTTTTCTCATCTAAGGACTGTAAACTGTATTCTGTTAGACTGGCAATTGATGATTCTGTAGATTTACCCTTTCTGAAACCATGTTGTGAGGGTATGAGAATGTTATGTTTGTCCAAATAATTAACTAATCTGGTATACATAAGCATTTCTATGATTTTCGAGAAACCTGATATCAGTGAAACTGGTCTGTAGTTGTTGGGGTCATCCTTATACCCTTTCTTGTACACTGGCACCACCTTCATTATCTTCAGTTTTTCTGGAAAAATTGCATCTCTGACAGAACAGTTTGCTATCTTCAGCAGTGGTGTTATTATCTGCTCACTTACCAGCTTTATTACATGATTTTATATTTCATCATCACCAGCTGATTTTATGGACTTCAGTTTCTGTATAGTTTTCCGCAATTCATCTTCCGCGACTGGTCTTAAGAACATAATACTGCATGATCTTTTTGTTACCTTAATACCCTTCTGTTTTTTACTATTTCTTTCCAATTTTAAGTTTTTTACTACACTGATACAGTTATTATTCAGTCTGTTAGCTATTTCCATACCATCTGTGACCACTGTGTTGTGTACTTTAATTGACCTAATAACTCTCAGACGAAATTAATGCAAGAAAATGACTTTATCGTCTGTATAATGGGTTCAAACGATGTGGCAAAAAATGAAGCAGAGGTTTGCGTGAAAATGCTACAGAATTTTTTACAAGCTAATAAATGCAGAAACACAGTAGTTGCCACATTTCCTCATAGGCATGATCTGATTTATAGTTCGTGTGTAAACAAAGAAATTCGGAAAACAAACATTAAAATAAGGAAACTGTGTTCTCAATACACTAAGTGCGATGTACTGGATATAAGCAAGCTGTATGGAAATCTGCACACGAAGCATGGAATGCATTTGAACTATGAAGGGAAAAGATTTGTTTGTGATCGCGTTAGTGAAATAATCAAAGAAAGACTTGTAAGGGATAGAACAATTTATCAGCTTCCTGAACATCCTTCCAACAGCAAGGAAAACAAAATAAACAAGAAAGAAGAACGTAAATACAACACTGCTGACGTTCCTAATTCAAACTAGAGGTATGTGATGCTGTAAATAGGATTCCCAATTACCAAATTGTGAATACGCCTGAACTAAAAATTTATCACCATAATGTGCAATCCCTGCGTAATAAGATCGATGAAATTAACATTCTATTAACACATGAACTTAATGATATCTCAGTGTTATGCATTTCTGAGCACTGGCTTAACCCAGAATTAATCCAGAATACGAAGAAAAAAAAACAAATTTGTCTTGGCTGCTTACTACTGCAGGAAAAACAGCAAGCAGGGTGGGGTAGCAATTTACACAAAGG
Organism: Schistocerca piceifrons; assembly: GCF_021461385.2. Lineage (NCBI taxonomy): Eukaryota > Metazoa > Arthropoda > Insecta > Orthoptera > Acrididae > Schistocerca > Schistocerca piceifrons. The sequence goes on along the minus strand of NC_060139.1, from coordinate 795,685,910 downwards.
ATAATATAGATTTTATTACACTACCTGACTTAACTAGGGCAAATGTTGAAAAGGATTATGAAATTGCAGCTATAAAAATTACTCAGTTCAACCTGGTTATTGCTACAGTTTACCGATCACCGTCCGGGTCTTTTGAACTTTTCTTAAACAAAATGGAGTCATTGCTAAATAAAGTAAATAAAATGGATTGTGAACTGATAATCTGTGGTGACTTCAATATTGACTTCCTCACGAATAGTGGAAATAGGGAGACCATTTTGAACCTTGCAACATCCTACAATTTAAAGGCTGAAGTAAAAGCAGCTACCCGAGTATCAGAAACTTGTCAAACAGCTCTTGATCAGTTTCTAGTAAAGAAGAGTTTACACAACACCTCACTAAAAATTTTCAATGCAGGTTTTAGTGATCATCTTGCTCAAATATTAAGCATAAAAGTACAAGGCAGTATTATTAACAACATGTCTTTTAGAGCAGCATATCGAAGCTATAATCAGCATAATGTGAACTACTTCAACAACTTATTACAGAAAGAAAAATGGCTAGGAGTGTACAAAATGAACGATATAAATGAAAAATTCAACACTTTCATTGATACATTAACCCATTTCTTTGAACTTGCATTCCCGCTGAAAACATTAACCATACGGGGAAACTCTAGAACAAACAGCTGGATCACAAAGGGAATAAGGGTTTCATGCCAGAAGAAAAGACTACTTCATGAAATATGTAACTCAAAAAATTCCTCACCTGTAGTACGCGCATACTATAAAAAATACTCCAAAATATTAAGAAAAGTAATAAAAGCAGCAAAAATAATGCATAATGATGAAATCATTTATAATTCAGCTAATAAATCAAAGGCTATGTGGAGTGTTATAAAAAAAGAATGTGGAGAATACAGACAACCTTGGAAAAATATAACACTATCACATAAAAATAAAAAAGTAACAAACCCCTTAGAAGTAGCCAACACATTTAACAACTTTTTCACAAGTGTTGCTGAAAATATGTTACAATCAAACTTTAAGAGCACCCAGGCAAATGAATATAAAATAAGTGCATGTAGAGGATCAATGTACATCGGTTCTGTTTCACAAGATGAAGTAGCTAAAGCAATAAAAGGACTAAAAAATTCCAAATCGGCAGGTATTGATGGTATACCTGCAACAATGTTAAAGAAGAGCGCATCAAACCTAATTGAAGTACTCACACATTTATGCGACTGCTCACTTCAGGCAGGCACTTTCCCTGATGTGTTAAAAACATCAAAAGTTATTCCTGCATATAAAAAAGGGGATAAAGACAATGTAAATAACTACAGACACATCACAATTTCCTCCTGCATCTCTAAAGTACTGGAAAAAGTTATGTATGAGAAACTTATGAAATTTATAAATAAAAACAGCATCCTATGTAATGAACAACATGGATTCAGAAATAAGAGGTCAACCAACGACAACTGCTGTCTATGAGTGCATCAATTCCATCCTAAACCTGATGGACAAAAAACAGGAAACAATAGGAGTCTTTATTGACTTGTCAAAAGCTTTTGACATGGTGGACCATAAAATTCTGCTATCAAAGCTAGAAAGATATGGTATTCGAGGTCTGTCCAACAAGTGGATCAGTTCCTTCCTGACAAATTGTATGCAGGCAGTGTGCATCAAGCACACAAATATTGAACTAAAAACTGTATCTAATCACTTATCTGACTATAAACAAATAAAATGTGGTGTACCCCAAGGATCCGTATTGGAACCCCTTCTATTTCTTCTGTACATAAATGATCTAAGCTTAAATATTGATGCACACAAATCAATCATATTTGCAGATGACACCACGATTCTACTAAAAGGAGACGATGATGAACAGTTACAGCAGACAGTAAACACGGTCACAAAACAACTTAGCAGCTGGGCACAGAGTAATCAGCTTGTAATAAACAGTAAGAAAACCGTTGCTCTAAAATTCCACAATGTTCCTAACAAGGACATGTTTATCCCATCAGTCTCTATCAATGACGAACCAGTTGGTAACAGTACTGAAACCAAATTCTTAGGACTTTGGCTGCAGAGTAACATCAGATGGAATAAGCATATTGAATATCTCAATGCAGAACTGAGCAAAACATGTTGTCTTCTTTGTTCATTAAAATCATGCTGTAGTGAGAAAATAGTATTGAATGCATATCATGCGTACTTTCATTCTCATCTTAGATATGGGGTCACCTTCTGGGGAAACTCTAAAATAGCTAACAGCACTTTTAAACTACAAAAAAGGGCCATTAGAATCTTGTTTGGGTGCAAGCCTAGAGACTCTTGTAAACCCCCGTTTAAGAAATCTGGTATTCCCCCATTACCGTGTGTATACATTATGGAAACCCTTTCGTTCTTTAAATTAAATGTAATAGGCAAGGACCAGAGACTACATAAAAACTGTGATATACATGAGCACTTTACCAGACAAAACAGAAACTTACATATGACTCAAATCAGCACAGCACTGTGCCAAAAAGGTCCTTTTCACATGGGAGTTAAGCTTTATAACAAACTTCCTGAAAACACAAAAGCTATCACTGAGGTCAATACTTTCAGCCTGTATATTTATAACTTGACTTGTCCAATGTCTTATGCATAAGCTGCTATGTAGACAACAGGACCAATAAAATACAATCTACAACAAGCCTTCTTCTTGGCTTAGCCCAGGCTGTGGCTAAGCCATGTTTCCGCAGTATCCTTTCTTTCAGGAGTGTTAGTTCTGCAAGGTTCGCAGGAGAGCTTCTGTAAAGTTTGGAAGGTAGGAGACAAGATACTGGCAGAAGTACAGCTGTGAGTACCGGGCGTGAGTCGTGCTTCGGTAGCTCAGATGGTAGAGCACTTGCCCGTGAAAGGCAAAGGTCCCGAGTTCGAGTCTCGGTCGGGCACACAGTTTTAATCTGCCAGGAAATTTCATATCAGCGCACACTCCGCCGCAGAGTGAAAATCTCATTCTGGAAACATCCCCCAGGCTGTGGCTAAGCCATGTCTCCGCAGTATCCTTTCTTTCAGGAGTGCTAGTTCTGCAAGATTCGCAGGAGAGCTTCTGTAAAGTTTGGAAGGTAGGAGACGAGATACTGGCAGAAGTAAAGATGTGAGTACCAGGCGTGAGTTGTACTTCAGTAACTCAGATGGTAGAGCACTTGCCCGCGAAAGGCAAAGGTCCCGAGTTTGAGTCTCGGTCGGGCACACAGTTTTAATCTGCCAGGAAGTTTCATATCAGCGCACACTCCGCTGCAGAGTGAAAATCTCATTCTGGCCAATTCCATTGCTTGTGTCTAACATTTGACCATGACATACTTTTGAATCAGTCGTACACTCACAGAACAAAGTTTTGACAGTGCAGCAGTAATAAGTGATCCTGTCAATGGAACTTAGCAAGATGGCACCGATAGAAAAGTGTAGTGACACTTCTCTCTCATTAAAAAGGCAAAAAATGAACAGTTCTTCATGTAGAGAATGTGAAAAGCGTGTGATGAAGGGTATTCTGTGTATCAAATGCAACTACTGGTTACACAAAAAGTGTGTGAAAGTAAATCTAAAATTTGTCAGTGATGATTTTCCGTGGACATGTCATGGTTGTTTACATGACGAAACGGCCGATCTTGTAAGTGCAGTTGATAGAAAAAACGAATTTATAAAGTTACAACAAAGTGACATTGAGGCATTAAAAACCGAACTTTCGACCATCAAGATAGAAAACGATACATTATTACAAGAAAAGAAGTCCTGTGTGTGTGAAAGCCATCAAATGGAAAAGCAAGAAGATCGCAAAAATACGAGTGACTGATCGGACTTTAAAAACAACAACATTTCAAGTGTTTTCGTTGATGTCTCGGTAAACTCAGTAAGCCAAAAACCGGAAGATAAATATGAATGGAAGGTGGTGACATACAGCAAAAAGAAAAACAAGGTGACAGATACGCAACAAAAGGAAAATAACTTCTTAATAATTGGCGATTCGCTGCTGAAGAATATCGCTGTCCCCAATTGCAAGAGCGATGTACGACCTAAAATTAGAACAACAACAACTCGGTAAACATTTAAAAATATGGTAAATGCAAGATAAGATACTACAGAACCATATTCTGAAACCAGACATAATTATAAAAGGGTGTTTATACATGTTGGAACGAATTCGTTAAGGAGCAGCAGTGAGGAAGAAATGGCAAACGAAACAAGAAACATGATTCGTTCTGCAAGAAGTATGTATGCAGGATCTCGGCTGACACTTAGCGGAAGCATAAACAGAATGTCGGTGAGGGAAAAATATATCGCCAAAATAAACTGTGCTCTTAAAGAACAATGTGATCATCTTGGGGCAATTTTTATAGACCCAAACATATTCCTACGTGAAAACTCACTAGCGAAAAATGGCTAGCATTTAAATAGACTGGGGTCTGTAACATTCAGCAGAATGTCTGCAAAATCATTAGAAGCAAGGGAAACTAATATGGCCTGAAGCGGGTGAAAAATCATACACTCTAGCTGGAAAAGAAAAATATAATCACCATATAAAAGAAGACGATACTAAAGAATTTGCCTCAGAATACAGCTCACAATATGTAAACCGACAAAAGAAAAATTACATAAAAGTACTTTATCAAAATATTCAATACTTTGGTAACAAAAAATTAGAAGCAGAAGTACTTCTGAGTGAAGTAAGACCAGACATATTGTGCATAAGTGAACACAGACTAACTGAAAGTAGAATACGTAATGTTGCAATAGAGGACTACAAACTAGCTAGTTACTTCTGCAGATCTAAACATAAGGGTGGTGGCATTTGTATACATATTAAAACAGGTACTCTACTACAGAATATAAACAATGAAGTTGCTCCATTGCCCATAGCTAGAGAACAAGACTTTGAAGAAGTTACTGGTATAGTCACAGAGGATTTTAGAGTCTTTTGTGTGTACAGGTCACCATGTGGCAATATTAGCATCTTTCTAAAAAAAAATGCTGGCTTATTGAGAATGAATATGAAGAGAAATCTTATTATATGTGGAGACTTCAACATTGACATGGGAAAAGACACAAAAATAAGACAGGATTTTGAAGAATTGTTAATACAGCATAACATGAAAGTAACAATAACTGCACCAAGAAGAGTGACTTCACAAAGTGAGACAGTTATTGACAACATAATTACTAATATATGTAACTATGAGTAACATGCAGCTCATACAGAAATATCTGATCATCATGGACAACTAATCAGCTTTCGCAGAAGTAATGACACAGTATCAGAACCAAAACAAACAACCAAAGAAATTAGGATCATCAGTGAACAAAATATCAACATCTTTAGAACAATGTTAAGTAAGGAAACCTGGAATGAAACCCTACAGGCCCAGAGTATAAATGAAAAATATGGTGCATTTATTTTAACAATTAAGTACCATTTTAATGTAGCATTTCTCAAAGTAAAGAGACAAGAAAGGCAGCAAGACCAAACACAGTGAACTACCAGTGAAATACTAGAACAGCTAAGGAAGCTTTAGGATCTGAGACGGATGGGCAAAGCTGAAAACTATAAAACGTTAAAAAAGAAGCATAGAAAAACAATAAGAGAAGCCAAAGCAAGAGCAATTAACACCACCATAACGAACTTAAAAAAAACCGGCAAAGGCAGCTTGGATGCAATCAATGCTGAAAAAAAGAAAAAGATGGTCAAACAAAGAAGAAGGCTTGTTGTAGATTGTATTTTATTGGTCCTGTTGTCTACATAGCAGCTTATGCATAAGACATTGGACAAGTCAAGTTATAAATATACAGGCTGAAAGTAATTTCAAGGCATACATATTTAAGCTTACAATAATACACTTTACACGTAAGTATTTATATAACACATTTCATAAATTTAAATATTCTTCAATGGAGTAAAAGCAGTGATGCTGTAAATATGACTTTAGAGATTTTCCAAATGTATTGACCTCAGTGATAGCTTTTGTGTTTTCAGGAAGTTTGTTATAAAGCTTAACTCCCATGTGAAAAGGACCTTTTTGGCACAGTGCTGTGCTGATTTGAGTCATATGTAAGTTTCTGTTTTGTCTGGTAAAGTGCTCATGTATATCACAGTTTTTATGTAGTCTCTGGTCCTTGCCTATTACATTTAATTTAAAGAACGAAAGGGTTTCCATAATGTATACACACGGTAATGGGGGAATACCAGATTTCTTAAACGGGGGTTTACAAGAGTCTCTAGGCTTGCACCCAAACAAGATTCTAATGGCCCTTTTTTGTAGTTTAAAAGTGCTGTTAGCTATTTTAGAGTTTCCCCAGAAGGTGACCCCATATCTAAGATGAGAATGAAAGTACGCATGATATGCATTCAATACTATTTTCTCACTACAGCATGATTTTAATGAACAAAGAAGACAACATGTTTTGCTCAGTTCTGCATTGAGATATTCAATATGCTTATTCCATCTGATGTTACTCTGCAGCCAAAGTCCTAAGAATTTGGTTTCAGTACTGTTACCAACTGGTTCGCCATTGATAGAGACTGATGGGATAAACATGTCCTTGTTAGGAACATTGTGGAATTTTAGAGCAACGGTTTTCTTACTGTTTATTACAAGCTGATTACTCTGTGCCCAGCTGCTAAGTTGTTTTGTGACCGTGTTTACTGTCTGCTGTAACTGTTCATCATCGTCTCCTTTTAGTAGAATCGTGGTGTCATCTGCAAATATGATTGATTTGTGTGCATCAATATTTAAGCTTAGATCATTTATGTACAGAAGAAATAGAAGGGGTTCCAATACGGATCCTTGGGGTACACCACATTTTATTTGTTTATAGTCAGATAAGTGATTAGATACAGTTTTTAGTTCAATATTTGTGTGCTTGATGCACACTGCCTGCATACAATTTGTCAGGAAGGAACTGATCCACTTGTTGGACAGACCTCGAATACCATATCTTTCTAGCTTTGATAGCAGAATTTTATGGTCCACCATGTCAAAAGCTTTTGACAAGTCAATAAAGACTTCTATTGTTTCCTGTTTTTTGTCCATCAGGTTTAGGATGGAATTGATGCACTCATAGACAGCAGTTGTCGTTGGTTGACCTCTTATTTCTGAATCCATGTTGTTCATTACATAGGATGCTGTTTTTATTTATAAATTTCATAAGTTTCTCATACATAACTTTTTCCAGTACTTTAGAGATGCAGGAGGAAATTGTGATGGGTCTGTAGTTATTTACATTGTCTTTATCCCCTTTTTTATATGCAGGAATAACTTTTGATGTTTTTAACACATCAGGGAAAGTGCCTGCCTGAAGTGAGCAGTCGCATAAATGTGTGAGTACTTCAATTAGGTTTGATGCGCTCTTCTTTAACATTGTTGCAGGTATACCATCAATACCTGCCGATTTGGAATTTTTTAGTCCTTTTATTGCTTTAGCTACTTCATCTTGTGAAACAGAACCGATGTACATTGATCCTCTACATGCACTTATTTTATATTCATTTGCCTGGGTGCTCTTAAAGTTTGATTGTAACATATTTTCAGCAACACTTGTGAAAAAGTTGTTAAATGTGTTGGCTACTTCTAAGGGGTTTGTTACTTTTTAATTTTTATGTGATAGTGTTATATTTTTCCAAGGTTGTCTGTATTCTCCACATTCTTTTTTTATAACACTCCACATAGCCTTTGATTTATTAGCTGAATTATAAATGATTTCATCATTATGCATTATTTTTGCTGCTTTTATTACTTTTCTTAATATTTTGGAGTATTTTTTATAGTATGCGCGTACTACAGGTGAGGAATTTTTTGAGTTACATATTTCATGAAGTAGTCTTTTCTTCTGGCATGAAACCCTTATTCCCTTTGTGATCCAGCTGTTTGTTCTAGAGTTTCCCCGTATGGTTAATGTTTTCAGCGGGAATGCAAGTTCAAAGAAATGGGTTAATGTATCAATGAAAGTGTTGAATTTTTCATTTATATCGTTCATTTTGTACACTCCTAGCCATTTTTCTTTCTGTAATAAGTTGTTGAAGTAGTTCACATTATGCTGATTATAGCTTCGATATGCTGCTCTAAAAGACATGTTGTTAATAATACTGCCTTGTACTTTTATGCTTAATTTTTGAGCAAGATGATCACTAAAACCTGCATTGAAAATTTTTAGTGAGGTGTTGTGTAAACTCTTCTTTACTAGAAACTGATCAAGAGCTGTTTGACAAGTTTCTGATACTCGGGTAGCTGCTTTTACTTCAGCCTTTAAATTGTAGGATGTTGCAAGGTTCAAAATGGTCTCCCTATTTCCACTATTCGTGAGGAAGTCAATATTGAAGTCACCACAGATTATCAATTCACAATCCATTTTATTTACTTTATTTAGCAATGACTCCATTTTGTTTAAGAAAAGTTCAAAAGACCCGGACGGTGATCGGTAAACTGTAGCAATAACCAGGTTGAACTGAGTAATTTTTATAGCTGCAATTTCATAATCCTTTTCAACATTTGCCCTAGTTAAGTCAGGTAGTGTAATAAAATCTATATTATCCTTTGTGTAAATTGCTACCCCACCCTGCTTGCTGTTTTTCCTGCAGTAGTAAGCAGCCAAGACAAATTTGTTTTTTTTTCTTCGTATTCTGGATTAATTCTGGGTTAAGCCAGTGCTCAGAAATGCATAACACTGAGATATCATTAAGTTCATGTGTTAATAGAATGTTAATTTCATCGATCTTATTACGCAGGGATTGCACATTATGGTGATAAATTTTTAGTTCAGGCGTATTCACAATTTGGTAATTGGGAATCCTATTTACAGCATCACATACCTCTAGTTTGAATTAGGAACGTCAGCAGTGTTGTATTTACGTTCTTCTTTCTTGTTTATTTTGTTTTCCTTGCTGTTGGAAGGATGTTCAGGAAGCTGATAAATTGTTCTATCCCTTACAAGTCTTTCTTTGATTATTTCACTAACGCGATCACAAACAAATCTTTTCCCTTCATAGTTCAAATGCATTCCATGCTTCGTGTGCAGATTTCCATACAGCTTGCTTATATCCAGTACATCGCACTTAGTGTATTGAGAACACAGTTTCCTTATTTTAATGTTTGTTTTCCGAATTTCTTTGTTTACACACGAACTATAAATCAGATCATGCCTATGAGGAAATGTGGCAACTACTGTGTTTCTGCATTTATTAGCTTGTAAAAAATTCTGTAGCATTTTCACGCAAACCTCTGCTTCATTTTTTGCCACATCGTTTGAACCCATTATACAGACGATAAAGTCATTTTCTTGCATTAATTTCGTCTGAGAGTTATTAGGTCAATTAAAGTACACAACACAGTGGTCACAGATGGTATGGAAATAGCTAACAGACTGAATAATAACTGTATCAGTGTAGTAAAAAACTTAAAATTGGAAAGAAATAGTAAAAAACAGAAGGGTATTAAGGTAACAAAAAGATCATGCAGTATTATGTTCTTAAGACCAGTCGCGGAAGATGAATTGCGGAAAACTATACAGAAACTGAAGTCCATAAAATCAGCTGGTGATGATGAAATATAAAATCATGTAATAAAGCTGGTAAGTGAGCAGATAATAACACCACTGCTGAAGATAGCAAACTGTTCTGTCAGAGATGCAATTTTTCCAGAAAAACTGAAGATAATGAAGGTGGTGCCAGTGTACAAGAAAGGGTATAAGGATGACCCCAACAACTACAGACCAGTTTCACTGATATCAGGTTTCTCGAAAATCATAGAAATGCTTATGTATACCAGATTAGTTAATTATTTGGACAAACATAACATTCTCATACCCTCACAACATGGTTTCAGAAAGGGTAAATCTACAGAATCATCAATTGCCAGTCTAACAGAATACAGTTTACAGTCCTTAGATGAGAAAAAGGTTGTCTCTGCATTATTTCTGGATCTTTCAAAAGCATTTGACGCCAATGACCATGAAATGCTGATACAAAAATTAGGCAACTATGGCATTCGAGGGCAACCAGGTGAATGGATAAAATCATACTTGTGCAACCGCAAGCAGTGTGTATCATTATGAAACTCATACCAATCAGAAACCAAACCCATCAAATATGGAGTGCCGCACGGTTCAGTAATGGGGCCATTGTTATTTAATGTGTTTGTTAATGATATAGGTGTTGAGGAGGAAGAAAAGAAAATATTGTATGCTGATGACATGACAATACTAAATAGTGACCAAAATATGGAACAACTTGAGAGAAGAGAATACATATCAGCAAATGTCACAGCTCAATGGTTGTTGGAAAATGAACTGGTTATAAATCCAAAAAAGACTATGTATGCAGTGCTTAAAAACAAGGAGAAGGCTGTAGACATGGATTTAGAAATTGATGGAACAAGGCTGGAAGAAGTAGAATCTGCTAGATTCTTAGGTATTCTAGTGGATAATGAACTGAAATGGAAAAAAACATATTAATAATGTCTGTAAGAAACTGAGCTCTGTCACATTCTTAATGATGCAGCTATCACAGTATTCAGACAAGAACCTTCTGTGTACAGTGTATCATGGACTTTTCGAACCATACTTACAGCACGGAGTGAGTGTGTGGGGAAACTCAAACAAACAAGAGACAAAACGAGTGTTCACATTACACACACACACACACACACACACACACACACACACACACAAAAAAAAAAAAATTAGGACCATTTTAAGAAGAAAGACCTCTGAAACGTGTAGAAACTGTTTAAAGGAGTTAGGTATCTTAACTTCTTCATCGCTGTTTATAAACAAAACAATAATGTACATCACAAAAGGTAGTGAAGACTGAATCACAAATGCTAGTGCACACACCCACAATACAAGAAGGAAGAATGAAGTACGGAGCATACACCATCGACTGGCAATGCTAGAAAAAGGACCCCAGTACTCTGGTATCAGACTACTAGGAAGTCTGCCTAAAAACCTGCAAGATAGTGTACTTGACAATGACTTTCCAAAGAAACTTAATGACTATCTCATTGAAAAAGAGTTTCACAGTGTTGCAGAATACTTATGCCATTAAATTTGTATATATTGTTATTCATTATTAATGATGTAAAAATGTAAGCTAAAGGTGTAGAAAAATAAGTGATAATGAATGTTAATACTTTGACATGTCCTGTATTGCACATACATTTACTGTACACAATTTAATCTTACAGGATCAAATAAAATTCAATTCAATTCAATTCAAGTACAAGCTAAAGTGAGACAAAAGCACCATAATGCAGGCTGCTTCTGTTACTTTGATCATCAAGTAAATTTGGTCATGGAAAGGGCTACTAAACAAAATTCAATAGCCCTTATATTGTTTCAACACAGTTGTTTGATAGGTTTGGGGGAGGTAACCAAACAGCGAGGCAACCAGTCCCATCAGATTAGGAAAGGACTCCAAACAACACAAACCCACGCTGGCCGCGGTGGTCTAGCGGTTCTAGGCGCGCAGTCCGGAACCGCGCGACTGCTACGGTCGCAGGTTCGAATCCTGCCTCGGGCATGGATGTGTGTGATGTCCTTAGGGTAGTTAGGTTTAAGTAGTTCTAAGTTCTAGGGGACTGATGACCTCAGATGTTAAGTCCCATAGTGCTCGGAGCCATTTGAACCAACACAAACCCATATCCTAGTCAAGCTACCATGCCAGTACTTTACGTGTGGGCGTGTTTTCAATGGGCAGACTGCCAAATAAGTACTGACACAGTGGTAAGTCAGTGTAGAAACAACAAGTGGCAGCTTAGACAGTGCAGAGGGCAATAATCATAATACATTAAAACTTTTCCATCAAAACTAAGATGACTAAGATCACTAGCAAAAATTGAAAACTCTGAAGTATTTCTGTACATACATTATGCATAACAGACATCATTCAGAAATCACAAAAAATGAACAATTTACTTAAATGGATATAAGTCAGTATCACATTACTGTATGTGCATTGCATGGAAAGGGGAATGACTACAGACACAAAAAGTGCAGTAAAGTCCAAGGTCAGAGACATAAATAAGTAGTGCACTGAATAGCCTTTTGAATGCTGTCTTCAGTAGTTGGAAACATACAGGGTTAGCATTTCTGAGAGTGTATATGCTCCACAAACATCAAACATTCCGAAGTTCATAACGTAATTATAGAGGTTACCAATAAGACTTAAACAGAAAGAAACTAGGTGTCAAATGGCAGTTTTAAAGCATCCCCATCAATCAGGTTTAGCTGGCACAATTACAATGTTCACAGACAATTTAAGTGTTGAACAATGGTAAGAAGTTTACCAAGGAAACACAGTAGAAGAGCAATTTAATTTTTTTTTCTAAAAAATGAATCCTGTTGTCCTTCACTACAGGTTAGGATCAATAACGGTGAAAGCCTAGAGAAAGACTGACTAACAATAATGATCCAATTGTCTTGTAACCAGAAGAGAGAGCTTTATGTATCACAGGTCCAAACCAGGCTGACAGATGCACTACAAGCGATGTTGCAAAATTCTTCACCATATCATAAAAAAAGCATACATCAAATACTTTGCACAAAAAAAATGTGGGAAAAATAAAAATTAATTTGCATCACTATTATGCACTCAATGAATAAGTTATGTAAGGAAAATATTGAACTCCATGATGACAAAAGCAGTGAGAAAAAAACATATTAATTCCAATCATAGGCCACAAAATTAAATGGATCCTTCTTAACTGTAATAGAAAACGCAGGGAGAAAAACTGTCTATAGCTAATGGATCAATTAGATTTAGACTGAAAGGTATTGCATACCTCACACGGACACACCAGTTCTACCACTCAACTGTAAAAGAGATCATAAAAAGACAGTGAAAAGTAGTAGTTCTCTTGGCTATGATGAAATTCAACCAAAGTACTAAAATCTTGTGTTGATCTGGTAGCACCGCCCCAGAGTAACATTTGTAATCAATTTTGCTGAGTCAATGTGTATTTCCTGGAAGACTGAAGTATATGGTTGTAAAACCTGCTTATAAAAATGAAGACAGGTAACAGACGTCTAATTATCGACTTACAAGGAGCATTCAATAAGCAATGCAACACTTTTTTTCGGTCAATTTTGGTAGCACAAATGCAGAATCTGTTGTGGGACACTGTGGAATATCCCCACTACAACCCTAAAGGTGAGACACCTTTAGGAGGACTTGAGAGAGATATTATAGCTTTCTGTACATTTACTATTGGTGCACTTCCTAACAAGAGTTATGGTACTTGTTTTGTAACAACTGATAAGCCATTCTCTTTATATACTAGGAACAGGAGGAAGATCAATGCAAATGAGAGATTAAATGTTTGGACTAAGTTGACTGGTACATTGGAAGGAATAATTGATGTACAAGGAGATGTTATTGTATATTACCATGCTTAGTAAACATCCTTATCAAAAAAAAAAAAAAAAAAAAAAAAAAAAAAAAAAAAGTCAGCTACTGAAGCATCTATATCTTCTAAAGGGTGCGGGAGTTCCGACTCTTGGAGAGGTGGGTGGGTATTACAGCATGGCCACACCCTCAGCCGGCAAAGTCATGTAATAGTCTTCTGGGACTCTGAACAGATTATTTTGTTAGATGTGATCCCTCAGTGTGCACTGCTCAACTCTGAAGTGTACTGTGCTACCCTCAGGAAATTGAAGAACTGATCAAAAAACTGAAAATGAACTCTTTCTCCATGAGAATGCAAGGCCTTGCACAAGTCTGCACTCCGAGAGGAATTCACAAAATTTCATTGGACTGTTTGTCCTCACCCACAGTAAAGTCTCAATCCCACATCTTCCAACTTACATGTTTGGCCCAATGAAGGCGCTCTCTGTGGGAAGCAGTACAGAGATTAGGGGGAGGTTATTGACGCATCAAGATGTTGGCTCCAATTTGACCAATGTCTGCATACAGGCCTTCCAAGTAAGGTACATACGGACGTCGCATTGATTGGAGATAACATTGAAAAATAGGGTTTTGCAGTTAAAAGAGTGGGGAATAATATGGTGTACTGGAATCCTGAATAAAATCAACCTGCATTCAGAAAATAAAGTGTTGCATTACTTACTGAATGCCCATCGTATCTACCTCCTTCCCAAGTTTTGAGTATGCGGTCTATTATCCTCTTTCTGAAAAACCTTTTAACAGCAGTTCATTTTGACTTCCACAAACTTCTCTACAGAAAAAGTAATATATGACCTTGCAAACTCAGTTCACATAAACAAGAAAAATTATCCAGCTCGCATTTTCTGTGATAACTGTCAAGCCCTTACATTATGTAGATCTTAAATTCTATTACAGAAATTGCATTGGTAGGGCACTATAGGCTTTTTACTTGCAATGATAATAGCCATATTTTAACAGATAAACAAATGTCACATTAACAAATGATATAGCAGGAATAAGTCTATTTTAAGAATGGGGAGACATTAAATATGATGTATCGCAAATATGATGTATGACACAGTTTGGTGCCTCAACCATTCCTGATTCATGACATTTCTAGGCATCCAGATGGATAATAAACTCATAAGGCACCAACACATAAATAACATTAAGCAAAACCCAGCTCAGTCTGCTTTGCACTTAGAAATCTCTCTGTGTTGACGTGCAGCTGGTATTGCTAACATACTTTCATTCAATAGTCTCCTACGGTGTAATCTTTTGGGGCAATGTAGTTAACATACAGGGTGACTTTTTTTTCCACCGTGTACAAACTCCAGGGAGTGATCAATGAGAGGATTAGAACAAAAAAGATCCAATGAAATGCATGGTTTCCATGCCAGAGACCATTTCTTCAGTCATACTTCATTACAGAGACTACGGTCTAATATGCACCGTACCATGCAATCACAATTAAAGTATGCATGGTTTCCTCCTAGAGGATGGTACTCTTCCTCAAATGTCATCCCTAGTGCCCTCTCCTGCCATAGTAATTGGTAATGTTGTATCTGATTCACGTCTCTTGCTGACTCACCTTGTAGTAGATGTGATACTGTGTTGTAAGCAATGCTTCCATATTCGAATCAAGAGCTTGCCAACATAGTGTTTACTTACGGAGAGGCAAATGACAACAGGCGGGGTAGGCAGCAAGGTTGTATCAGGGGACCTATCCCACTGACAACAACCACAGCATTCAATGTTTGCAACAGTGTTTCACCATTTGTCTGATATAGGGTTGTTTCAGGAAGCAGGAAATCATGAAGAATGTAACCAAAATGTTCAGACACCAGACTTGCACGGAAATTTGATTAAAACTGTGGAAGGCAATCGCCGTGTCAGTAGCAAGCAGCTTGCCCATCAGTACAGAGTAAGCCAGACAACAATGTGGAACATTCTCCATGATAATTTTTACTACCCTTATCACTTACAGAATTTGCAGAGCGTACTAGCGACAGACTTTCCATGTCAGAAGCAGTCCTGTCACTGGTTTCTTTACCAAGCAACCACAATTCTGGGATTTGTTTCATCCATTCTATTCACAGATGAGGCCACCTTTATGCAGAGTGGTATCTTCAAGTTTTATAAGCCATCTGCCGGATAGTAGCAGAGCCCCCATGGTATGGTGACAAAAAATCATCAGCATCAGTGCAGCCAGAATGTGTTGGCCAGGATAACTGGCGACCATATCTTGGCATCAGTTTTCCTTCCATGTCACTTAACAGGTCAGAACTATCTGTGTTTATTGTAGATGAATTTGACTCCCCTGCTGGAAGGAGTGCCACTGATGATTCAAAGGGTTGTGTGGCTGCTACATGATGGTGCTCCAGCCCACTTAGCCATTAACATCTGGACGCATCTCAATTATGTTTTCCCTGGTCAATTGATCGGACAAGGGGGTTCAGTTGCATGGCCTGTTCGCTCACCAGATCTCAACCTGTGTGATTTCTGTTTATAGGGCCATCTCAAAAGTATCATGTATGCAGAGCCCATTCCAAATGTAGAGACACCGGAGCAGCATATTCACACAGCCCTTGACACAGTTCAGATGCAGCCTGCCCAATGAGAATGCATGAGACAGAACATGCTACGGTGCATACACGCAGGTGCTGAGGCACATGGAAACCATTTTCACCATGTACTGTAATTGTGGTTGGATGGAACAGTGCATATTAGATTGCAGTGTCTGTAACAATGTATGATTGAATAAATGGTCTCTAGCATGGAAACCATGCATTTCCAGACACAAGTTCATTAGACTTTTTTTGTTCCATATCAAAAATGGTCCCCCCCATGAACCATGGACCTTGCCGTTGGTGGGGAGGCTTGCGTGCCTCAGCGATACAGATAGCCGTACCGTAGGTGCAACCACAACGGAGGGGTATCTGTTGAGAGGCCAGACAAACGTGTGGTTCCTGAAGAGGGGCAGCAGCCTTTTCAGTAGTTGCAAGGGCAATAGTCTCGATGATTGACTGATCTGGCCTTGTAACAATAACCAAAACGGCCTTGCTGTGCTGGTACTGCGAACGGCTGAAAGCAAGGGGAAACTACAGCCGTAATTTTTCCCGAGGGCATGCAGCTTTACTGTATGATTACATGATGATGGCGTCCTCTTGGGTAAAATATTCCGGAGGTAAAATAGTCCCCCATTCGGATCTCCGGGCGGGGACTACTCAAGAGGATGTCGTTATCAGGAGAAAGAAAACTGGCGCTCTACGGATCGGAGCGTGGAATGTCAGATCCCTTAATCGGGCAGGTAGGTTAGAAAATTTAAAAAGGGAAATGGATAGGTTGAAGTTAGATATAGTGGGAATTAGTGAAGTTCGGTGGCAGGAGGAACAAGACTTCTGGTCAGGTGACTACAGGGTTATAAACACAAAATCAAATAGGGGTAATGCAGGAGTAGGTTTAATAATGAATAGGAAAATAGGAATGCGGGTAAGCTACTACAAACAGCATAGTGAACGCATTATTGTGGCCAAGATAGATACGAAGCCCACACCTACTACAGTAGTACAAGTTTATATGCCAACTAGCTCTGCAGATGACGAAGAAATTGAAGAAATGTATGATGAAATAAAAGAAATTATTCAGATTGTGAAGGGAGACGAAAATTTAATAGTCATGGGTGACTGGAATTCGAGTGTAGGAAAAGGGAGAGAAGGAAACATAGTAGGTGAATATGGATTGGGGGACAGAAATGAAAGAGGAAGCCGCCTTGTAGAATTTTGCACAGAGCACAACATAATCATAACTAACACTTGGTTTAAGAATCATGAAAGAAGGTTGTATACATGGAAGAACCCTGGAGATACTAAAAGGTATCAGATAGATTATATAATGGTAAGACAGAGATTTAGGAACCAGGTTTTAAATTGTAAGACATTTCCAGGGGCAGATGTGGACTCTGACCACAATCTATTGGTTATGACCTGTAGATTAAAACTGAAGAAACTGCAAAAAGGTGGGAATTTAAGGAGATGGGACCTGGATAAACTAAAAGAGCCAGAGGTTGTGCAGAGATTCAGGGAGAGCATAAGGGAGCAATTGACAGGAATGGGGGAAGTAAATACAGTAGAAGAAGAATGGGTAGCTTTGAGGGATGAAGTAGTGAAGGCAGCAGAGGATCAAGTAGGTAAAAAGACGAGGGCTAGTAGAAATCCTTGGGTAACAGAAGAAATATTGAAATTAACTGATGAAAGGAGAAAATATAAGAATGCAGTAAGTGAAACAGGCAAAAAGGAATACAAACGTCTCAAAAATGAGATCGACAGGAAGTGCAAAATGGCTAAGCAGGGATGGCTAGAGGACAAATGTAAGGATGTAGAGGCCTATCTCACTAGGGGTAAGATAGATACCGCCTACAGGAAAATTAAAGAGACCTTTGGAGATAAGAGAACGACTTGTATGAATATCAAGAGCTCAGAAGGAAACCCAGTTCTAAGCAAAGAAGGGAAAGCAGAAAGGTGGAAGGAGTATATAGAGGGTCTATACAGGGGCGATGTACTTGAGGACAATATTATGGAAATGGAAGAGGATGTAGATGAAGATGAAATGGGAGATATGATACTGCGTGAAGAGTTTGACAGAGCACTGAAAGACCTGAGTCGAAACAAGGCCCCCGGAGTAGACAATATTCCATTGGAACTACTGACGGCCGTGGGAGAGGCAGTCCTGACAAAACTCTACCATCTGGTGAGCAAGATGTATGAAACAGGCGAAATACCCTCAGACTTCAAGAAGAATATAATAATTCCAATCCCAAAGAAAGCAGGTGTTGACAGATGTGAAAATTACCGAACTATCAGCTTAATAAGTCACAGCTGCAAAATACTAACACGAATTCTTTACAGATGAATGGAAAAACTAGTAGAAGCCAACCTTGGGGAAGATCAGTTTGGATTCCGTAGAAACACTGGAACACGTGAGGCAATGCTGACCTTACGACTTATCTTAGAAGAAAGATTAAGGAAAGGCAAACCTACGTTTCTAGCATTTGTAGACTTAGAGAAAGCTTTTGACAATGTTGACTGGAGTACTCTCTTTCAAATTCTGAAGGTGGCAGGGGTAAAATACAGGGAGCGAAAGGCTATTTACAATTTGTACAGAAACCAGATGGCAGTTATAAGAGTCGAGGGACATGAAAGGGAAGCAGTGGTTGGGAAGGGAGTAAGACAGGGTTGTAGCCTCTCCCCGATGTTGTTCAATCTGTATATTGAGCAAGCAGCAAAGGAAACAAAAGAAAAATTCGGGGTAGGTATTAAAATTCATGGAGAAGAAATAAAAACTTTGAGGTTCGCCGATGACATTGTAATTCTGTCAGAGACAGCAAAGGACTTGGAAGAGCAGTTGAATGGAATGGACAGTGTCTTGAAAGGAGGATATAAGATGTACATCAACAAAAGCAAAACAAGGATAATGGAATGTAGTCTAATTAAGTCGGGTGATGCTGAGGGAATTAGATTAGGAAATGAGGCACTTAAAGTAGTAAAGGAGTTTTGCTATTTGGGGAGCAAAATAACTGATGATGGTCGAAGTAGAGAGGATATAAAATGTAGGCTGGCAATGGCAAGGAAAGCGTTTCTGAAGAAGAGAAATTTGTTAACATCCAGTATTGATTTAAGTGTCAGGAAGTCATTTCTGAAAGTATTCGTATGGAGTGTAGCCATGTATGGAAGTGAAACATGGACGATAAATAGTTTGGACAAGAAGAGAATAGAAGCTTTCGAAATGTGGTGCTACAGAAGAATGCTGAAGATTAGATGGGTAGATCACATAACTAATGAGGAAGTATTGAATAGGATTGGGGAGAAGAGAAGTTTGTGGCACAACTTGACCAGAAGAAGGGATCGGTTGGTACGACATCAAGGGATCACCAATTTAGTATTGGAGGGCAGTGTGGAGGGTAAAAATCGTAGAGGGAGACCAAGAGATGAATACACCAAGCAGATTCAGAAGGATGTAGGTTGCAGTAGGTACGGGGAGATGAAAAAGCTTGCACAGGATAGAGTAGCATGGAGAGCTGCATCAAACCAGTCTCAGGACTGAAGACCACAACAACAACAACAACATCAAAAATGGTTCAAATGGCTCTGAGCACTATGGGACTTAACATCTGTGGTCATCAGTCCCCTAGAACTTAGAACTACTTAAACCTAACTAACCTAAGGACATCACACACATCCATGCCCGAGGCAGGATTCGAACCTGCGACTGTAGCAGTCGCGCGGTTCCGGACTGAGCGCCTAGAACCGCTAGACCACCGCGGCCGGCTTGTTCCATATCCTCTCATCAATCAATCCCTAGAGTTTGTACATGACAGAAAAAAATCATCATGTATTCCACAGATATGTGCAGTAAAATTATTGTGTAAAGCAGTTACTCAAAAATCTTGCAAAAATCTCTTCAGGGATTCTTACATTTACAAGCCAATACAAATATTCCCGTATGGTATTTGAGTTTAATAACAAGAATGAAATTACGATGAACTGTGCAATTCACAACCACACTACTAGAAATAAAAATTATTTCCATAAAGGCTATGCATCCCTATTTAAGGTCAATAATGGAATTTTACTCCATTTAATCTTAGAGTACGTTTATGCTGCAGCCTCGCTGCTGGAACCTAGTTGCTGGCATATCATACCTCGTTACATTTAAGCTGCGCCTCACTGCTTGCCCCAGAAGTTATTGCCCTGCATCTCCACATAGTTAGCAGAGTGCTAGCAGAGTCGAATATAGCACTGCTGTAAAGACCTTGAAGCAGCCATTCATAGCTCATGTTACGGGTATGTTACGATGGTCATGGTGCGAAACACAAAGCAGTTTGATATCACCACCTGGCACGGATTGTAACAAGCACGAATGGCAGAGGTTAAATGGACCAGTAAGACTCAGTGGGCTTGTTTCATCACAACCAGGCTATGCTAGTGAGCAGCATAATCAAACCTTTTATGTTTGCATTAAACAGCAACTGAGTAATAGATGAGGAGCAGAAGCTGATTCTCTCTCTCTCTCTCTCTCTCTCTCTCTCTCTCTCTCTCACACACACACACACACACACACACACACACACACACACACACACACACACATACCACACACTTAAGTACATTCTAAATAATTCCCATAATTATCAGTATGAACTGATTAGCACTAGTCATAATTTATTTTTAGTATAACTCACTCGTTCCACATCCGTGAACACCCTCCTTCAAGACAGGATCTACAAAAGTCAAAAGATCGACTTCATTTTATTGGGAGAATTCTAGAAAAGTGTAGTTCATCTGTAAGGTGAAAGGTCGACTTCATTTTATTGGGAGAGTGCTAGGAAAGTGTGGTTCATCTGTATGGCAAAAGGTCGACTTCATTTTAATGGTATAATTCTAGAAAAGTGTAGTTCATCTGTAAAGGAGACCATGTACAGAACACTGGTACGACCCATTCTTGACTACTTCTGGAGAGTTTGGATTCCCACCAGGTCAGACTAAAGGAAGACACTGAAGCAATTCTGAGATGTGCTGCTAGATTTGTTGTTACAGACAGATTCAACCAACATGCAAGTATTGCAAAAATGTTCCACAAATTCAAATGGAAATCCCTGGAGGGAAGGACACATTCTTCTCACCAAACACTTTACAGAAAGTTCAGAGGACCAGCATTTTCAACAGACTGTAGGATGATCCTACAGCCACCAACAATATATTGCGTAAGGACTGCAACGACAAGATGAGAAAAGTAGACTCTTACAGAAACACACAGACAGTGTTGCTGTTCTCTCGCTGTATTTGCAAGTGGAACAGGAGAGGGAATGCTTAGCGGTGGTACAGCATAACCTTCACCACGCACCATATTGTGATTCGTGGATTACGTACACACTAAGGGGAAGGGAGATGCATCATGAAAGAATTACACAAATGGGATGGAAATTGGTGGATGTGAAGTACACATACAACATACAATTAAAATTTGCTGGCCCAGGCAGCTTTATCTTGCTGAAATTTAAGTCCAGGAGCTTGGCATGAAGGGCAATGAAATGAGCGCGGAATATTGTTGACGTACCCCTATGCTGTAAGAGGGCCATGCATGATAACTGAAGGAGTCTAGCTATAAAACAAAATGGCACCCCAGGCCACTGCCGAGCCATAGGGAGGGTGACAGTCAGGTTCGTATCCCATCACTGCCCTGGAGCACCTTCAGACAGCTCTTTGGGCTGAATCTTATTGATTGGAGTAGAATTGTCTTCAGTGATGAATCCTACTTTGAACTGAGTCCTGATGACAAGTGAAGACATGTCTGGACATCCCCCAGGCAGCGGTGAGATACCAACCTGAGTGTCGCCTGCCGTGCGACCTGACAACCAGGAGTGCCATTTCTTTTCACAACAGGACCCCTTTGGTTGTCATCGAGAGAGCCCTTACTGCACAGCAGTACATCAATGATATTCTACACCCCATTTTGTTGTCATTTTTGGCAAGACATCCTGGGCTCACATTTCAGTCAGTTAACATCCGCCCTTACATGGCAAGAGTTTTTACTGCTTGTCTTCGGCTTGCCAAACACTACCTTGGCCACCAAGGTCGCCAGTCTCTCCCCAATTGAGAATGTCTAGAGCATTATGGGCAGGGCCCTCCAACCAGCTCAGGATTTTGATGATCTAATGTGCCATTCAGACAGAATTTGGCATGGAATCAGTCAATGTCAAGCCAAACAACTACTTGCATAAGAGCCAGAGGTGGATCAACACATTACTGACTTGCTCAGTTTCTGAAGCTCTATCTCTTGAATAAATTATTCATTTTTTTTCTGAAATTGTAATCATTTGTTTGTCTGTACATCACAAATATTGATTTCTGTCTCATTCAGATAATTTCTTCTTGGTGTGTCTTTTTTTTGTCTTGGAGTGTATGTAGATGAAGACATGATGTGTGAATAAATGAATTAAAAAACACAATGGACAACCACATTTTATCTCTGATGTTTAAGTCTTCTTTGGAGCATAGCAAACACTATTAACTCCCTGATCTACCTGTTTGTACAAATTTCGGCAACCAAACATGGATACGGTGCATACATACTCTTAGCAAGAAGGTTTTTAAACAATGTTGGTCATGAGATTATGTGCAAGTATGTCGATAAATATTAAGTTCATCCAGTGTATCCTTCAATACGGGAATTAAACACTGTCAGAGATAATTCGTATGGGATTGTTGCAACTGACAGTAATTTAGTACTTTTCAAATGAATATGTTATGTGCCAGTATCATGTTTTCCTTGCCTTCCTAGTCTCCCTCCTCCCATGAGCAATAAAAGCATTCCACTACTCACTGAAAACACATATTACAATCATCTACAATCCACAAAACCTTTCCCATTAGAGAGGCTGAATTACTTCTAAGAATCCCCAAGTCACCAAATTTCATTTCATTGTATTTATTTATTCATTCAAGTATCTCCTTGGACCATGGGAGCCACGTCACTGTACGTAGCTGCTAACTCTGGAATCTAAAGAGACTATGTACTGCACTGTTCGTCAGAGTCTAGTATGTGTCAGAAAGGATCAAATTGGATCACATTAGATGCGCCAACAAAGTAGTTATTTATTTATTTTTAGTTTCCAATATCCTCTTGTTGAATGAAAACCATAAACAAAAGTCACTAAACACTGTAAAAATTGGTACACTACACAATGAAAAACAAAGTGGGAAAAACGTAACATGCATGAACAATCCTCTGGGATGTTGGGTGATTACATCATCGAAAATGATAAGACATTCAACACAATATGAAGATCTGACCTTACAAAAGGTACATCCGGTATTTTTCTTGAAAGCTCTATTCTAAAAAAGTCATTGTTTTTTTCCTTTCTTCAAAAAATAAAAGAGACACACATCTAATTTGTTCTTGAACCTTGGTATGCACTCCAAGTGTTTGAAACTGATGCAGATACTAAAACTATCAGTTGCAGTTCATAATAGATAATTAAATAAATTAAATGTTTTTAGGAAATACAGTGTGGAATAATGGCCTCTTAAAAAATTATATCAGCCTAGGACCTAGGAGCAATGAAGTTAGTTTCTTAATATGAAATTTTATTCAATTAAGCAATGATTAAGAAGTGAAGAACTACAGTAATTATTACATGTTCCTTTTTAACAAACATATTGAGCCTTTAATGCTGCAATGTACTGTAGTAGGAATAAATTTATCTAGAGGTGTACCGCATTTATTTAAAAAAAAAAAAAATCTCAGAAAACTTGTTGAGAAGTTGTATTATTTTGTCATTTTACAAAAATATTATGTGCTCGTTTATTAAGAAGGAACACATAATTACTCTTCCTGTTGAAGAATAAGACCATTCTAAGATAGTTATCTTACTTGTGTTGAATAAGGTGCAGATTGTGATCTGGTGTCGGTAGAGACATTGCAGCTTCAATAATAAGAGGGCCCAATGTAACAGAACCAACTTCTAGCCACAGTTCCATTGACGTGCTGTCAACTGATGGAAATCTACAAAAACAGTTGCATATGGTATAATGATAAGACAAATAATTTTCAATGTGTACTCATAAATAACTCATGTTTTTATATGGGTTTTGTAAACTAGAAACTGAATTTGGGACGGGGGGGGGGGGGGGGGGGGGTCATTTTACCCCTTAAAGGGATTGTAAACTGTACTGATCAGTTGCGACAAGCAGCAATTATGTTCTAATATTCAGATATGAAGCACTCAGGCTAGCACACAGTTCTGAATCATAAGATAAGACTGATACTACTTACTTAGAACCATTATGCTGTGATCGGCCACTGCCAGCAGTGTTGGTGTTGCTGTGACTGAAACCACCTCCTGTCGATACATACTGCTTAATTTGTACAGCAGGTAGAACAGCTGTTACACCAGACTTCACCTGACTGCCGTGGAGATTGCATGTAGCTAAGCGCAATGGAGAAGCCTGAAAAGATAAAGCAAACTGCTGCAGAAATCTCTACAGTTCCATGCAACAGGTTTACACAAAACATTAAAAACTGGTTTATAAACTAAAGTGCTTCAAATAATATCAACACCCATTACAGTACAGGACCTATGAGGGTTAGCTGAAATGTTTAAGAATGGATTACACCAAGATTATTCTGAAATAAGCAGCAATAAACTTAAAAAGATTAGGACAATACACCTGATGCTGTAACATTCTGAACTTTAGAGAGCACATCTGCATTTAGGTGAAATTATTACCAAGAGAGCATGAAATAAAAGAACAGACTTGGCAGGACACAAATGGACTAATTTTGAACACATCACTGATGAGTACTCTGCAAAGAATTAGACATCCAGACCAAATCACTCTGAACTTTATTACAAGAGAAAGTACACCTGTATTTCTTCAAACAATAAACACTCAACACCTAACTAACCTTTGAGCTTCAAGGAAGCCTTACCTCAAATAGTCTTGATTTCTATGATACATTTGTGTTAGGCATTCGTTAACTGATTATTTACATGTTCCATGGTTCACATGGTGGCACCATTTCATCACGACATAAAACATGTCAACGGATTTACTGATTGAATAATTTTTTGTGAGCATATAGTTACTCGGTGTACGAGAAGTCCCATACCCTTCTTGACCTAACATTTTTTTAAGGGTACATAAATGGCAATACTTACTTGGACGTAGTCCAAACATGGCTATACTTTAGCTTGACGACAAGATATTTAGTTACAACAAGTCAGAGCTCCAGTATACTTTGCTTTTTAGGTGAGAACGATCCTGGTTAAGTTATTTCGAGGCTGCTAAATTGGGCATGGTTCAGCAACATCTTCAGACTCATTGAAATAGCAACCACAAAGTCCAGTCAACTTACTACAGGAAATAATCAAGTCCAATAAGCCTCAACACCGGCACAATATTAATTTAGAATTCCACAAAACTGTTTAGGAAGCCTTTTCAAGCATAGCTCATGAAATGTTCTGCCAGGTGCAAACAAGGACAAGGAGGTGCATAGACATTCGTGTAAGGCACAATGGTGCAAATAATGATATGATGGATACATAGTTTCTATACGTAAGTACTCCAATATACAATATACAGTTTTTACCAATTATAAGACAAGGTTTTTTTCCAAATTAATCATTTGAAAAATATGGGGTCAGCCTATACTCACAGCTTAAACTATTGCTGCTTAGGTCAACATCTTTACGCCGTGTAGTAGATTAAAATAGGGGTCATCTTACATTTACAGATGAGGCTTTGGCTATTGAGATTTCTTACAAATTTATTTTAAATAATTCCAAAAGGTAGGGCTTAGCAGAATTTTCATTTGAATAAGCTCGAGATTTCCGATATGCCGAAACACACGATACAGTATCAGCCTTGCTCGAACAATCACATGACATGTGACTTGCAGTGCTAGTGCAATGTGCAAGGAATACACGATAAACTAGGAACTAGGACCTAGCCACTACAACAAATCTAATACTCTGCTTAGAAGTTGACAATTACGCAAAAGTCAGCAGGAAATAGCTTTAAATTCTATAAAATTACACCATTTTGTTGTATTTGAACAGGTTTGCAGTAAAAGTTCTCATACATGTACGGATACAGCGTACCACACATTTATGCTGCTTTTTAAGAAAAGGTTACATTCAGAGGTGAAAAATCTTGTACTTCAGAAAACATTACTTGATCCTGAACCAAAGTCAATCTTCTATCTGGGTATGAGAAACTCTAATGATTTACTGAGTGGGTTGCAAATGAGAAATTAGGTCACTGCTCCCATATTAGAATACTGGGGAAAACTCCACCAGCTTTTAATTAGCTTTAGAACAAGACGATAACATTAAGATGAAATGAGAAAGAAAATTATTCTAGAAGTTAGTGTCTAACAAACAAAATAAATCACATTAAACTGATAGCAATTGTTATCACATGAAGAAATTACAGAGAAAAGGCCTACCATGCAGACAGCACCAACAAATGGCACTAGATCACAGGATGAGCAAAAGTTCAAGAATTGCACTGAATTGTGATTGCAATCTTTTAGTTATGTATTAGTTGCTGCTAGGCAAAACTACGTACGAGCTGCACCCTAAAAGATATTGCCGTCCACAGCACAGCACTACTGAAGAGTTGGAGGGGGAACAGTGACAACTTTGGCAGTGAACTACGACTGTGCAGTGGGGAGTGGTGAGCAGGCAGCAAATTTCATTGTGCTGCTAACCATGGGAATCTATACTGCGTACTTTGGCTTTTTATGAACATCTATTATGTTTAAACTGCAGTTTGTGTGAATCTATTTATATCTGGAATTGTACTGACTTTACAATTGGCCAAATACTCAGCAATAGCATCCATTTCTGCAGGAGATGCCAGATGTCTAGACTGGAGCGTGTGACTTACTTACCTATTTCATACAGCTATCTTGTCGATGCTCACTTAACATACATGGGAATTATTTGGGGTGTGTTTCAGCTGCTGTTCTCCAAGCCAATGAGAGAGCAGCAGGCTGAAGATATGTTTGAAGGCAAGAGAGAGTGTAACATTCTCACGTCAGTATAGAATTGAAATCCGCTATGTGTTCAGAAAAAAAGCTTTGTTCTTGGGTCCAACAATAATCATAGCCTCAGAAATCAAAACCTATTCAGAAGAAATAAGCAAATATTTATGACAATGAAGATATAAGTGTCACAGCTGTCCTGTTAGGATCACGATGATGATGATTAAAAATAGTGATACCACATATTACAGGCTAAGTAAATAAAAAGGCAGTATGTCTTATATTCAGGGTCATCTTCAGGTTGTATATATGGACACGAAAAAAAATTCCCAGGCTTCCTGGTTAAAAATACCCTTTCTCCCGGGTCAAAATACACCTTTTCCATGTCAAGCAACACTACATTTTCCCTCGGGACTGTGAAACTTATCAATCCTTTGAATGGTTAAGGTATTATACATCAGCGTAGAACTTGCCGGGACTTTTAGAAAACGAACCCCAGAAAAATATGCATATTTTAGTATTATGATATGTCGCATACTTTCATATTACAAACGTATATATTCGAATTCAACCAAACACAACACGTCAGTTTCCGAAGCACTGAAAGCGAGATCATGATGCACTTTTGTAAGCCAATCGTAGCTCATGTCACATATTCCACCAGCCACTGAGAGCATAGATTCAGAGCACAGAACACGTGATTCAGTCAGCCACTAGCAACATCACTGTTCAGTAGCATGAACATACAAAGAGGAAAAGTTAATGGTTTAAATTAATATACACAGTGTAGCTACAAGTAAAGTAAAATTCTTCTATGTGGCTGGCCCTCAAAGTGTTAAGCTGTAACAGAGAATCAAATGCTCTATGATTTAAGAAATTCAAAGGCGTTCGCACACATAACATATCCCATCTTGCGTAAAATGAGATTTATTTTGAAACTAACACCTTTCAAACCACCATTTGCAGTATATCTCTGCAAAATGTTGGAATTCATTTCAGCAGATGTCAGAGAGTACCAGAAAACAGGCCTTATTGTGTGTGCGCAGCTACATTGACGTTGTTGTTGTTGTGGTCCTCAGTCCTGAGACTGGCTTGATGCAGCTCTCCATGCTACTCTATCCTGTGCAAGCTTCTTCATCTCCCAGTACATACTGCAACCTACATCCCTCTGAATCTGCTTAGTGTATTCATCTTTTACCCTCCACACTGCCCTCCAATACTAAATTGGTGATCCCGCAATGTCTCAGAACATGTCCTACCAACCGATCCCTTCTTCTAGTCAAGTTGTGCCACAAGCTCCTCTTCTCCCCAATTCTATTCAATACCTCGTTATTAGTTATGTGATCAACCCATCTAATCTTCAGCATTCTTCTGTAGCACCACATTTCGAAAGCTTCTATTCTCTTCTTGTCTAAGCTATTTATCGTCCACGTTTCACTTCCATACATGGCTACACTCCATACAAATACTTTGAGAAACGACTTCCTGACACTTAAATCAATACTCGATGTTAACAATTTTCTCTTCTTAAGAAACGCTTTCCTTGCCATTGCCAGTCTACATTTTATATCCTCTCTACTTCGACCATCATCAGTTATTTTGCTCCCCAAATAGCAAAACTCCTTTACTACTTTAAGTGTGTCATTTCCTAATCTAATTCCCTCAGCATCACTCGACTTAATTCGACTAGATTCCATTATCCTCGTTTTGCTTTTGTTGATGTTCATCTTATACCCTCCTTTCAAGACACTGTCCATTCCATTCAACTGCTCTTCCAAGTCCTTTGCTGTCTCTGACAGAATTACAATGTCATCGGCGAACCTCATGGATTTTATTTCTTCTCCATGGATTTTAATACCTACTCCGAACTTTTCTTTTGTTTCCTTTATTGCTTGCTCAATACACAGATTGAATAACATCGGAGATAGACTACAACCCTGTCTCACTCCCTTCCCAACCACTGCTTCTCTTCGTGCCCCTCACCTCTTATAACTGCCATCTGGTTTCTGTACAAATTGTAAATAGCCTTTCCATCTCTGTATTTTACCCCTGCCACCTTCAGAATTTGAAAGAGAGTATTCCAATCAACATTGTCAAAAGCTTTCTCTAAGTCTAAAAATGCTAGAAACGTAGTTTTGCCTTTCCTTAATCAATCTTCTAAGATAAGTCGTAAGGTCAGTATTGCCTCACGTGTTCCAGTGTTTCTACGGAATCCAAACTGATCTTCCCCAAGGTTGGCTTCTACTAGTTTTTCCATTCGTCTGTAAAGAATTCGTGTTAGTATTTTGCAGCTATGACTTATTAAGCTGATAGTTCGGTAATTTTCACATCTGTCAACACCTGCTTTCTTTGGGATTGGAATTATTATATTCTTCTTGAAGTCTGAGGGTATTTCGCCTGTTTCATACATCTTGCTCACCAGATGGTAGAGTTTTGTCAGGACTGGCTCTCCCACGGCCGTCAGTAGTTCCAATGGAATATTGTCTATTCCGGGGGCCTTGTTTCGACTCAGGTCTTTCAGTGCTCTGTCAAACTCTTCACGCAGTATCATATCTCCCATTTCATCTTCATCTACATCCTCTTCCATTTCCATAATATTGTCCTCAAGTACATCGCCCTTGTATAAACCCTCTATATACTCCTTCCACCTTTCTGCTTTCCCTTCTTTGCTTAGAACTGGGTTTCCAACTGAGCTCTTGATATTCATACAAGTGGTTCTCCTTTCTCCAAAGGTCTCTTTAATTTTCCTGTAGGCAGTATCTATCTTACCCCTGGTGAAATAAGCCTCCACATCCTTACATTTGTCCTCTAGCCATCCCTGCTTAGCCATTTTGCACTTCCTGTCGATATCATTTTTGAGACGTTTGTATTCCTTTTTGCCTGCTTCATTTACTGCATTGTTATATTTTCTCCTTTCATCAATTAAATTCAATATTTCTTCTGTTACCCAAGGGTTTCTACTAGCCCTCGTCTTTTTACCTATTTGATCCTCTGCTGCCTTCACTATTTCCTCCCTCAAAGCTACCCATTCTTCTTCTACTGTATTTCTTTCCCCCATTCCTGTCAATTGTTCCCTTATGCTCTCCCTGAAATTCTGTACAATCTCTTGTTCTTTCAGTTTATCCAGGTCCCATCTCCTTAAATTCCCATCTTTTTGCAGTTTCTTCAGTTTTAATCTACAGTTCATAACTAATAGAGTGTGGTCAGAGTCCACATCTGCCCCTGGAAATGTCTTACAATTTAAAACCTGGTTCCTAAATCTCTGTCTTACCATTATATAATCTATCTGATACCTTTTAGTATCTCCAGGGTTCTTCCATGTATACGACCTCCTTTCATGATTCTTAAACCAAGTATTAGCTATGATTAAGTTATGCTCTGCGCAAAATTCTACCAGGCGGCTTCCTCTTTCATTTCTTAGCCCCAATCCATATTCACCTACTATGTTTCCTTCTCTTCCTTTTCCTACTGACGAATTCCAGTCACCCATGACTATTAAATTTTCGTCTCCCTTCACTACCTGAATAATTTCTTTTATCTCATCATACATTTCATCAATTTCTTCGTCATCTGCAGAGCTAGTTGGCATATAAACTTGTACTACTGTAGTAGGCGTGGGCTTCGTGTCTATCTTGGCCACAATAATGCGTTCACTATGCTGTTTGTAGTAGCTTACCCGTACACCTATTTTTTTATTCATTATTAAACCTACTCCTGCATTACCCCTATTTGATTTTGTATTTATAACCCTGTATTCACCTGACCAGAAGTCTTGTTCGTCCTGCCACCGAACTTCACTAATTCCCACTATATCTAACTTTAACCTATCCATTTCCCTTTTTAAATTTTCTAACCTACCTGCCTTATTGACGTAGGAAGCCCATATTTTTGTATGTATATAACATTAAGAGATCTTTCATTAAGTCATAAATGAAACAGAGGATACTCCAAGAGCATCAGAATTTCATAAATCATACTAAATTTCACAATTCAGCTTGAAGTGCACATTCTTATGTCCAGATTCACAAAGAAGTAGGGCCCAAATTGATATTAAGCTTTTCAGTGTGGTTCTTGGGATGCAAATTTTCTTGGGATATCAGTACTGTATTTTCTCATGTTTGGTTCTTTATTGTGGCATAACAGCCAGAAGATAGAAATGAGCACTTAAAATTCAGCAAACAGTAGACAATAGCCACCAGTGTTTCAAATAAATTGACTGATCTGTGGAAAAGATTAATAAAAGCCAAATTTCTTTAACAAATAGACAAAAAGAACTTCATTGTTCTGCAATGCCTGACTGCTGAAAACCTGGAAATAAAATAAAATCCTAAAACTGAAACTAATAACATATTTTAGCCTTCCATAATTATGTGAATGTATTTTAATCACTTGACAGCTCTCAGCCACAGAAATCCATTTTGTTTTCATTTGATGTGAGAGCTGTAAATGAAGGGAAAAAAGCAAAAACACTAAAGGTAAACATGGGTCACGTGGTGACTACACCCCTCCCCACTACAACTCAGACTGCTCTGCGCATGCACGAATCTGGCAGCTTGGGCAAGTCAGAAAAATTTTTCCTGGCAGCATCTGGCTACTTGTTACTACTGCTGATACAGCTAACAGCCACATTTAAAGCAGCCAGAAGAGGGAGAAGGTACTGCTCATGTACAACTCAACTGAACATGCACATAAGCCCAGTGGCAACTGCTCAAAGTACCTAATGAAAATCATTGTGATGTCATGTTCATTGGAAGCAGTTTGTTGTTATGAAGTACTGCATAGTCTTCGTCCTAAAGCCTTTGACACATTTTGCTGTTAGCAGATGTTTGTGTGTGCACTGTGTTTTATTGTTGTAAATGGCACACTTCCTTTGCAACTTAAATTTTGTTTTGGTTTTTCCCTCTCATTTATGTTTTATTGCTGCAGTATTGTACTGCAGTAGTGGGGAAAAACAAAAAAAAGAAAGTAAAAATGAGTATCATTTCTTAACATTCAAAACTACAAAAATTTAACTGAAAACTAAAACAATGAGAAATTCCTGGAATTCCAAAAAATATTAGGGTTTTTCCTGATTTTCTCCCACATGAAAAAATTCCCAAGGTTATCCCAGATTTCCTGGTTGTCCCTGGTCATATACTCCCTTATCTTGTACTCAGGCAAATATGGTACTTTTTGATCTAAGCATGTGTGAACATTTCAGATACAATTGCCGACAACTTACATGAGCAGCATATATCTATAATTACAAATTTAAACACATGTATTAATTAATGAAACTACATACCAAAAAACACACACACACACAGTAATGCTGCCCCAAAAGTGCCTATAATTTCTTTTTATTGTGATTTTTTAAATGTTATAACCATCTGAATCACAAAGTGTTAGAAAGTGCATTCTCACACCATCTTTTAGTGGCTGGAGCAACTTGGTTATTTCAAGTATTTCCCCACCATCTGCTTGTAAGTAGAGTAGTTTGTTTTGCATGCATTTATAAATTTAAAAAAAGCAATTGCAATAATGTTAGAGATACTGTATCAGGATCTGGCATCAAACTTTTATAATTTTGTACGAGATATTTCCCTTGATTACCATTTTGCCATAGATACCACTGTAGTGGTAATGAACACATTGCACAAAGAGTAGAAGGAAGGAGCTCTTGGTTTTTGGACTGTGAAAGAAGCTGCATTTATGACTTGCCTGAAGGATGGGCGTAATCCAAGTATGATCTGACATTGTGGTATAAAATGATACAAATGTTGAACAAAGATATAAACATGTGCAGTGTCAAGCAGAACAAATGTGGGAGCTTTAAGGTTTGACTGTGAATGTCTTAGTACAGTATTGGTTCAAGAGAAAGATGGGCGCACTTGTACAAGCCCATAATACTCGATGAAACTATCAACATGTTGTCAAAGTCAAATCATCACTGCAAGTCATGCTGAGTATGAGGATGGGCCACTATAATAGAACCACATGTAGTTTTAATACCTCTGTTCCCTGTTCAGCAAGTTTGTTCCTTATATAGTGCTTCAAATACGAGGTTTGTACACACAACACTGTGGGGCTTACACAAACTATAGTAACATCTATGAATGGTATCTCTCAACATCTTGGTCATTAAATCTGACTTGTGTCGAAAAACAATTTTCTATTTCTAAATCAATTCAACTTTAACCTGACAAGACTTTCCAGCATTGATTCAGTTTTGTGCTAACTTACTAGTTGAAAATCTTAAACTTCTACAGCACGCAGTGCTCAAAGGGAGTCAATGTTCATGAAAAGACAACAATATAAAGTTATAATCAGTGTTGTGATGAATATCTCCACAAAAAGGTAACACTGGGTTTTAAGTAATGAGATTCTCCTCAAGCAAGAATGATTAAAGTGCTTCATTCCTTATTTTTAAATATGAGATTACAAAAGTGATCAATTTGTTTTGCTAGTTGCCAAAATATTATTATTGAAAAGTGTTGATATAACTATCCACAGATTTGAACAAATCTTCTGAGAACACTGATGGTCGGCCTGATTGTGGTTCATCATGGACATTTTCCTGGCAGTCCTTGAAAGTATAATGCATTATGGCTTGAAAATAAAATAAATGTACCTTATTAAACTTGTTATTTAATTTACTGTTGCTGATTTTATAGAAAACCATAGATGAAAAGATTCATGAAGAATGGCAATTCACAAGTTCAACAGGAATTTCTGAATGCGGGTAGAACAACTTTGCACAAAATTCTCTCCGCAATTTCACAAATTGTGCACACATTGGATTCCCAGGCTGCTTACTGAGAAACACAAAGTGAAAAGAATGGCTTGTGTTCTTGGGTTTTTGGACTGTATCATAAAAAAGGTGATCAGTTTTTAGAGAACACTGTCCAACGGGACAAGACACAGACCTCTCACATGACCCCACAGTATAAATGTCAGTCAATGGAATGGAATCACACAACTACAACAGGGGATAGGGAGCGTGCTTACCTGACGCGCAGGTCGCCGAAGTGGCGTCAAATCGAAAGACCTGCACCAGGCGAACGGTCTACCCGACGGGAGGCCATAGCCACATGACATTTCCATTTACCACTAGGTGTCACCTTGCTGTCAAAACCCAAACCACTGACCATATTTCACAGTCGGTGGAATGATCAAGTTTTAAACATTTTGAACTAACACTGGAAGCAGCAAATAGTATCGTCTGATGAGCACGGCATGCTGGAATTTGGTGCCCATGCGCGTTTCAATGTTCGCATGACATTAAATTAGCTAAGGCAATTCAGACCTTACTTCTCAAATAATCCACATAATTTATTATTACTACACCAGACAAGTCACCCAGCCATAGATACTTGGCGCTAACTATGTCAAAGCGGAGCAGGTAACTAGTGTTGTTTCTGAATAAAGTTCTTAACATATAATCATGTTCAATGTTCTACTTTGATTACCATCTGTTTCCTATGATTGACAAAGCTGCGACCTATGCTAATCACTCCTGCATGTCTTATGTTCACATAGTTCCCTCAGGTGTAAAGTCCTGCATACGATCTCAATTTCCTCTCCTGTCACTTGCCATACCACTCTTCCTACAACCAATCTTTGAACATGCTGACTTCTCTCTCTCTCTCTCTCTCTCTCTCTCTCTCTCTCTCTCTCTCTCTCTCTCTCTCTCTGTGTGTGTGTGTGTGTGTGTGTGTGTGTGTGTGTGTGTGTGTGTGTGTGTGTGTGTGCTTTTGTATTTGTCCCTTTCAGTGGGACTTCTACTGACATCCATTTGTCACCATACCTATCATGCCTCCCGTTATCTCCCATGTAACCACTCAAACATCTCCAAGGTGACAGGAGTGTACATTTGGATGTATGTGTGAGTGTACTTACACTTCAAAAACATCAGTAACTCAATAGCTAGTAATATTTCTGAATTCATACATATTTCCAGGTGCATGCATCTTTTATCTACAGGTGAGTGGTTGTCTTTCTTCATTTCTATTTATTAAAATTGTATTTAGTATTTTCCTGTACATTACCTCATTGCCTATATGCAGAAAACAATTCAATAAATTAGAAAATGTTTCATTTAGAATTCCTTTTATTGGCATCTCTCTAGTGGACTTGACTATAAAACTTGCAGCATCAAGAGGATTATTTCTGCAAGCAAATAAAATGATGGCTGCTCTGATAAGCACTTCATTATTGTTGTGGCATTAAACTGTACATCACTATCATAATACCAATATTATCTGAAATAACCAAATACTAATTGTTTTTTAAATACTTATGTTATGTGACAGCTTATTCAGATTAGTTTATACACAATAACAATAGTGGTGCGAAAAAGTTAGAGCTATTTTCCCAGTGAGGGTTTCAAGAATGTCTATCAAGAAATAAAATAACTACAGGAAAGATTAAAGACACAAGATACACCAGCCTTTACATGTAGGATGGGTTTCGTTATGACTAAAAAGAAACACTTGTTAGTATAAATACAAATAATTGAGTGCTAAACAGCAGTTAGTTTGTTTTAATTTAGTTTAAAATGCAAACATACAAATAGCAAAAGAAAATCCTTTTCATAGACAGATAAACGAATTGGTGTAATCAACATGGCATAAGCAAGAAAGGCAATCCTTTTCACAGAAAGATAAACTGAGTGATGTAATCAACATGGCATTAGCAAGAAAGGGAAGCCATCATATGTAAGCACTCTGTGTTAAAATCATACCCAGAGATTTATTGCAGTGCCACTCTCAAGAAGGTAAATGTCCAGAGCATCCACAGCCAGTCTGATCATTCGATATTTAATCTGGTCTCCTGACGGACACAGATATCGATTCTCCACATCTGTCTCTGGGCACTGTAGAGGTGGAACACCATGATGGCACATATGAGGTGGTGAGCGGGAAGGTCTCAAGTGATTCTCTGCATCCTTCACCATCAGCGCAAATGTCTCCAGACTAGTAACAAGGTGGTATAACTGTAATATCACAATTAGAAGTATGTGAGTAAACAACATTAAAACAGGTGCCTGTAAAAAGATAAAAAAAGTCACAACAAGATGTACCTCCACAACAGAAATCTATTACATGGGTAAGCATTCAGTAAAAAGTACAATGTTTCTTTTTTAATTTAAACTCTACCATAATGCAGCAACAGAAATACATCAAGCAATGTTCCTAATCACAGAGCTATTATGTTTACAACTTTATCTGGTTTTGTGAGTTTCAGCTTACCTGTGGTGAAGACAGTTTTCCACTAAGCTTTCCCAACTGAATTTCCAACATCCATGCATATTCCAAGGTTTCATCATCGAGGGAGCGTCCTTCATCACTGAACATTGCATGACCACGAACCTAAAATTGTACATAAATTCTTTCTTCTTTGGTGGATTCAATTTAGTAATTCAAATCTAAGATACAGTAACAAGACTTGTTTAACACCATTAAAATTATCTTAAATCCACGACATACTAAATTGTGAGGGCATGCTGAAAAGTAATGCCTGCAAAGTTTTTATTGGGAAACTCTAAGGAATATTAAATAAAACTAACTATTAACATCCTACATCTTTATTCTTCATGTCTACATACTTATTTCTCAAAATTAAGCAATGGGAAGTAGTGGATGGAATAACGGCAATATTATGAAAAGGATTTACTGCTACTCACCTTTATAACTGAAATGTTGAGTCGCAGATAGGCACAATGAAAAGACTGTCAAACAAGTAAGCTTTTGGGCAAAAAGGTCCTCATTTGGATTAGACAACACACACACACACACACACACACACACACACACACACACACACACACACAAGGACCACAGTCTGGTCTCAATGGCCAAAGCCCGTGGTCATCTGTTGTGCGCGAGTAGTGTTTGCATTTGCATTTGCATTGTGTGTGTGTGTGTGTGTGTGTGTGTGTGTGTGTGTGTGTGTGTGTGTCTCTGTCTGTCTGTCTAAGACTCAACATCTCTGCCTTATGGTGAGTAGCAATGTATCCTTTTTCTAATATTGTATCTACTTCTCAACATAGTCATCCTGGTGATCAACACATTTCTCCCAACGAGAGGCAAGTTTATTGATACCATCACAGTCGAATGTTTGATGTTACTGATGGAGCCACAACCTCACCTCTGCTTGCACTGCTTCATTACTATCAAAGTGAAATCCTCCAAGGTGTTCTTTAATTTTCAGAAATGGATGAAAAGCGGATGGGACCAAGTCAGGATTATATGGAGAATTATCAACGAATTCAAGGCATCTGATTTTCACAGGTGTCGCAGCACTCGTGTGTGGTCTGGCATTGTCACACTGAAGGAGAGGAT
The DNA here is from genome assembly GCF_021461385.2 of Schistocerca piceifrons. Lineage (NCBI taxonomy): Eukaryota > Metazoa > Arthropoda > Insecta > Orthoptera > Acrididae > Schistocerca > Schistocerca piceifrons. The sequence goes on along the minus strand of NC_060139.1, from coordinate 795,648,639 downwards.
GCTCCATGTGTGGATAAACTCTTTGAATTTGAAACTTGACTACAATAAGCTGTTTCTCACATACTGACACAGTTATATTACATACCACTTTGTTACATACTACAATTCGGAGCCCTCTAGCGGCAGAGTGTTGCAACTTGTGTCAGCGAAGTGGGATAGTGCACTGAGTATTATGCATGACATGTAATATCTCAATCAACATGGAGAACAGAATAAAAGAATTCTGAGGCATTACTTTTTGGCACATTCTCGTACAAGTCTCCAGACAGAAGCGATTTGGGAAAGAAAGCAAAACAATGACACAATGGTGTATTTACAAGACAATTTTTATTAAAATGAAGGTCAAGAAGCTCTATAGAAGCAGATCCTAACAAATTATAATAATGCAGTCCATATCTTTTAGCTGAGTAAAACATTTATACACAGAAGCAACAGCTAGAATGTACTTATAAAATTTATAAAGAATGATCAAAACTTAGCATTTAACAGCCTTTTCTAAGCATTATGCCACAACTTTTTACCTAAAGTGCTCCCATGTTAATGTTTACCTGTAAACTTGAGAGCATAAGATGCCCTTGAGCAATATGAGTTTCCTTTGGTGATCGGCTAACAGTGTCCAAAGCAAGCAAACTTGAAGGGGAAAGCAGCAGCTGTAGTTGTGTTTCCTTGTAACTTTTCTTCATTTCAAACCCAAATCTTTCCAGTAGTATAATGGGACATGGAGGATCCCCTTCACTGCAATTCTACAACATTTACATAGGAGCCATTATGTTATTAATAAATAAATAAAATATTTTCAACTAGGGGCTAGTTTTTTTTTCTTTTTTACACAACCATAGTACAATATAAAACAAAGTACACACTGACCCTACAAGTAGATGGTAATTTTTCCATCTGACCCAGTAAACATATGCTGGCTCTTTGTGTAGCTGTGTTGCTACTCTGGAGGCACCAAGTGTAGATACTTCATGACATTTGCAATGTCTTCTGGTGATACAGAGGGGGCCAAGTGTTTTTGCAAATTGAACCACTGGTTTTTATTCAATGTTTATAAAAGAATAAAGATTACATTCAGTTACAACTTTGTGTATAATCTTGTCACTTTTTTCCCCTTTTCATTAAAACCAGTTTTCCTGAACTGACTAAGTTAAAAACTCATAGAACTTAACTTTTAAAGTTTTCAAATACTTGCAAGCCACTTTGTTTACATAATGTTTCATTTTACATACCACTGAGCAACTTGTTTGGATTACTTTGTATAAAAAAAATATTGATGGCATTGTACAATAAGCCTGAGTTATTACATATTAACAATTTATAGAGTGAAAATAAAAATAAATGAAAGTAGAGTATAACATCTGAAGCTATTAATTCATTCCTTCCTTCAGGATGAAAGAGGGATAGGTTCAGGAAGGTTATGAAGGAAAGGAAGCTGACTCAGACCCCAGAATGAGAGGGATTCTCCTCTTGTCAAACAATGACTGGGAAAGGAATTTTTTCATGTTTCATAGTGCCCAATTAAGTAATGTCCTCCCTAATAATTAGAAGGTTTATATCAGTTGTAAACACCTCAACTGAACTTAAGTTTAAATTATAGGACTTCTTAGAACTGAGATCAACTTGAATGTACATTTCTGCTCCACATAATTTATTTTATACACACACTAGTGTCATCAACAGCTCAAAGGCTGTTGTGCATGTTCGTTAAAAACAATTTTTTTTTTCCTTCAGGTTTTAACAGCAGGTTGTAACTTAAGTAAATAAAGATGGAGAACTACTAACTCTGCTGGGTAAGCATGGAGAAAAAGATCAGCTACCACTTTATTGAAGGATCCATCCCATCATCTGTCTGAAGTTACATACATAAACCATAGTGAAAGTGAACTATGAGCCAGATAAGAATTTGAATCCCACACTTCTTATTTATGAATCCAGTATTTTTCAACACATCTCTGGAGTACCTTGAGTAATTTCAATTCAATGTGGTACATATACAACTTTTAGCATTAGGAGACAAGTTCCATGGGGATAAGAAATACCTGGCATCTCTTTTTGTGAGATTGGGACTGTAGAATTGGTGATGGATGAGCATAACTCTGGAACACTTGGAACCATTTCACCATACTTTGAACATGCCTGTAAATGACCCACGGACTCAAAAAATATAATGCTCGGGCTAATACATCTCAAGCGTCCTTAAAATGGGATGGAGTGTGAAGGGAGTGACAAGTAAAAATTATTGAAACTTAACTATATTAGATTCAGATTACGTGTGGAATCCTTCGTGCAATTTCAACTGAACTTGGTATGCATATGATGTAAAATCTAGGAAAAGTATTGTGGAACTCGGGCACCTCTAACACCGTAAGGACTGTGGGGCGGGTAGAGGAGGTAAGCAAAAGTTTGTTTTTTTACAATAAACACAGACAATTTTAAATATGGCTTTGAGACAGAAACTGCACAAGAATATTATAAGTTAAAACAGAAATTGCCTTACCTACCTAATAACTGGGATACATATGTAACATCACCAGATAACCAGCTAGTCAGCAAATAAAAGAGCTGTGAAGCTACGCACTACACTTAGTGGTCCCCTTTTATGTCCATTCGATAAAAAATTGGTTCAATCATTAACAACAGTCAGAGAAAAGCCTATTTCCTATTTTGAAACACACATACACACACAGTGTGTAATAATTACCTTGACCAGATGAGCCTGGATATCATGCATTGTGACAGAAACAGAAACCTCAAGAGGTCTGTATTGCCTTGGATCAAATTCTCTCTGCTTTATGGAATCACTGTCGCCTGCTGCAGGGTCAGAAACACTTCCACCAGGAGCAGATGCTGCTTCAGGAACAACAGATGACAAATGACTCTGGTGCATATCTGTAAATGCTTGGTCTTCTCCAAAAATATTTTCCTGCAAAGTATTGAAAAACAATCTTGCACTACAACAGTAAAATAAATAGCACACACTGGTTGGTGGGGGCACAAAGATGTTATAACATTCTGAATATAAAATATACAAGGAACTTAATTTACACAATTGAATTATAATGTGAGAACCAATATATTTGTGGAAATCCAGTTGTGATTTCAAAGAGTTCAGAGAAACTCCTTGATATTTTGTTTTGGACTTAAAGCTGCTCTTATAAACCCTAGCAGTTCCTCATCAACTCCCATTCCTGCCAGTATATTATCGTAGCGTCGTGGTTAATGGAGTCATATATGTCTTTTTTAAATCTACGAACAATGGGAAATCAAGGATGGAGTGTAACAATATTATGAAAAGGATAGTTGGTACTCACCCTATAGGTACAACAGGCACCCTATAGGCACAACAATAAGACTGTCACAAAATGAGCTTTCGGCTAGCAACGCTTTTGTCAAAAAACAACAAACACACACACACACACACACACAACACTTGTGTACTTGTGTGTGTGTGTGTGTGTGTGTGTGTGTGTGTGTGTGTGTGTGTGTGTGTGTGTGTGGCGAGTAGCAACTATCGTTTTCATAATATTGTTTCAATCTCCAAAGGTAGATACCAATTGTCTTCCTCTCAGTATTTATGTAATACTGAGCAGCAGCCTCATTTTTTTCAGTCTCTGGACATTGTGTTTGATCTCATCACAATTCTGGGGCTTTCTTTGAAAGCAAAGGGAGGAGATTTGTATCCTTGGTTTACCATTTTAAAATTTCTGTAGTATTCACGGGACTCATATTATTATTATTATTATTATTATTATTATTATTAGTACTATATATTAATTATTTCATTACCTAGCCCTGGCAAAACTACTACTTGTCATAATATGTCATCAAACTGTATTGTTATTTACAGTACTTACATAAAAAGAAACTGTTTAGGATCCACTCAGGTGTCTTCAATTTTTGCGCGTAACAAGTTAATGATAGGGAAGGAAAAAAACTAGGCAATATGGAGGTTAAGTGGAGGATAGTGAGAGGAAAAAAAATCAGAATGACTTGCTGAAACTGAAAAATATCTGGTCCTTTTCAAAGTAAATCATCCCAGCATTCCTCTTAAGCAATTACACAAAAAAAAAAAAAAAAATAAATAAAATAAAATAAAATAAAATAAAATAAAAACCCAGAATCAGGGAAAATGTAAATCCAAGTGACTGAACATAGATTTAAATGATTAATGGAAAATCTCATATAAAGATGTGAAACAAATACTAACAAAGAGATAGAGGGGCTGGCCAGTACTTCCCTCTGACAACCATGCCTCCATCCTTGCTACCCTCCCTATTTTCCTTTCCCTGTTGCTTCATAACCTGGGTTGTGAGTAACTGAATCTCCTTTCCCTTCTTCCCTTTCTTTCCCCTCTCTCCTCCCCGATGAAAGAACATTTGTTCCGAAAGCTAGGAACGTAAATTTTCAGTTCTGTTTTATGTGTATCTATCGGCTGTACTGAGCTAAGGTAAGTACTGGCCAGCCCCTCTATCTCTTTGTTAGTATTTGTTGAACATAGATTTAAACACTTGTCCTCCCTAATGAGAGCAATATTTTAAAAACTTTTGTCAGCTGGGTCATATGTTTTGGTCTGATGAAGTGATCACAAGAGGTATAATTGTTAGTTTCTCAAATTTAACAGTCTTCTCTCTCTCCCTTTCTTGCACCTACAATATCAAATACATTTTTGTAGTATTTACCTTCAGATGTATGAAATTCCTAAGCCATGATCCATAAAGGAACAGCACAGAAGATCCTATTTCCAGCTCTACAGTTACTTTATCAGGTGGCAATGTAGTTGGGTCAAATTTCTTTCCATCCTGAAAAAACAGAAATAGAAGTTGAAACATTAAACAAAGTCAGTTAAAAGTTATTGCATCATATTGTAACAGTGCATATTATCATTATAATGGTAAATTAAATTTCTATAGTTATTACTGTAGCGAAAATTAGCAGTAGTGCCATAAGAGCACTCCACACTACTTCTATTGTACCACTTTTCACACCTGTACCTGCAAATGAACCCAAAGTTACTTGAGAATGGCAAACATTAGAGAGACTTTTAAAAAAGTCATGGAAGTACAGTGGTGTCAACAGCAATTGCAACATCTGAATGAATCTTTACTCTGCACCAGAGTGATAACAGCAAAGAAACTTCCTGGCTGATTAAAACTGTGCCTCGTACCAGATCTCAAACCCAGACCAAAACCTTCTGAGGGTAATTATCTTACTAACTAAGCTACCAAGCAAATCTCATAGCTACAATCTGTCAGCAGCTGTCCCCCCTCCCAATCTGTTGGAGATCTCCTGTATGACTTTTACATCTACATGTACATGGATACTCTGCAGGTCACATTCAAGTGCCTGGCAGAGGGTTCATCAAACCACCTTGACTTACTGAAAGAGAATCCCTGGGAGAATGGAAATGGAGGAAAACGGTTTTAGCAAGGCTTATTGGCTGCTTCAGAGAAGAATCTTTAGCTCTGCAAGGCAGTGAATTGTATTATGAAACTAACAAATTGAAAATTTGAGTGTGCATTCATATTTACAGTTAAGTAAAAAAAGGAAATAAATGTCCAGATCCAGTTCCTGGTCCGGCAAATAGTTTTAAAATGGCAGGAAAACTTCATAACATGAAAAGCAAGGGAGTGAAAAATGAGTCACTCTAGCAACAACAGTACACGTCCTCTTTGTGCACACATGTGGTTTTTAACTATCTGCCTTCATGAGAAATGTAATGGCGCAGGGCTATATTTTTTGTAACTCTTTAAACAGATAACCATATTGCACAGCAACCACCTTGTTCCCCCGATAATACAGTATTAAAAGTATTGGAAAAGATTGCTCATACAATATCCCTTTGTAATTTGTATAGTGATTTTCTGATACACAATCAAGAAATGTTAGACTGTTCATGAAGTAACAGATGAAAACAGAATTAACAAATTCCTATAATACTGAAAACTGTCAATGTGATTAATTGGGCCACTGTATGAAAAACACTTGTGGAAAATAATACACACTTAAAAGTGAAACAGACTTTCTAATATTAAATCATAGGCAAAAAGAATGTTTTCTTGCATCTAACAGAGTCCTTTTAGTCAAGGTTTTGGTTATAAGACAAATAAAAGATTATTTGTGAACATGAAGTGTACAACTAATAAAGAAAAAGCATTTTACCTGTGACCACTGAAGACCAGGTGATTTCCTGCAGCGTGGAATTCTCATTGGAGAGAGCAGTATCTCCTCCTTTTCTGGAGTGGTTATGTCTGCCTGTGGAGGAGGCCCAAGAGGTGGTACTGGATGATAAGTGTAGTTTATGCAAAGAGCTACTATGGGCACTGACCAGCAATCAACCCAGCCATGGCTAAAAATTTAAATACAATCTTAAATAAGTTAACAGAAGAATAACAGATTTACAAAGAGAAGAATGTGTTGGCCATTACTTGCCTTCAGGAATTCCCAATAAAGCTGATCAAAACATACAAAAACAGATACCAGCACTCTTAGTGGGGGATGGGGAAACTGGTCGCTGAAAACGCTTGCTAAGAGAAACCTGCCTTTTACGAGGAGGAACAGAAGCGAGGAGGAAAGAAAGATCTCAGTAAGATGGGGAGTTCGAAGACAGCACACTATGTCAATTTCATTTCAGAGATGATAAAATGGAGGGATAGCGGGAGAAGCACAATTGATATGGAAGATGAAAAAGAAAAAGAAGTAATGCTAGTGGTGGGGCTGGAGACTAAACAGTAATGGGTAGATGCACAAAGTAGATTACACAGTGAAAATGGTTGCACAGGTATAATCCTTAAGGCACGGATTGTGTTCTGAGAATGTCACAAGGTTCAATAGGCATATTACCAACTTTAGGAAGGCAATGGAAAACAAAGCTGGTTGATGTAGGGAAGATATCACGGTCTAACATAAGGACCTCAAAACCATATCAGGGTAATTACTTGATGCCTACGGAAGCAAAGTACTGCCAGCCCATCTGTTCGTATATTTTACAATTTTCTGAGTGGTATTTTCCTTACTACAGTTTTCAAGCAGAACAATTATAGAAGAGACATGATGTGTCATACAACATTGTGGGTTACCAGTTTTAATCAATTTTTGCTGAATATTTATTTGTGATACTTCATTATCAATAAAACAAGTAACTGAAGCTTAGAGACAGTGTGGCTGAGAACTGTGCACATGTGCAGATCTCATGCACACGTGCAGACGTCTCTCATCTGACTGCATACTACCCCAACCACCATAGCACACTGTCTGTGCAATAAGATGGGTAAACTAAGAACACAACGCATTAGATGGCAATGCAATCTGGATGGGCTTTGGTTTCAAATTATACTATATCAGGAAATTCAGAAACATGAGGGACAATATTATACTGTTACTGGCTGATGGTACAAAATAATATACCTAGGTCCAAATAATACACCTAAAAAACAATAAAGTTAGGTTTGCAACTGAACCAGAAATATTGTGTTTCACATCGTTCCTTGTTACATTCTTACAACTTTTAAGCTTGGATATAGAAAGAGAGGCAAAAACAAGTGGTCTCTATGGCATGACATTAGAGGTGGAATAAATATTTCTTTCATATGTAGTTAGAACCAAATTTTGTTATCTAGAACCATTCCAGCAACATTGCATTGCATTTCCCAACAACATAGATCACAAACAAAGCAAATTTTCACTTTTGTGTAATAATTTTTGTTTTGCTTAAGGCAAAATAAAATTTACATCCGACACAAACTGTCGAGACATGGACAGATGCAGACAGTTTCACACATCTTCATCTCTTCGCGTGCCACATTACCATTCTTATTTAGTTTCATAACTGAAAAAAGCCATACACATACATATGCTGATCGAAATATTGTATCCTTATTACGGAGACATGGAATCTCTCTGCGAGGGAAACTTTGTAAGACTCCTGGACAGTCTTAATGTAAAAGAATTTATACATACCCGACATGGTCAGTCCGGGGGTGATCAGCAATGCATGGTAATTGAATATAACTTCACATGCCAAGATCGCTAAAAAAGCATTTTACTGGATGAGCAGTTTCGACAGAGCTACGCGTCATCAGCAGCTCTTATGCTTTTGAATTTTAACATCATATTATCCATGAGACTTCTTGCTGCATCAATTCAGTATAAAACCTCAAGCTTCCGACAGTTTCCACCATCATTGTCAGGAGCAACTGACTGTCAAAATTGCTGCTGTGGTGATCTTATATTGCCAAAAGACAGCTTCTTATTGGTCAGTCCTTACATCATGCTGTCACAGAAGGTGCCAACATCTGCACTGGTGGGGCACAGCTCCCACCATAGTGTAAACATTGCAATGAATACCTATAGCTTTTCTCTGCACTGAGAGCTCGCTTCCATGCACCACTAAGATTATATCCGCTGACACAGTTGAAGGTTTTCTCATATATTCTTATTTCTTAAGCCTCTTTAATTATAGAGCCCCAGTATGTGGGAGCCTAGGACAAAACTTTTGTTTCGTCCAACAGTATTATTTGTTTGTTTGTGAGGCTGTGTTCAGCAACTGCGGATTTTTGCAGTTCACTATTTTTAATAGGCTGTTGATGTTTTGCACAGGGGTCAAAAACGGCGTGAAGGGACTGACCGATGCAATTGCTTCCACATTCACAGGGGATGTTGTAAATTCCAGGGATCCTGAGATTGAGACTGTCCTTAAAACAGGGCGTAGCATTTGCTTTACCTTCTTAGGAGGTCAGAAAACAGATCTGATACCTCGTTTTCCCAGAGCTTTGCCTATTTTGATCGATGTAGTGCCACAGAAGGGAAGGACTGCAATCGATGGCTCATCACATGAATGTTCAACATTTTCACATTTCCTTTTCTTGGTGAATGCTGAGCTGATATTAATTGACCCATAGCCATTCTTCCAGAACACATACTTCAGAGGATTGATTTCAGAATCCAAGTACTCTTTGTCAGAAATGGTTTCTGCACTGTGTACCAGTGTGTTTAAAGCCACTTTCTTCTGTACTGGATGGTGAAAACTCTGGGCACTCAGCTATAAATCAGTGTAACTCGGCTTGCGGTACACTGAGCACCCGAGATGTCTATCCGACTTCCGTCGCACCAGAACATCTAAAAATGGCAGCCTTCTCTATGTCTCAACAGTGAACTGGAGTTTGGATGCATGCTGTTTATATGATCCTGGAGGTGCTCAAGAGCTTCTACATTGTGGCGAGATCATAACGTATTGTCAGTATAAAGATAAAATGAAGATCAATGAAGGGGAGCTGAACTTAATACGTTTCCCAAAATGTTCCAAAAAAAAGTTCGCCATGGCTGGAGACAATGGAGGACAAAAAGCCTTTTTGTCCATCATTTCATAAAATTTAGCAAAATATAAGAAGTAGTTGACAGTCATAACGTGTTGGAACGACTTTATCATTTCAGGAGGAAAATGCTCTGCCAACAGTTTCAATGTGTCCTCCACAGGAATTTTTGTAAATAGTGAGACCACATTCAGGTTGGCCAAAATATCGTTTGGGTCAACCCTGATCTGTTCAATTTTCTCAATGAACGTCTGAGAGTTGTTGATGTGATGTTCACAGCGGCTGAGCATCGTCATCAACTTAGTTAAATATTTGGCCATCATGGAGGTAGGAGAATCAATGGCACTAATAGTTGACCTCTGAACTTCCCATATACAATGAACAAATAGCAAGGGATAAACTGTATGATATCGCCAAAGTGAAGAATGTCATCCCAGGCAAAAAATGCCACACCAATTGCTAGTCAAACCAGTGTCACTTCGCACTACCAATGAAACATCCTGCTGCACCAAGCAGTTTCAAGAAGTACTGAATGAAGCCAATGTGCTGAGCAGTGTCAAGATAGGCCACGCCACGGACTGAACATGTACGGCACCCTGTTCCTGCATGATAGTTCGTACACTGTGGCTCTACATGAATCTCAGTTTCATCAAAATTGTCTAAAATGTAACTTCCAAAAGTTCTATATGATGCAATTTTAAGTTTAATAACCACAATGACAATTATAAAAATATCTTGTAAACAATGGTGTGTGACTTAAGAGAGCTGTGTGAAATTACTATGTCTAAATATTGACAAAAATTTAAACTGAATTGCAAATAGAGACTATTTCACAAGTAATCTGAATACCATACCCCCAATACACTTGCTTTTTTAATGTGTTTTACCATTTGCCACTCATATGGGCATCAGAAAGATAACATACTACCATTACTTTCAGCCCATTATACTACTTGGCAAAATTGCTAGTGTACTTGACTAAGATTAACATTGCAGATAAAGTCGTTAGAAGTGCTTATTATCTAGAAGATAGGGTCACATGGACCATTATTTAAAAACATTACCCAATCTTCCTTTGTACATTTCTTTTTGTTATACAATAAGCATCATACAGCTGAAGATTTCAGTTTCAAGCACAATTACAACACTTATCCCAGAGAATTTGATACTTTCCACATACAGATTAAAGACACGTCATGTCTGGACGCCACAGTACATGGAGCTAAAAGCTTATAACAAAACAAAATATGGGAGGGTACGTCATGTGGAGCTGGGTTCTCCGAAAAAGTTGCTTTATAAGCTTTAAGTGGAAAATGCTACTATTCCACAAGAGAATTTATGGAGATCAACTATACAGTTTCAACAGGAAGTTTCTACAGTTAACTATAGATGAATTTATATTACATTAATACGTGTACCCCCCATGAACCATGGACCTTGCCGTTGGTGGGGAGGCTTGCGTGTCTGAAGGATACAGATGGCCGTACCGTAGGTGCAACCACAACGGAGGGGTATCTGTTGAGAGGCCAGACAAACATGTGGTTCCTGAAGAGGGGCAGCAGCCTTTTCAGTAGTTGCAGGGGCAACAGTCTGAATGATTGACTGATCTGGCCTTGTAACATTAACCAAAACGGCCTTGCTGTGCTGGTACTGCGAACGGCTGAAAGCAAGGGGAAACTACAGCCGTAATTTTTCACGAGGACATGCAGCTTTACTGTATGATTAAATGATGATAGCGTCCTCTTGGGTAAAATATTCCGGAGGTAAAGTAGTCCCCCATTCAGATCTCTGGGCAGGGACTACTCAAGAGGACGTCGTTATCAGGAGAAAGAAAACTGGCGTTCTCAGGATCGGAGCGTGGAATGTCAGATCCCTTAATCGGGCAGGTAGGTTAGAAAATTTAAAAAGGGAAATGGATAGGTTAAAGTTAGATATAGTAGGAATTAGTGAAGTTCGGTGGCAGGAGGAACAAGACGTTTGGTCAGGTGAATACAGGGTTATAAATACAAAATCAAATAGGGGTAATGCAGAAGTAGGTTTAATAATGAATAGGAAAATAGGAATGCGGGTAAGCTACTACAAACAGCATAGTGAACGCATTATTGTGGCCAAGATAGACACAAAGACCATGCCTACTACAGTAGTACAAGTTTATATGCCAACTAGCTCTGCAGATGATGAAGAAATAGATGAAATGTATGACGACATAAAAGAAATTATTCAGGTAGTGAAGGGAGACGAAAATTTAATAGTCATGGGTGACTGGAATTCGTCAGTAGGAAAAGGGAGAGAAGGAAACATAGTAGGTGAATATGGATTGGGGGGAAGAAATGAAAGAGGAAGCCGCCTTGTAGAATTTTGCACAGAGCATAACTTAATCATAGCTAACACTTGGTTCAAGAACCATAAAAGAAGGTTGTATACCTGGAAGAATCCTGGAGATACTAAAAGGTATCAGATAGATTATATAATGGTAAGACAGAGATTTAGGAACCAGGTTTTAAATTGTAAGACACTTCCAGGGGCAGATGTGGATTCTGACCACAATCTATTGGTTATGAACTGTAGATTAAAACTGAAGAAACTGCAAAAAGGTGGGAATTTAAGGAGATGGGACCTGGATAAACTGAAAGAACCAGAGGTTGTAGAGAGTTTCAGGGAGAGCATAAGGGAACAATTAACAGGAATGGGGGAAAGAAATACAGTAGAAGAAGAATGGGTAGCTCTGAGGGATGAAGTAGTGAAGGCAGCAGAGGATCAAGTAGGTAAAACGACGAGGGCTCATAGAAATCCTTGGGTAACAGAAGAAATATTGAATTTAATTGATGAAAGGAGAAAATATAAAAATGCAGTAAATGAAGCAGGCAAAAAGGAATACAAACGTCTCAAAAATGAGATTGACAGGAAGTGCAAAATGGCTAAGCAGGCTTGGCTAGAGGACAAGTGTAAGGATGTAGAGGCTTGTCTCACTAGGGGTAAGATAGATACTGCCTACAGGAAAATTAAAGAGACCTTTGGAGAGAAGAGAACCACTTGTATGAATATCAAGAGCTCAGATGGCAACCCAGTTCTAAGCAAAGAAGGGAAAGCAGAAAGGTGGAAGGAGTATATAGAGGGTTTATACAAGGGCGATGTACTTGAGGACAATATTATGGAAATGGAAGAGGATGTAAATGAAGACGAAATGGGATATATTATACTGCGTGAAGAGTTTGACAGAGCACTGAAAGACCTGAGTCGAAACAAGGCCCCGGGAGTAGACAACATCCCATTAGAATTACTGATGGCCTCGGGAGAGCCAGTCACGACAAAACTCTACCATCTGGTGAGCAAGATGTATGAGACAGGCGAAATACCCTCAGACTTCAAGAAGAATATGATAATTCCAATCCCAAAGAAAGCAGGTGTTGACAGATGTGAAAATTACCGAACTATCAGTTTAATAAGTCACAGCTGCAAAATACTAACGCGAATTCTTTACAGACGAATGGAAAAACTGGTAGAAGCGGACCTCGGGGAAGATCAGTTTGGATTCCGTAGAAATGTTGGAACACGTGAGGCAATACTAACCTTACGACTTATCTTAGAAGAAAGATTAAGAAAAGGCAAACCTACGTTTCTAGCATTTGTAGACTTAGAGAAAGCTTTTGACAATGTTAACTGGAATACTCTCCTTCAAATTCTGAAGGTGGCAGGGGTAAAATACAGGGAGCGAAAGGCTATTTACAATTTGTACAGAAACCAGATGGCAGTTATAAGAGTCGAGGGGTATGAAAGGGAAGCAGTGGTTGGGAAAGGAGTGAGACAGGGTTGTAGCCTCTCCCCGATGTTATTCGATCTGTATATTGAGCAAGCAGTGAAGGAAACAAAAGAAAAATTCGGGGTAGGTATTATAATTCATGGAGAAGAAGTAAAAACTTTGAGGTTCGCCGATGACATTGTAATTCTGTCAGAGACAGCAAAGGACTTGGAAGAGCAGTTGAACAGAATGGACAGTGTCTTGAAAGGAGGATATAAGATGAACATCAACAAAAGCAAAACGAGGATAATGGAATGTAGTCAAATTAAGTCGGGTGATGCTGAGGGAATTAGATTAGGAACTGACACACTTAAAGTAGTAAAGGAGTTTTGCTATTTATGGAGTAAAATAACTGATGATGATCGAAGTAGAGAGGATATAAAATGTAGACTGGCAATGGCAAGGAAAGCGTTTCTGAAGAAGAGAAATTTGTTAACATCGAGTATAGACTTAGGTGTCAGGAAGTCATTTCTGAAAGTATTTGTATGGAGTGTAGCCATGTATGGAAGTGAAACATGGACGATAAATAGTTTGGACAAGAAGAGAATAGAAGCTTTCGAAATGTGGTGCTACAGAAGAATGCTGAAGATAAGGTGGATCACGTAACTAATGAGGAGGTATTGAATAGGATTGGGGAGAAGAGAAGTTTGTGGCACAACTTGACTAGAAGAAGGGATCGGTTGGTAGGACATGTTTTGAGGCATGAAGGGATCACAAATTTAGCATTGGAGGGCACCGTGGAGGGTAAAAATCGTAGAGGGAGACCAAGAGATGAATACACTAAGCAGATTCAGAAGGATGTAGGTTGCAGTAGGTACTGGGAGATGAAGAAGCATGCACAGGATAGAGTAGCATGGAGAGCTGCATCAAACCAGTCTCAGGACTGAAGACCACAACAACAACATGTGTAAAATAATCTAAAATTTCACAATACATCATTTTTTTTTAATGGGAGTTTTTTCCATTACAAATTTGACATATTTTCTATGTAAGTAATAATCATAATTATATTAGATTGGTGCATAATTACATAGCATTTTTATTTTGCATTTTGTATTCCAGTTGTGTAGGTTTATTTATTGATTTTTCCTTTTCTATTTGTAGTTCACTGTTGGTATTTGAGTTCACATATTGTCATTTAGAGATAATGAGTGGAGCTGTGGGTACTAGAAAATGAAGTGCCAAGTGGAGAAATCTGAACATTTCAAACATATTATTCTGTTTGAGTTCACAGAGGGGTGTTAGCAGCTGAGGCACCCAGAAACTTTTGTGTCATGTATGAGAATAATGCCATTAGACAGAGCACAGCAAGACAATGGTTTTATCGTTTTAAGGAGGATTTTTTTGACATTAGTCACTCTCCACATTCAAGAAGACCTTTGGGGTTTGATGAAGATCATTCAAACACATTAAACCACAAGGATCCAAGTCAGTGTACTCGAGAACTGGTAAATGTGATGAACTGCAACCATTCCATCATCGTGTGACATTCGCATGCAATTGGGTGGGTTCAAAAATAGTGTGTGGGTACCACATGCCCTAAGCCAAAATCACAAAAATCAGCTGGTCACCACATGTACATCTCTGCTTGCTCATCATCAACTGGTTTGTGAACAACACCAACCACTCTTATCCTCTATCGTTGCTGGTGATGAGAAATGGTGTCTTTAAGCTAACATAATGAAAAGAAAGGAATGGCTGAGACCCAAAAAAAGCAACTCCCCATACAAAGACCTGCATGCATCCATAAAATATAATGTTATGCGTCTAATGGAACAGCAAAAAAGTGGTGAAATATGAATTGCTTCCCCAAGGAGAACCATCACTGGTGACACTTATTGTCAACAACTGACACATCTTGCAGACTTAATTCAAGAACAAGGACCAGGAAGACTGCACGAAGTGATGCTACTCCACAATAATATCCGCCCACCATTCTGATAGACTGACACAAAACGCTATACAGGATATGGCTTGGGAAGTCATTCTGCGCCCATCTTATTCACCTTATCTCGCACCCTAAGGTTTTCACCTTTCTGCTCAAACAACCTTCAAGGTACTTCCTTCCTGGATCAAAATGCACTTCAAACATGGCTTGATGAGTTCTTCACCTCAAAACCATGATTTCAACAATCAAAGGATCAAATAGCTAACCCATCGTTGGCAGACTGTAGTACATTGTGAAGGAGAATATATTATTGCTGACTTTTCTGTTATGTGTATCTGTTGTGTTTATTAAAGTTATGGAAAAATGCTACAAAATTTTGCACCAATCCATTAAATTAATAGCATGGTTAAGGCTGGTTGTGGATGACACTGGAGTTGTTGCCCGATGATGTACCTTAAGTGCTCGATTGGAGATAGATCTGGTGATCGAGCAAGCCAATACAACATGTTAGCGAAATAAAACATGTCAGCGACCATGTCAGGTTGCAACAACGATATGTGGGCGAGTTATCCTGCTGGAAAAGATCCCCTGGAATGCTATTCCTGAATGGCAGCACAACAGGTTGATTCACCGGGTGTACAAATTTGCAGTTAGGATGTGAGGGACAGCCATGAGAGTGCTGCTGCTGTCATACAAAATTGCATCCCAGACCGTAACTCCAGGTCTATGTTTACTGTGTCTAGCAAGGAGGCCCTCAACCAGTCTCCTACTAACCAACACAAGGCCATCATGAAACTGCAAATGACAGTGGTTTGGGGTCAGTGGAATGCACGCTACAGGGATTCTGGTTTGGAGCCGTCCTTGAAGTAATTGATTTGTAACAGTCTGTTGTGTCACTGTGGTGCCAACTACTGCTCAATTTGCTACTGCAGATGCAGTGCAATGCGCCAGAGCCATATGTCAAACATGATGGTCTTCCCTCTTGTCAGTGCCACGTGGCCGTCAAGAGCTCGGTCTTCTTGTGACCGTACATTCTCGTGACTACCACTGCCAGCAATCCTGTGCGGTGGCTACATTTCTGCCAAGTCTTTCTGCAATATCACAGAAGGAATGTTCTGCTTCTTTTAGCCCTGTTACACGATCTCATTCAAACTCAGTGGGGTGCTGATAATGGCATCTTTGTCACCTTAAAGGCATTCTTGACTGTACTCCGTTCATCATAAGAATAAACCTGATGCAAACAAATACAAATGCGACGATTGGTCAGAAGCCGTAGCACACATACACTGGTGGTCTTACGCTCTTGGAAGTAGGACCTACTTATATATTAGATATATTATTACTAATTTACGTTAAATGAAGCTTTAAGATATTCAAATGTATTAACAGCTATCAAGGTTTTAATTAATCACAAGTTTAGCTATGTAGTTTTTATTTCAAAAATTGTGTACAGTCACAGCCTCTGCACTGTTGTGCTCTGACTGTTGTGCTGTTGATGTGCAGTATGAAAATGGCTGAGGCTGTTTCATGTTTTATAGTGGAACATGGTTAAAAAGTGTCAAGAAACAGGTTTTTCTTAATGTTTTTTCGTAAATTTACAGAGATAGTTGGCTTTGAAGTTTTCCGAGGGATGGTATTACGTTTACTTGAGTCACAAATACAAACAGGTCGTGTAGCAGAATCGGTAGTGTAATTGGCTGAAAATCTGCTACAGGTCATGGTTCGCTGGTTAAAATCTCATCTAAAACACTGATTTTTCTCATTCAATTTGAAATACTTGCAGCCCATAACTGTAAAATTCAACACCATTTTTTGCAAATGAGGCACGTTTTCTTGTTCCTAATTACGTACTGCACACCAAATTCCTGTTTTCATTTCAAATATAAATTCTTAAATATCTATATTTTATGAAAGACTGGTAATACAAGTTGCTTAAATTAAGGAAACTTAAAAACTAAATTTTAAGGCAAAAATGAAAAACCAAGTACTCTTTATTTGGACTATGTCCATCGTTTTATAACACAGATATAGGTAAGTGTCATAGAAACATGAAAAACAATCATTTTCACAGCAACGAGCAGATCATACAGACGCTATATTTTTACATTTGTCACAGTACCATTACAATATGAACCAAACAGAACTGATCTGAAGCCAAGTTACAAGATTTGGACCAAGAAGTAACAAGATTGTTAAGTTACCAGACGTACTGAAACTAATGCAAACAGGTTTTTCATGTGTCACTGTCAAATGCTGGCAAGATATAGAACAGCTCGTCATAAAAGAAGAGGAGAAAATGTGGCGCCTGGTTGGCTTCGTGTATTCTGTTGTTGATAGGCTCATAATCAATGTAACAGGTGACGCTTCCAGAACTGGAACATATTTCTCCTAGTCGGATAAGGAAGGAGTCAAGAGATTACCAGGAAACTGACTGTAGTTAATACCTTCAGCGGCTTCAATATTCAACAGTACGGTGAAATCCCTGCAGTATACTTTTGCATCACACACAGCTCACTCAGAAAAGTTACCCTGCATTAAAATTATAAATTTTCATCACTCCTCTTTGTAATTAGAATGCTATTTCAGGTGAGAACGAGAGCACTTTATGCTTTCTGTCTGGTCACCTAAGAAACACACGGTAGTGCTGGACTTTTGTCGAATATTATTTCATTCTCTTTAAAAATTAAAAGACATCTGAAGCTATATTGTTTCTTTGCTCATCTCTTTTTACATCTGATATGAAACTCCTCACATCGCTACAAGTTAGTTGGACCGTTGGCTGGGCAGTGCTGTCCCAAGTTTAATGCACCGATAAAGCTGTTCTCTCGCATTATCGCTCAGTCTATGTGCATGTAACACAGCATAAAAAGTATCCTTATGATTGTACTTGACTTTACTGGTCATTGCCTTCCACTTCACGTGAAGCAAAATCCAATGAGATTCAAGCAAACGTGGAAGAATACATGGCATAATGTTTACATCAGATTTATTCTTATAATGAACAAAGTATAACAATGACTCATCACGTTCAGTCTCAATGGTAACTAACGCTCAAGACAGTTACAGCATGTCTTTAAAGCAAAACTGATTTGCACCTTCATAGTGGCAGTACTAGGATCACTCTTATGCGACTGGCACAAAACTAGAAGAGATACCATTTTTCAGATGAAGAAACATGTCTACCAACTTCCGTTTACGTCATACAACTCCTCCTTGGTGTTGCGATATTTCTTGTCCTCCCCCCCCCCCCCCCCCCCCCCCCCGTCCGTTTATGCGAGTTATTCAATGAGCATATGAAATAATTACTCACACTTTCTGGCACAAATTTCTCCATTTGCGAGGTATAACAGTTGAACTGGACTGGTTTGTTCCATTGCGCCCAAGAACTTTAGCATTGGCATCTAGAGCTAAGAGGGTGTAACGTGTGGTTGATGTCTCAGGAAGATACAGAGCCAAATCCACACTTTCTCCCTGCAAAGAAAGAACCCCATCAAAGAAGCAAGTATGAGAAACATTAGAAGGAAATAAAAATTAGAAACGTAACACTAACAACCAAAAATATATCAACCATACTCTGGCTTATAAAGCAGTACGTACTGGGTAATGTTTAACAGCAATGTCAACCATATGGAGAAAAATATTCAGCATTTAGAACCACAGTTTTCTTGACTAGTGATTAGAAGGAAGAACCAAGTAGAAGAAATAAGGACAAATAACACTCCACACTCAAAAGAGGAGAAAGATTTGCATAGAATTTTATCCCTGTCATATATATGTGTTTGCTTCTAAAATCTTACCATCAATTTCCAACCATCACACTGTCAGCTCCCATCCCATCCATTGCTTAAATGATCTTCCATACATGAAGAAACATTCTCAATGAAGTCAACAGCCATTCCAGAAGAAAACTAGTAAGAATATTTAGCCATGTATAAACGAGGATGGCAATATTTCACACCTTCCTCTAAAGTTGATGTTACATTATACAGCAAAGCGTTGATTATCTGAATGTCGGTCAACTGAATGACCACTTATCAGAACTGTTACTCTCTCACATGTGAACGCCCCCCCCCCCCCCTTCCCACCTCCCACCAATGCCGAGTTGCTGACAAAGCAATGCCAAGTTGCCTACTTCGATAGTAACTATTTACTCTCTGTTATGACTACTTGTGTCAACTTTGCTGTATAAAGTAAACCTGCATTATAAAATGCCTAAATGTAAACATGCTGTCCTTTTCTTTTTATGAGAGATAAATATGATATTAACGGAAGGTTAGAGGAAGGTGAATCCACAACGAAATTATCATAAGAGTATAAGAATGGTATGACCACGAATTTTAAAGTAAGCATGGGCTGGTTTAAATGCTTGAAATCAAGATGTTGCATTTGTGAGTTTCAAATAGAAGGAGTAAAAAGGTCTGCTGATACTTGCAAAATCAAGCTAAGGGACATACTAAACAAAGAATACTATTCACTTGAAAATGTTAACAATGATGATGATGATGATGATGAAACTGGGCTCAACCGAAAGCTTAACCAAGAAAAACTCTTCCTTCGCGTCGTGATTTAGCAGCACCTAGTCCTAAAATAAGCAAGGATCATGTTACAATATTATGAAAAGAATAGTTGCTACTCACCATACAGTGGAGATACTGAGTCACAGATAGGCACAACAAAAAGGCTGTCAGAAAAGGAGCTTTCTGCCAACAGGGCCTTCATCAAAAATAGACAACATACACACCCATAATCACACAAACAAAACTCACACACATGACCACAGCCTCTGAGAGCTGAAGCTACATTTGTGTGTGTGTGTGTGTGTGTGTGTGTGTGTGTGTGTGTGTGTGTGTGCGCGCGCGCGTGCGTGTCTTTCGCCTATTTTCGATTATGGCACTGTTGGCCAAAAGCTCACTTTCTGACAGGCTTTTTGCTGTCTATCTGTGACTCAGCATCTCCACTATAAGGTGAGTAGCAATTATCCCATAAAGGATCATATTACTTCTTTAGCACGTGGTAACACTATTAGTAGCCTCCAACTGCTGATGCTCATCATTGGTAAAAGGAAGAAACCACATTGTTTCAAATGCATTAATATGATTGTGACACCTATTGTTACACCTCACACAAGAATGCCTGAAAGGGTAGTACGATTTTCATGGAATGATTTTGGAAATTTTTGTGTCCTCTGTAAAGCTCATCAGTTAAAGAAAAGCAAAAGGGAGAAAGCATTACTGGTCCTTAACAACACACCAACTGATTCATCAAGTGATATCTCAAACAAAACAGATACGTTGACAAAAGTAGTGTTCCTTCCATGGAACATAGCTTCCTCATTGCAGCGTACGGATCAAAGCGTTGTAGAGACTTTCAAACAGTATTACAGAAAAGGAATGTTGTGTAAGTTATCATCATATCAACGAAAAATGATGAAGTTTTGAAAATATAATGCAATTGGATAGGTAAAAAATCTATTCACCAAGCAGCGGCAGGAGAACACACATATAAAAGACCTTTCATATACAAGTTTTCAGATCCAGTGGCTCTTTATTCTGGCAGAAGGGTTGACAGGGAAAGAAGAGAGGTGAAGTCCGAGGCTAATCTGGAAAGTAAAGTAGCAAGAATTTTTCGAAGTACAAAAAATGAATTTATTTCAATAAAATTTACATGCATTGTATTATAGGTCTTGCATTATTTTTCCACATAATCAGCATTCACCTCAATACATTGTGTCACCTGTGGGGTGAGTTTTTTGATTCCTTTGTCATAGATGTCTCCCACTGCCTTTTTCAGCCAGTTCTTCGCTTCTCGTTGTCATTGGAAAAGTGTTTTCCATGACAGTGTTCCTTCAGTTTTGTAAACAGATAATAGTAATTAGGTGCGACACCGGAGCCGTGAAAGGGGTAGCTTAAAGCATCCGAACCAAATGAAGTCAACAACTCGTGTGTTGTATGAGTGGTGTGCGGACAGGTGTTATCATGAAGGAGACAGACTCCCATTGTCAGCAGCCCGGAACATTTGTTTTGTATGCCTCTGCGAAGTTTCTTCATGGTCTCTCAATATCTTGCAGCATTTATTGTTTAACCTCTTTCCAAAAAATCAACAAGCAGAGCCCCTTTTCTGTCCCAAAACAATGACACCATGATTTTCTTCACTGTTTGCTGAGTTTTGAATTTTCTGGCTGAAGGAGAATGAATATGACACCACTGCACTTATTGTTGATTGTTGCTTGCTCTCTGGAGCACAGTGATAAGCTCAAGTTTCATCACCTGTCACTACATAGTTGAGAAAAGCCTTGTCTTCAGTCTCAAAATGGTCAAGAAATTCATGAACGGCACTGACTATTTTCATTTTGAGTCCTTCAGTAAGGATCTTGGGCACCCACCGCGTACACAATTTGTGATAATTTAGTCTGTCAGTTACGATTCATGAACAATAGTTCATTTTTGGACAAATTGCATGCAGGTCTTCAATTGTCAAATGGCAATCAGAGATATGTTCTTCAAATTACTGCACCATATCATCAGTCACATCAGACAGCCTTCCACTTCTGTCTTCATTGTGAATTTCTGTCCTTCCAAAATTAAAATTTCATATCCATTTCATCACTTGCTGCCTTGACATAGCGCACTCTCCGTAAACTAAACAATTTTGCAATGAATTGCAGCAGTGTTCATGCCTTTAGCAATTAGGTAGTGAATAACAGCACATACTTCGCCCTTGGCACAAGCCAGAATGAGAACACTCATTTCTAACAGCCCACCACAACACCAATCGACGAGCTACTGATTGTTAGAAATGCTCATTCCTTCCGCTGGCTTCACGCTACACGGCAGTGGTGTCAACTTCCCCAATGAACATTCCCTGCTGAAGCTCGATGCCTCGTAACCTTAGTTTCCGAATAACCTTCGTAAGAAGACTGGCAAGGTTTAGGTAAAGGATTAGAGTTTAGAAAAGTCGCCCAGAACCCCAGGTCAGGGGAAACTTAACGGATGGGATGAGATGGAAAGACTTTGTTGGGGGCTGCATCGGATGAGAATTGAAAACCTGAGAGCTTAAGGTGGAAGATACGGTAATATGCAAGACAGAGATTACTGCTAAAATATCATGCACAGGTTAATAAGAGCACATTGTATGTGATAGAGATGGGAGGAGGACAGCAAAGAATAGATACATCATTAAATGAAAGACATACAAAACTAAAACAGAATGAAGAAAGGACTATTACTGTGAAGAAATGCTGAGACTGAAGAAATTAACATAAATTAAGGCCAGGTTGGTGGTGAGAAACAAGGACATGTTGTAGAGCCAGTTCCCACCTGAGGAGTTCTGAGAATCTAGTGTCTGGGGGAAGAATCCAGATGGCCTGGTCTGCAACAGGATATTGTGTGTTGGCAAAATAAACCCTCGGCCTATGCCCATGCATCCTAACTAGGGTGTGTACCGGCACCACAAAATATCCTGTTGTAATGCATGCACTACAACACGACAGTCCTGACTTCAGTGCCTCTTTCACCATATGCATCATCTGGATTCTTCCCCTGGACACCAGTTTTACAGAACTCCGCAGGTGGGGACTGGTGCTGCAATGTGTCCTTGGTTCTTGCCACACACCTGGCCTTAATTTACATTAATTTCTTCAGTCTCAGCATTTCTTCACAGTAACGATTCCTTTCTTCACTCCGTTTTAGGGGTTTTCTACACATTTCATTTTCTGACCTATCTATTTTTCGCCATTCACCCCCCCCCCCCCCCCCCCTGCCTTTATCACACACAATGCACTTAGCTTTTCACTCTTATTAACTCATGCATGACGTTTTAGCAGAAATCTCTGTCTTGCATATTACCCTATCTTCCACCTTCAAGCCCCCAGCTTTTCAAACCTCGCCCAGTGCAGTCATCAACAATCAGTCCTTCCTTCTCATCCCATCCAGTAAGCCTCCCCTGACCTGGGATTGTCCTTTTACTGCACCCCTCTTCCTTCTCCTTCAACCCTCTTGCCAGGAGGAGGAGCCACTGACTCCAAAAGCTTGCAACCATAATACCTTTCATGTGTATGTCCCCCTGCCACAGCTTGATGAGTAGGTTTTTTATCTATCCAATTACATATATTTTTGTAAGTTATTGTTAGAAAGAGGAGAGGAGCCAAAGAAAGTCTGTTAAGAAATCACAAAAATACAGATTTGAAAAATGTGTTCTACATGATTGGAGCAGCCTGAGATAGTGTAAGGAAACAGAATCTGAAAAAGTTTGCAATAAAATTTTGAGTATGGTGGAAAGTTCTCCAAGCCTAACTGAAAATGATGAACAATGGAAAATCCAGGATGGAATAATGACAATATTATGGAAAGGATAGATTACTACACACCATACAGTGGAGGTGCTGAGTCGCAGATAGGCACTGGCAGCCAGGGACTGTGGTCGTCTTTGTGTGTTTTTTGTCCGAAAGGTTACTTATCTGACAGTATTTTTGTTGTGCCTATCTACAATTCAGCATCTCCGCTATATGGTGAGTAGTAATTTATCCTTTTCATAATACTGAAAATTATTATCAGGATGATGTGTCTGAAATGCTAAATGCGCTAAAAGATCTCAGTTGCCATGAACATGATGAAGAAGTCTTCGACAATGGATGTCCACAGAATGAGGATGAAAATACACCAGCTGCTTTTGAAGCATTTATGTGTTTATATACTGCCTTGCAATGGTTTGACACTCAAGGTGAAAGCAACCAGCATCAGGTATCTGGCCTGAAAAAAGTGCACGACTTAGCTGCTCGTAAATGGGTACGCTTGCTAAGACAGACAAAAATCATGGATATTTTTAGACATTAATTTTATACATATGTACTGTACATGTAAAATGCATCCATATTACATATTTTTTGTTTACTAGGCTATACTACATACATCTGTACGGTATTTGCTTTCGTAGTAATAAAAGAGATCATGTTATTACAAATTTATGTTGTTTTTATTGGCAAGGAAAAGTATATAGTTTGATTATCCAAATAAACCAGTTTTGCGAACACCCATGTTCCCTAACTACTTTGGATAATTGATGTTCTACAGTAGAACTAAAGTAAACACTAGATAAACTTTCTGACATTTGTAATAAATACCCGATGGAAGTGAAATTGTTAAAAATTACCTGTATCCAGAACTTGAGTGGTATTGTTGCTGGAAGAAAATCCTTGAATGGTAAATCAAAGGACATGTCAAATAACTCGCCACAGAAAGCAATGTGTGCTGAAACAACCAAACCTCAGTTAAAGATGTAATTCAGAATTACACATAAGAAAAAACGTAAAAATATCAGAAAGTGAGTTACCATTTTCCTGATTTTGAGAAGAACAATCAATCCAATTGTATTCATTACTTATGGTTATAAGCTCAAACTCTTTCAACATCACAGAGATCTTCCACGTATATGGCACAAAATGTAAGAGATCAGGCCTTGCCTTGCTCGCCCAGTCATTTATAAGGTCTGCATATAAAATACAGGGCATACATCAGTTAAAATTCCCTCAATATAATCATTAACAGAGCAGACAAAGGTTTTCTGACTGCACACCTACCTTGAAAGAACCACTTATGTGCATAGATAAGGTTCACTGATGCTTTACAACCTGTCAAATTCAGTATCCATTCTTGATGATCATTCCACTTGATAGGATAATGGCACTTCACAGTGAATTCCAATGTTTCGCTTAAGACAAGACTACGATACTAAAACAGAAGGAGAAGAAGGGATAGCCAAGATATCTTCAAAAAACTTCTACCATATGATCAGGAAATTTCATAATAGGCAATGATTGTTGATTTATTCTTAAGTAGTCAATAATGAAAAATGCAGGATAGAATATCATTTGTATAAGAGGATAAATCACTGCTCACCAAACTGAGGACAATATCCTTTATTAGACCTAAAAAATAAAAACATGGAGCCACTTTCATCACCCGACAGGCTTGCCACAGGACTACTTTGTTTGACAGCTAAACCTGACTGTATTAAGCAGAAAGCGTCGGGTCAACAGTGCACTTGTGCACACAAATGCAAGTGTGTGTGTGTGTGTGTGTGTGTGTGTGTGTGTGTGTGTGTGTGGTGGGGTCGATTGGTGGGCAGCTAGAAAAGCTATGTGATTATCCACTTTTGCTAAGCACCTTCTGTATTTGGTAAGCAGTAATCTCTCCACATATACATACTGTTTTAATTAAGTTATTAATTGCAAAGACACTTAGAAACAAGTTACTGTACTAAAATAGGGTACAGGTGAAGAAAAAACTTAATGTCACAAAAACAACACTTTTTTATTGTAGTATGCTAAGTGTACAAATTGACAGATATTTTCTTATTCTATCCATGCATGCAGAAGATAACAATGAACATTATTGCTGCTAGCCTGCTACACAAATGCACTGATTATTTACAAATGATTAAGTAGTACATAATAATCTCAATCATGAACTAAAAGAGAATAAATATATACGAAAAATTTTGGAGGCATATAAATTACTGTCTTCTCGCAAGTTCTGCATTTCACTTGGACAAGGTAACTCTAATTAGTAATTTGTTCAGCAACTTTACCTGTAAGCTTGTGGTAGCTTCTAAGTGCAACAACTGACCAATTATTTTTGTAGTGTAGCCATCTGGTTGAATAACCCATGGCATTGTCACCTCAAGATATGAACCGGCTCCAACATTGATATGGACAGCATTGGTCTCCTGAAGTGAAATTTAATAAAACAATAACAAAGATCTGGTGCCTAAACGTACAAATATTTCAGGATATTCCCTTTGTGATGCTGTGTAAATGTGTCATTATTACTAGCAACTAATAGATATATAAGAAAACTGAGAGACTCTGTAAAAATAAAATGGCAGATTTTCATTATACAGATACCGAACAAGTCCCTTAAAAAATGATACCAGTATCGCACACAATTAAAGAAGTTTGCAAATTAACATACTTAAAAATAAACATGTGTCACAAAGATGCACATTCCGTACCTTGTTCTTTGAAAATAGAATATCGACAGTTGCTTCATTAAGTGTGCTGAGCCTTATGTCAAATGACTGAGCCCTTCTCTTCTCACCTGGTTGTGGCGGCTTTGTTACCTAGACATAAATATCAAAGTTTTGCAACTAAATGTTTAGTAAATCATGACTAATAATCTTAAAAAAGAAAATATTCTTGTATTCACAAAGCTAAATTATTTTTCTGGAATTGACTAAAAACTATAAATAGTCTAGACACCATTAGATATGTACTGTAACTAAAATAAGATTGCTCCCTAAGATGAACTATCAAAAATACATAGCAAAATCCAAATATTCTGGACCGCTTTTGGCAATATGGCAGTAGTAATATTATTTCAGTACAAAAGAAACAGGAGTGTCTATACTGTTACGGGATTACAACAGGGAAAGGATTATATATTACCATGCGTACACACATGTATATACGTATATGTATATGCGTGCGCGCGCACACACACACACACACACACACACACACACACACACACAGAGGCACGCATGCACACAAAAGCGCAACTTACACACACGGACACTGTCTTCGGCTTCTAAGGCCTTAGTGCCCAGGGACAATGGCCGTGTAAGTTATGCTTTTGTGAACATGTGTGGATTTATTACTTCTGAAGGACTTTGCCCGAAGTTGAAATATTTCTAGCATTTTTTTCATTGTATCTATCTGCAACTCAACATCTCCTCTATGCCTGGTCCTGTCACTCCACTCTTCATCATGCACACTTGTATGGCCACTTTTAAAGTTTCAGTAGCACTATCAATCCTTTCCTTCACTCATCACTGCAATCTCATACACTATGTAAAACTATTGATGAGTCTGAGCAGCTGAATTACAGCACACACTTTGTAACTGGCAGCATCAATGATTTTCAAAGTCCAGCCACAGTCAAGTGACTAAAATCTCTGGTTTGGTAAATTATCAATAGATGGTACTGCATCTATGCAACTTTTTTCCAAGTTACCAACATTTGAATGTAAACAAATGATCCTTGCTTTTCGAATGCACCTAACATCTCTGACAAATTTGATTGAGTTACCAATGAAGCATTAAATTATATGTTAACTTCCGCAAATTTTGCTAACTCTTTCTTAGTTCTGCATGAAATAACCAAATACATTTGCAACAAACTTGAATTTGGCTTTCATCTCATTCTTTACACAAATTTTCTTCAGTATGTCATCAACAATTGTGGCACAAATGAAATTGTGGGTTATATTATTGCGCCTAACTATGCATGTCCTATTTTGCTAGTTTAAGATTATAACAAATTTTAAGGTGAATATATACTTGGCTGCAGAAAAATATTATTCATATGATATATTAAGTTCAATCAGATTGCTTTCTACAACAATGCCAACATTAACATAATAAAATTTTTATGATAAAATATCAGCAGCAATAAAATATACATTTTACATGTATAAAACATGTTCATTGGGGGAAAATGCTGAGATAAATGGCTGTAGATGTTTGTACTAACTATTCCAGCAGCTTAACATGACTGGTAACACAAAATTCCTTCAAGGATACAAAGAAACATTGGCTTCATTTACATAATTGCATTTTTGGCACTTATTTGTAGAATATTAACAATGAATTGCTCAACATTTTAAAAGAGTTTGGGTTAAGTAAAAAAACAACAGAAATAATTAAATCAACTTTAACTAACATAAAATTAATAATTAGCTGGTAACCTGTCAACAAATTTTGACAGTGAGACAAGGAGACCGCAAGGATCATGAAATTTCAAATTTCATTGTCTGCTTTACAACATTCCATACGAAATTCAATGAAAATCATTTGTGATCACAGGATTAGGATACGTTAGTATCGTTGAAATTCTTGGTAGCATAGTGAGCAGCAATGGCATTTCGTGGCCTATGTGCCACCTCATTCTTGCCGCATTTACTCTGAACATAAAGCAAATACTGAGCAAGTAGTTACAGTAGCACTTTGGTTTGAATTTGAATGCTGAGCTTAAAGTGGACTACCCAACCCTTATCACGGAATTATCAGTGCCCACTATAGAACAGAAACAGAGCAAATGTGAGCGTTGAGGGCTGAATACATTAGAAACCAGGGTGTCACGTTTACTAGAAACCAGGGTGTCACGTTTACATCAGTACTATACTGGACTCCTTTCTTCATGCTACTCATCAGCTCATTCTCTCTTACTGAAGCTTATGTGAGAGTAAGATTAATCATGACTTACTACAGACGTCAAGTGCACAATATTACTGTTGCAAGACAACAATGACAGGGCAAAAATGACCAACTATCGGCATCAGATGGCCTCTAACAAAGCCATTTTTCGTGATATTGTAGAGTGTGTTATGTGAAAATTAAGTGATGCAGTGTGGAGGAAAAATTATGTCTGATGAAAGTTTGAGGCTACAGCCATGCTTCAGAGAAAGAGCTAAACAAAATTTATACAATTCCAACAAAATGGCTGAATTCTTATTTATTCCACATACAGCACAAAAAACAATTATGTTTTGTCAAATGAAAGTAGGATACAGCACAACATCACTGTAATGTCCCTGCAACCAAAAACTGCACTGTTTGTGTTTTCTTTTGGTCAGCTCAACTTATGTTTATGGGCTAAAAGCCAGTTGTCTAGCTTATCATTCATTTCTGTACTGACTATTTTCTGTAACTTCTTCAAAAACTACTGTCAATTTATTTCAATAAATAATCACCATTTGATCATCCTCGTGTCCTGTCATCACAGACTCCCTAACACACTGAAAGTGTGCAAATGTCAATGTAACTGTCAGATGTCTCTGAATAGATATATGCATATGTAGCAGCAATGCTGTGAATCCTTGATTATACTTGCAAACTTGTGTATTCGCTCTCCTTCTATGCCTGCATAGTCCACTTCTACATGACAACAGACTCAAGCGATGAGTTTCCAGTTAAATGGGTAGTTAAGCCATGTCTCCAAGCATACAGAGACCAAAAATATGAAAACAACTGATCTCTAGTGCCAATATGATGAGATGTAACATGTTCCTCACAAAATTATCATTTTATGATGTGCAACTAACACTATGTAGATCTAGATTTTCCAATTTTCACCTATTCAGAGGTTCCCAACCATGCCTCGAAAGTTTAGACAGACAGGCTTTCTGTTACATTTACAAATTAAAGCCAAGTAGTTTTTATTTACTCATGTGAGTCACATCCTGGCCTAAAACTCATCTAACTGCACACAGTGAAGGATTGTGTCTCAGGTTTGTTAAAAGTTATTATCTAATGTGGATGCCTGTGATAATCGTGTGTATAATGCAGACTCATATTTGTGTTATCAAAGATGAGAGAAGCTAGAAGGCAAAAGTCACTGTTGGCATAGCCTATTCCTTGTAAATTAAACTCATGATTTCAGTGTAAAAATTTTGGTGATCACAGTTTTGTGCACAGTCACCATTCCTCTAGTCAAATATATCACAGGTCAGTCAAAGAGGCATTCCAAAGCTTAAAGTAAGCTATTAATATGTACCCACCT
The DNA here is from genome assembly GCF_021461385.2 of Schistocerca piceifrons. Taxonomy (NCBI): domain Eukaryota; kingdom Metazoa; phylum Arthropoda; class Insecta; order Orthoptera; family Acrididae; genus Schistocerca; species Schistocerca piceifrons. The sequence goes on along the minus strand of NC_060139.1, from coordinate 795,619,089 downwards.
CATTCCCAGAGATATTCATTGTTAGAAACTATGTTACAGTTTAAATCTACTGAGAAAGAGTGTGTGTGTGTGTGTGTGTGTGTGTGTGTGTGTGTGTGTGTGTGTGTGTTGAGGAGAAATATTTAGTAATGTAAAACTAACCTGCAAAGGCTGGTAGTCAGCAGGGAAAAAGAATTTAAATAGATGCTCTCTCTGGCGATCAGCCCATGGACCATAACTGAAATCTGTTCCCTTGCCACACTAGAATAAAGATAAAATATAATGAGAGTGTTATCCCAAACAGCTATCAATAAATTACAAAATTTAAATGCTGTAACTTGCTGACAACAAAAAAATTACCAGAAGGTGAATCTGGGTAAGCAGCAAATAAGTTTTTGTAAGTTACTACTACATTTAAGTTTGACAGGTATAATACAAATTTTAATATCAGATTTGGGACAGCTACATGGAACATGGATGGATAAAAGATACAGACAAATACACAGACTGGGGAAAATACAGCTAAGAACTTTTGTTTCACACAGATCAATAAAAGGAACCTAACACATATACATCTTTCGTGATCAGGACATAGTAAATTAACTGTTATGATTTCTTCTAAAAATAAACTTGTTACCAATAACCAATGTTAAAACTGGCAGTCCCACTCTCTGAAATATCAAATGGCAGTTATAGAACAGAATCATAAATATAATTTAAAATCTCAAACTTTCATCAAAAAGTATTGCTCTTTTCGGAGCAGAAGTGGAGAAAGTGAAAATGGAGCAGAAATGTGTGGGAAAAAATAAAATGTAAGCCATTTAGGAGTTCATATCAAAAAGGGTATAAAAACTGTATGGGTAACAATAACCAATCATCATGTGGTGAAAATACAGAGCAGCAGATGAGAACATGAACAAGAGCTGGAATACAGTAGCTCAGCTTATTAACTAGCATCGTTCATCAGCTCTCTCTCTCTCTCTCTCTCTCTCTCTCTCTCTCTCAAACACACACCCACGCACGCACGCACGCACGCACGCATGCACGCACACGCACACACACACACACACACACACACACACACACACACACACACACAGAGGCTACATTGTCCTGGGTTTCTTACCAACCACTGTAAAATCCCACTTCTAAGAAATCCCATTTTTAAGAAATGCTACCACTGATCCAAGCAAAACTCCTATAAGAACAATGTTATTCCTTCCAACTTTTAACAAATCCCACTTTTAACAAATCCCACTTTAAGAGGAAAAGCTGTCTTTTAAGCAATAAACATGAAGCCTTTTGCAAATTAAAATCTAGTTTTTATGTAATTCCTAACATGTTCAATTAGTTTCAAATTTCTTTCAGTTTCCTACAGGCATACTTTGTGTTGTGTGGTGCAGTAATTGATTCAGTCGGTTGACACATATATAGATAATAGCCAGTAACTCAGAGTCTCCTTCATAGTGGTACTGGTAGATGTGTTGTAAGAATTGAAAATCAATTTCCACCCTGCCTAATAAGAATGTCACATGATCAGGTGTCACAGTCTTTGAGTCTTCAAACACAAAAAGTGTAATTGTTTGTTAACTGAGGTGTTGAAGTTACCAACTCTACTTTTGTGGAGTTATGGCTTGCATACAAAGAAAGCTTACAGATCAACAACAGCTCACATGGCAATGAAATGCAACTTAGCACCGTCTACATGTACGGCATAATCAAAAATAAGGAAGTGTTCTTAAATGCCAAAGATAATGTTTCCCGTGAATACAGTAGCTCACCTTATGAACTGGCGTTCTCCTTCAGCCCCCCCCCCCCCCCCTCACACACACACACATTAAAGTGGTTTCAAGGAAAAGTAGGAAATGCTGCAAAAGAAGGCTCGTGTAATTTCCAGAAGATCAGTGTTAAAAATTTTAGTGCATCAAAGGGATGGTTGGAACATTTTCAAAAACATCATAATCTGTAGTGTAAGTGGAGAAAGTGAGGCTGTGATCACAGAAAATGTAAAGTACTGGAAAAACATTACACTGTCACAACTGATACAGGGTTATGAGACCAGAAACATTTTCAATGCTGTCTAAACTGGTGTCTTTTATGATTTACTTCCTGCAAAAATGGAGAAAAATGCCATTGAGGTTAAAAAAGGTAAATAATATATGATGATGCGACAGTGTGTAAATAGTGTTGGACACAAAAAGTTGTCACCAATAATAACATGAAAATTTAAAATTCCCAGGTGTTTGAAAACCATAAAAACAACAGTGTTGCCTGTGATGTCAGAGATATTTACAAGGTTTTTCAGATGTTTAGATGTCAAAATGGATGCATAAAATTGTAATTATTATTGGCCTATGTCCAGTAAATCCCAAGGAAACATAATTTCTGAGGAATGTACATGTTGTGTTCCTTCCACCAAACAGCACAAGCCATCTGCAGCCTATGGACCCGGTCATGGTACACTGTTAAAGCCAAACATGGAATAGCAACTGCGCAATCAACTTCAGTTTTTGAGGAAGGAAGTAGTGGGACTAGCCTTCTACAGGCTACGCATATATTTGTTGCTGCCTGGAATTCTGTAACACAACAGACTATGTTAAACTGTTTTCTGAGTGATAATGAATGCTAATACTTTGACATGTCCTATATTACATGTACATTTACTGTACACAATGTAGTCTTACAGGATCAAATAAAATAAAATTCAATTCACAAAGGCGGGCTCAAGTACATCATTTGCTGTTGAAGACAACTTTGTTCTAGACGAAGAATGGGGTAGGATCACTGATACATCTGAAGATGTAACATTCTGGGACTTTGTTGTGAGGACAGTGTCCTGACTTCCCACCCAAGACTGGTGCAAGTGAAATGTGCGAAAGAACTGTGAGATAAGAGCTGGTGATGACAATGAAGAAGAAGAAAAGGAGACCACTGCACCAAGTTTCACTTCTGCTATCTTAGGCATTTCTTTTCTTCTTTTAATCAGTTATTACTGGAGTGATTTCTTTCACAATACACTGAAAGGGGAAAACAAACAAGTCTTCTTTATTGTTTTTTTTTTTTAATAAAAGAAGTGTTCTGTGAAATGTGTAATAATCAAATATTTAATGCATTTAAATTTGTAGAACAGGAGGTTGGTAATTTTGTAATTTAGTAGTACTTATACCATGTAAACGTTGGTCACTCCTTCCATGCACTCTTAACAAAACCCGCATTCAGCAAAACCTCCTTTTAAGGGGGAAAGTGGGAGGGCGGGGGGTGCATTCAGGTCACAGAGATTCATTAAAATGGGGTTTTACTGTATGCTCTGAGTTACAAGATGCACTTCTCACTGATATCCCCATTCAATACCTCAGTTCTTCCACACTTTCCTCATCACATTGCTTGTCCAGAATTGTCCAGCATTGTTCATACGGTAATATTTACAAGACAAACAGAAATGCTACAAAAATAATTGTCATTTCAGATATGTACATTAAGTCCAGGCATTAATGAAAGTGACCTGGAATCTCTCTGATGTCATAACAATATTAGTTGCTTGCCAACAGTATGACTCATATTCAGAATTTTCCCCCCAACAGGATTCAACTGGTAAGCATAAGTAAGACTTTTTTTTTTAGAATTCATGATCACATTATAGCAATATCCAATGGCAGTTAACACACGAAGGTCGCCCATGCCTGTGGCATTGATCAGACACACAGATTGAGAAAATAATCAAAGACACTTGTAACGTTCAATAAGGGTAATTTCTGACTGTTGGCATTTGTTCAAAAATAAAGAAAATGGCAGTGGACTACCATCAAAATTTAAATACAATATGAATCTAGTACAAATGATAATCTGTGGTATGTAAATGAGCCACAGACCTTCTGGGACAATATTAATTACCCTTCTTGTTATCCAATTTACTTTCTCAACCTTTACTACTATAATTGTTACACACATCAAATATAAAACTTTTAATACTCCTAGTTAGTAAAAAGTTATAATTCCTATGAGAAAATGAAGTGAATATATAGTATTACTCTTTTTTCTGAGTGGCTGTTACCAAAATAAATGCCAACCTTTATGTCCATCCCCCAAATTGGTGGTGCTGATTCAACAATATCCCCATTGGCCAATTGAAGCATTTCTGGTTCTTCTGGAACTAAACCTGCAGGATGGTAGAGAATGTTCTTATAGTGTTATGTATGAACATCATAAGCATTTCAAATGGCTGTGAAGTGAGAGAAGCTAACTAAAATACAATTACTTCTGATCATTCCACACCCTGGAAAGAAGAGTGACACAACTCACAAATGCAATACTTACAAAAACTCGACTTAAAGAATTAATAATATAAAACTTCTACCGATGTAGTATAAGCTTCTTTAAATTTAAAGTAAGAATTGTTGGCAGTAAATTCCATTATATTTTCTGTGCATGTTGGGACACTTCACATGTATTTTTCAGTGACAAACTTGTTGTTGTTGTTGTTGTTGTTGTTGTGGTCTTCAGTCCTGAGACTGGTTTGATGCAGCTCTCCATGCTACTCTATCCTGTGCAAGCTTCTTCATCTCCCAGTACCTACTGCTGACAAACTTAAGATGCCATTTTTCGACTTGTGTCACTTTTATTGATGGGGTGCAATTTGTGTATGCCTCTTATCTCTTTTTGTATAATATGTGTTAAGCAAAGTCAATTGCTTAAGGACATAAAAATCCATAAAACAAAGTACTTTAGCCCTGAGCTGATGGAAACAGAACAAGTGACAACATTGTGGATAGCTACATAATAACTAATGTAATTACACTACTGGCCATTAAAATTGCTACATTAAGAAGAAATGCAGATGATAAACGGGTATTCATTGGACAAATATATTATACTAGAACTGACATGTGATTACATTTTCATGCAATTTGGGTGCATTGATCCTGAGAAATCAGTACCCAGAACAACCATCTCTGGCCGTAATAACGGCCTTGATACACCTCGGCATTGAGTCAGAGCTTGGATGGCGTGTACAGGTACAGCTGCCCATGCAGCTTCAACATAATACCACAGTTCATCAAGAGTAGTGACTGGCGTATTGTGACAAGCCAGTTTCTCGGCCACCACTGACCAGACATTTTCAATTGGTGAGAGATCTAGAGAATGTGCTGGCCAGGGCAGCAGTTGAACATTTTCTGTATGCAGAAAGGCCCGTACAGGACCTGCAACATGTGGTCATGTTTTATCCTACTGAAATGTAGGGTTTCGCAGGGATCGAATGAAGGGTAGAGCCACGAGTCGTAACACATCTGAAATGTAACGTCCACTGTTCAAAGTGCTGTCAATGAGAACAAGAGGTGACTGAGACATGTAACCAATGGCACCCCATACCATCATGCCAGGTGATATGCCAGTATGGCGATGATGAATACATGCTTCCAATGTGTGTTCACCGCGATGACGCCAAACATGGATGCTACCATCATGATGCTGTAAACATAAACTGGATTCATCCGAAAAAATGACATTTTGCCATTTGAGCAACCAGATTTGTCGTTGAATACACCATCGCAGGCACTCCTGTCTGTGATGCAGCGTCATGGGTAACAGCAGCCATGGTATCCGAGCTGATAGTCCATGCTGCTGCAAACGCCGTCGAACTGTTCGTGCAGATGGTTGTTGTCTTGCAAACGTGCCCATCTGTTGACTCAGGGATCGAGACGTGGCTGCACTATCCGTTACAGCCATGCGGATAATATGCCTGTCATCTCAACTGCTAGTGATACGAGGCCACTGGGATCCAGCACGGCGTTCCGTATTACCCTCCTGAACCCACCAATTCCATATTCTGCTAACAGTCACTGGATCTCGACCAACGTGAGCATCAATGTCACAATACGATAAACCGCAATCACGATAGGCTACAATCTGACCTTTATCAAAGTTGGAAATGTGATCGTACACATTTCTCCTCCTTACACAAGGCATCACAACAACGTTTCACCAGACAACGCCGGTCAACTGCTGTTTGTGTATGAGAAATCAGTTTGAAACTTTCCTCATGTCAGCATGTTGTAGGTGTCGCCATCGGTGCCAACCTTGTGTGAATGCTCTGAAAAGCTAATCATTTGCATATCACAGCATCTTCTTCCTGTCGGTTAAATTTCGTGTCATCTTAGTGGTGTAGCAATTTTAATGGCCAGTAGTGTATTATAAGGACCATATAATGGATACAACAAAAGATTCACAATTACTTACTAAACATAATAAATTGAAATGAGGTTGGTAAATGTTATCACAGTAATTATGTTATTGTAAAGGCCTGGAAGATAAAATTCAAAATACTCTCAGAATTTTACGTCGGCTCATCGTCATTAATTTCTCAACATGCAGGCTACACAGAAAATATTTACACTTCCAGTTGTTCACTCCTAATATCTAGAACATACCATGAAAATCAAAAAAATAAACAACTAACCTCACCTTGTGATCTCAATATCCAGTCAAAAACCATTATCTGAGACTTAGTACTTGTGATCTTAGCTCTTGTTTTGCTACTCAAAGGAGGAAAACAAAACCAGTGCAAATACAATATAGCGTGAGACAAATTTTCCATGAAAAGAGCCAGCTTTAATTGTGTCATCGTTTTTATACCTTTTAAATGAAGATAGAAGTTTTAGTATCTCAATGTTGTTTACATAAAATGAAAGTCATTCTGATCTTTTGGACTGCCGACTGTTACACTTCTCAAACATTGCTGTGATCTCTTAGGTCATCTCGGTATGATTGATTAATGGCGAGCTTCTAGGTATTCAGTCGAGTTTTCATTGCCCTTTTACGCACAACATTTCATTGACTAGCTTCAGGTTATGTATATTCATTGCCTAGACTCTATTCAGACAGTGACCTACTGCTGGTCCCACACTGCTATTTATGAATGATTGTGAGCTTGTCTCATAAGGTGTACTATGCATTTTGATGGTCTTTTGCTTTTCAGAATCTCTAGTACTATTGCAGCTGCTTCAAAACCTGGGCCATCTAGATCCTTCCCTCCACCACCAAGCTGCACAGATGGAAGTTATCCTTACAACACATTTTCCACTCCCAAAATTATCCCAGACTCAACCTACAGTGACCTACTGTCCCCATACCCTTTGTCCAACACTTCCCACCCACCTACTTTGACCTATCACCTCCTCCCTATTCACATCCCCTCACCCTCACTGTGTGCCGCCCTCTGCCAATGCATCTGCCAATTCTTCCCCTTTCCTGCTCTATTCCTATTCCGTCCCCCCCCGCCCCCCCTCCCCCCAACTCTCTCTGCTCTACATTGTGCGTGGCAGTCTTGCCATGTCTTCATCTAGTCCCTGCACACTTCACCTACAGTGCTCCTCTCTCCCCCCACCTATACTCCGCTACTCTGCTCTCCCTCTCCAAGCCTTGTTTAATTTGAAATGTCTGGCACCACTTAGCAAATTTTCCAACATCTTTATTTCAATAGGCTCCTTACTTATGCTTCCATGAAATGTGCTATGTGCACCATGATACGAATCTCCTCTATTTTGTTTCACGACTATACTTGAGACAGTGCTTGGCGGCAGCTTCCTTGCTCAGTTGTTTTAGTCAGATGTGTCACTGTTATGACATGTGCGTCTCCTTAATTATTCTAATAGTATGTCCCGTGTATGACATGCTATATTTTCATGGAATGCTATATTTTCAAACATCTAAATTGTCTTTAACATTACAAAGATGAATTTTTATTATTGTTGATAAGATGTCAAGTTTTGGTGGAGTCAGCTGATCTCTCTTGACACATGGGCAGCATACACAATTCTTGGCTTTTTTCTCTGACTCAGTTTCAGTCCCTTTCTCAGGTGTTCTTGACTGAGACTGCAATGGCCACTGAGTTTGATGGTCTGTACTCATTCCTACTGAACACTACTCGTAGAAGTTGTAATTCTTCAGCAAGGTTCTCTCTGTCTAATAGTGTTTGAGTTCTATGGACCAGAGACTTTAGAACCGCCTTTCTTTGTGATAGATGGTGACAATTCGAGGTGACATGTTTCCATCAACACGTACATGACAAAGTTGTGGTATGACCACATGGAACGAAAAATCCTGAAGAACATTTAAACTTTATCCATCCTAATGTAAAATTCACGATAGAACTTTGAAAATAGTGTGACATGCCTTGCTTCAATATGTTAATTAAGAGAAAGCAGGCAGATCCTTGGGCCACAGTGAACACGAAAAACGCACACACACTATCTCTATTTTCATGCCTTGAGACATTACCATCCATGAAAAGAAATTCAGTGCTAAATACTCTGGTCAACAAATTTCAAACACTGTCAAACAAGAAGAGCCTCACCAAAGAACTACACCTACAAGTAGTGTTCCAAAGGAATAACTGATCATCATCATTTGGTTAACTGACTCGTGGCAGGTTTAGACTTCATAGCCCTCCACACTTCTCTTTCCTCTGCTTTCCCTTTTCATTCTTTGGTACCTTCCTTTCTGTCATCCAGCATCTGATATCTTCTTCTGCCCTTCCCTCCCTTTCCCAGAATAATATATTCAACTGACTCTTCTATAACACAATCTCATCTCAAATTATGCCCTACCCAGGTTAACTTCCGGTTCTTCATTGTCAGAAACCTCCCTCGATCTTCTCCAACTCTTCTCAGTACTTCCTCATTCCTGATTATCAGTCAGGCTGATCTTCTCCATTCTGCTCCAAACCCACATTTCAAAAGCTTCAATTATCCTCTCATCTTACTTGCTTAATGTGCATGTCTCTGCTCTGTACAAGGTCATTCTCCATACTACGTATTTCACTAGTCGCTTTCTTAATTATATGTTTGAACTATTCGAAGAGAATCTTTTCTGCTTTTCAAATACCTGTTTCACCAGCACCATTCTGACTCTGATGTCCCATTCACAATGTGTATCTTAGCTAATCAAAATTCCTTAATACTTGAATGCTCCCATCTGTTCTATGGTTTCAGATCCTAAATTCTCTCTCCTTTCCCTTAAGCCTATAATTATGCCTTCCATTTTCTTTCTATATGCTATAAAGGCTTCATTCAGGTCATTTAGCATTTGAATCACTGCTCTTCATTTTCTGCAAGGATCACACAAATCTTAAACATTCAATTTTCCATCCACCTACCCTGACACCTCTTCCCATTCAAGTAACTTCTCATTATTTCCTCCAAGTAAATGTTTAATAGGATTGGAGAGAGACATGAGCCATATCTGAGCTCTTCCAAGGTTTCATTTCCTATCCATACCCTTGCCTTTTCATTAAAGGACAGATTTGCAATCATCTTCTCTCCTTCCACTTTACTCCCTTTCTCTTCAAGATATCCATCAGCTTAACCTACTGCAATTTGTCACTTTCTCTCCAAGATATCCATCAGCTTATCCATCTTCTTTTGAAGATATCCATCAGTTTACCATACTGCAATTTTTGAGGTCTACAAATGCCACAAATACTTCCTTACTCTGTTCTACCTATCTCTCACCAATAGTACTTGGAGGTCCAATGGCACCTTGTGCCCCTTTTCTCCTTCTGAAACAATATTGTTCCTTTCCAAGCATTTCTCCCAGAATTCTATATAGCCTTTTATTCACAGTGCTATGGAGAACTTTAGCTGCCTGTAATATTAGGCTTTGGTCCAGTGTACTTCAAACATTTTAGATTGTTAAATTGAGCAGTTGGTGAAGTAGAATTCAAGAACATCTGAAAAATAGGTTGATACTGTGACAGAGAAAGAGAGGTTATGAATCACTTATCTACCTTGTGCTGGCCTAATATCTAGAAAGATCGGTGGACTCCAACAGAAATATGGCATCTGGTGTATTTCACAATGGTCAACAAAGATAAAAAGTTTCTTTGTAATACTAAAGATGATCTGGGTCTCCAAAAGCCAGATGTGTACTGCATTCCGTGCTAATGTGGCATGTTTTATGTGTGGCAGACTATAAATACAGTTGAGAAGAGCTGCAAGGCACTTCAGTGACACATCTGACTAAAATAACCAAGCGAATCAGCTGTCACTGAGCACCGCCTCAGATATTACCATGAAATGAAATACAACGAAACCAGTATAGTGCTGCAAACAAGTTTCTGGGACAGTATAATTAGGGAGTCTAGCAAAATAAAGATGTCAGAAAATCTAATAAACCAGTACAGAGATTTCTATCTAAACAACACTTGGGGTCCAGTACTCAATTCATTAAGATCTTGGCAGCCATCACATTTACCACAGCTGGAAAACAGAGAGAATGTGCACTTCAGGGGCTCTGAAAAGCAGAAGACCATCAAAGAGCGGAATGGGCATCACAAGTCGAACTCACAATATACATAATGGCAAGAGACCAACAACAGTTCCCAGTCTGGTTGGAGTTCAGGCAATGAGTACACACAACTGCACCTAACTTGCAGCACCTAAAGAAGACGGCTGGTTCGGTGGAAATAATAACTCGGATATAATGACTGGTCATTGAAATATTGGGTGTAAAATGGAAATAACAACTCGGCTGTATACCCAGAAGCCCACCATTTCTCAAATACCCCTGTTTGGTCTGGTAACATGTGGAAACTATATGATATCACAAAGGAGAAGTTCTGTTTCAACGCATGCAACTCCAGCATTAGTCTCAAGAGATAGTATGAGAGAGGATTAGTTGGCTAACTGTATTGATTGTAAATTCAATTTTTAATGTATAGTGTCAAGAATGGTTTTTCCTTTCAGTCTTTAAGTGATGAGTGTGCATAAAGAAATAAAGAAGATAAAGTACAGAATATGATCCTAAGTAGTGAAGCATTTAGTGAAATAGGGAATCATTGTAGAGACCTGATGAATCCCAGATGTGTTGAGCAATATTTGCACAATACTGTGAACAAGATTTTGGGTCTTCATTTTTGTGCCCTATGATGAAAACTCCATGCATATATTGGCATTTTTTTCTCAAGAGTTTTTCAAAATAAAACACAGAAACTAATACTTGCTCGTCATTTTACTGGGCACAATGTGTAGTTTCCAAATGAAATTAACATTTTTAAGTATTTGTACCTAAATGACACTCTACATGAATTTCCATCTAACTTTTAGATGCTTCCTCTGAAAATTCTAACCTCCCTCCCCCCCTTTTTTTAAAGTATTCATTTCAACAACTGAAGTTGGTATTACCTACAAATGAAAAAGAACCCAAATCTTAACAGTTCACATTATACTGCAAGTTTTCTAGAGACTCCTACAATTTAATACAAAATTCTGTGGCATTTTCCCCTGGAACATGCAGAAATACATATAACTAAAAGGGCAAATTTCCCATCAGTTCTGAAATCATACAGAGTGAATCAGTAAATCAACTGAAGGAAGGCATCTTAGGAAAGCAGCCATACAGATTCATTATCCAGGCCATTTGGAACCCTAATCCAATAACAGAGTTTTAAGAACTGTGGAGATGGAAACTGAGGCCCCACCAACAGATGTGTGACTCTCATTACATTATTCATATGGCCATAACATCACTAGTCTCCTTTCCCTTGGATAAAGAGTTCTCGGTTAGCTTGCCATGTCAAATTCAAACATGCCCTCACTCTCCCAATGCATATCACATTAATGCAAATGATACATGAGCAGACATCACATAAAATCCCAAGCATTTAATGAATGGATCCATCATCACCTTCTTTGCAGCAATTACCATACTTTTCTCTCTTTATTAAATTTTCCTAGCATTTCATTGGTGGGACTGTTTTTCTTCTGTTTTATTCCACCTCATTTTATTTTTATCACTTGGCCTCCATTTTCTCTTGGTATTTTAGATTTCATCTTTGACTTAAGAATGTCTCAAACTCAGCATTAGTACTCAAGGATTTGAACCTCAGTTGTCAAGCCATGTAAAAGGTTGCATTAACATTCAAATTGTATATTGTGTGAGAAAATTATTGAAATAACTCTCTAAGGTAACACAAAAGAAACATTCAAAAATGGACTACCCTAGTTTCTGAGTATTCTGCATTTGAGAAATCTTTCACGCAGGAGGATCATACAAACATACCGCCGTTTGAGTCTCTTACGGATTCCCATATGGAGGACATAGTGATAGACATCCCTGGGGTTGTGAAGCAGCTGAATAGGTTGAAAATAAATAAATCGCCAGGTCCTGATGGGATTCCAATTCGGTTTTACAGAGAGTACTCTACTGCATTGGCTCCTTACTTAGCTTGCATTTATCGCGAATCTCTTGCCCAACGTAAAGTCCCGAGCGACTGGAAAAAAGCGCAGGTGATGCCTGTATATAAGACGGGTAGAAGGACGAATCCTCAAAATTACAGATCAATATCTTTAACATCGGTTTGTTGCAGGATTCTCGAACATATTCTCAGTTCGAATATAATGAATTTCCTTGAGACAGAGAAGTTGCTGTCCGTGCATCAGCACGGCTTTAGAAAGCATCGCTCTTGCGAAACGCAACTCGCCCTTTTTTCACATGATATCTTGCAAACCATGGATGAAGGGTATCAGACGGATGCCATATTCCTTGACTTCCAGAAAGCGTTTGACTCGGTGCCCCACTGCAGACTCCTAATTAAGGTACGAGCATATGGGATTGGTTCCCAAATATGTGAGTGGCTCGAAGACTTCTTAAGTAATAGAACCCAGTACGTTGTCCTCAATGGTGAGTGTTCGTCGGAGGTGAGGGTATCATCTGGAGTGTCCCAGGGAAGTGTGGTAGGTTCGCTGTTATTTTCTATCTACATAAATGATCTTTTGGATAGGGTGGATAGCAATGTGCAGCTGTTTGCTGATGATGCTGTGGTGTACGGGAAGGTGTCGTCATTGAGTGACTGTAGGAAGATACAAGATGACTTGGACAGGATTTGTGATTGGTGTAAAGAATGGCAGCTAACTCTAAATATAGATAAATGTAAATTAATACAGATGAATAGGAAAAAGAATCCCGTAATGTTTGAATACTCCATTAGTAGTGTAGCGCTTGACACAGTCATGTCGATTAAATATTTGGACATAACATTGCAGAGCGATACGAAGTGGGACAAGCATGTAATGGCAGTTGTGGGAAGGCACATAGTCGTCTTCGGTTCATTAGTAGAATTTTGGGAAGATGTGATTCATCTGTAAAGGAGACCGCTTATAAAACACTAATACGACCTATTCTTGAGTACTGCTCGAGCATTTGGAATCCCTATCAGGTCGGATTGAGGGAGGACATAGAAGCAATTCAGAGGCAGGCTGCTAGATTTGTTACTGGTAGGTTTGATCATCACGCGAGTGTTACGGAAATGCTTCAGGAAGTCGGGTGGGAGTCTCTAGAGGAAAGGAGGCGTTCTTTTTGTGAATCGCTACTGAGGAAATTTAGAGAACCAGCATTTGAGGCTGACTGCAGTACAATTTTACTGCCGCCAACTTATATTTCGCGGAAAGACCACAAAGATAAGATACGAGAGATTAGGGCTCGTACAGAGGCATATAGGCAGTCACTTTTCCCTCGTTCTGTTTGGGAGTGGAACAGGGAGAGAAGATGCTAGTTGTGGTACAAGGTACCCTCCGCCACGCACCGTATGGTGGGTTGCAGACTATGTATTTAGATGTAGATGTAGATGTAGAAGCTAGTTTTTAAGATCTTTTGCTATGGTTAACTAGTCACTGTGTACAGTATTATTATAAATATGTCAAATGTTAGATTTGACAAGAGTGAGGGAAGGAAACCATAGAAAACATCGATCAGTGTAGTTGTTAAACAGTCCAGCACTAATTGATGAAAAACAACACTCTGACAGCGAGACTTTTCCAGCATCCAGCATGTGCTTTACAAGTTGTAAAGCACATGCTGGATGCTCGATGCTGGAAAAGTCTCGCTGTCAGAGTGTAATTAATATGGTTTGTGTGGATGTGTGTGTAGTGATCTGAAGATGAACCTGAAAAGGTTCGAAAACCGGCTCATGGAATAAAATATAATTATTCAAAAAAGTGACTGGTTGCAGTTTTGTATAACTTATTTACAATTTTGTTTTTTCTGATGAAGCAACTATCAGCACAGGTGGGAAGATTAATAGGCACAAAATTCACATCTGGGATTCGAAACACACTCCCAGCTTTCCAGAACATGTCAGAGACAGGAAAAAGCTAAATTTGTCCTGCATGCTAATGAAAGACAGCATAACTGAACCATTTTTATTCACTGAGCAGTAACAGCAAGTGTTTTTCTGAGCAATTTGCTGTCCCTCAGCTGATCCCTTCAGCCAAACGTGATTTTCCGACAGAACAGCGCACTAGCACATAGGATTTTACAAGACCACGACTTCCTGGACAGAATACTTCCACATTGATGGATAGAACATGATGGACCAACCAGTGGCCACTCCAATCTCCAGACATAGTCCCTCTGGACTTCTCCCTCTGAGGTTACGTGAAAGATACTGTATACGTCTCCCCTGTAAGTGACCTTGGCAGAACTGTGGATGCAATAGCCTCCAACATGCCAGACATACTTGTGCACACATGGTTCTCTTTCCTCCCACATTTTTAACTGCATTTGTAAATCAGGGAGGTATCTCAGAAAGAGAAACTGACTAAAATATTGAAATAACTATTGTCTCGAGGTAACTGAATAAATATTATATCTTTAAAATATATGATTCATTAAACTTGAAATGATAAAAATTTATTTGCATACCTGCTTCATCCATGTAAAAATACAGTTCAATATTGTTAGAGGATAATACCACAAATCCTTCCCCCATGTAACGTGGAGGATCATCTACCATTCCTGTATATTTTGGACTTGGCGCCAATATAACCTAAAACAGATGACACAGCAGTAAAAGCAACACTGCCTGACTAACATTAAATAACTTATGTATCTCCTAAGTTATTCTCAGTGACCAGCTGATATAGATTAAAGTGTGGCACACTAGGTTATGAGACAGGATGGTGAGCCAGCCCAGATTGAATCTGCACAGCAACATAACAACCATTTGTTTGTACACAAACACACCTGTGCGTAGCTTTTGTGCTGTTTTCCATATTCAACTAGGCAAATGCTTGGCTAGTCCCCTAGTCTGCCTAGGAAAATAAGATAATCAAACAGTTAAAACATGTATTCATTCAATAACTGGGCTCTGGGCTACTGATTACATGTAACTTATTATCAATAAAGATATACGCAAAGCCGATACGATTATTAAGGGATTATGGTAATGACGGCAATGTGAGTTCTATCAAAATATTACCAAGTGTTGTATTCTAAAGATCACCGCTATCATCATATTTTACCCAACTTCTCAAGCATGGCACACAAGTACTCATAATCCTCACCCATAATTATACATTGAATGGTCTAGATTTTCTATAAACAAATCATTCTACATAATTTCTTTTCTTCAAAAAGTGTCAGAGCTGTACCCTTCCTAAGAAAGCTTTCACAAGAGAGAGAAGAATACAAATAACTTGAAAGCAGGAGACTAAAAATGCATTGTACAATTATTCCAGTTACTGATACATACATAACCGACAGTGTATAATGTCAAAGAGGTTCCATGAGAATGCTTGCAGATGATGCTCCTGTACTGAAGGGAGAAACAACGCCATAACATTGCAGCAAAACATACAAAGACTTGCAGAGAATCAAAACTAGGTGAGCCATGCGGGGTAGCCGTGTGGTCTGAGGCCTTGTCATGGTCCACGCAGCTTCCCCGTCAGAGGTTCAAGTCCTCCCTTGGGCATGGGTGTGTGTGTTGTCCTTAGCATAAGTTAGTTTAAGCTAGATTAAGTAGGTACCGATGACCTCAGCAATTTTGTCCCATAGGCTGGTAACACAAAAACTAGGTGAAAGTATTAGCAGATGATCCTCAACATAAACAGATGCACACAAATGGGCCAAAACACCTTTTACTGTTTGGTAAATGACTATGAATCAATAACTCAAAACCATCACAAGTGTTAAATATCTAATTAAGTAGGCATCTGGAAAAATTTAAGTGGAATGTCTCAATAAAATTAGTAGGAAAGGCAGATGCCTGCCAAGGATTCAGTAGAAGTATTCTAAGGAAATTAAATTTACCTATGATTGCATTAGCTTACAAAATCCATCTATGACCCAAATTTTGAGTTTTGACAATCAACCTGAAAGGAGAGAGCAAAGATCCAATGGGACCTCCTGCCACAAACTATAAATTTGTGGAGTGCAGAAGTAGACATAGATGCAGGTTTAGATGAATCAAATCACGCAGGATGTTCAAAAATCTCAATGCGCATAATAAAGCACTTGTAACTACAGAAAGAGGGATGCAACTGATTTAATCTTACATGAAAAGTTAGCCCCAAAGTTTGTTTTGAAGAGTAAGGATTAAATCTGAACAACAGCGCATAAACAATAGTCAATATAACAGGGTACATGCCATTTTTTTAAAAAAATTTATTTTATTTTCTCTGCATGTTAGTGTTAGTGCTACGTCACCGGACCAACATCCTGATAGAAGAAATACTATAACATCTCACTGCCCAGCAGCAAACTTTTGCGGATCAACAGCAGGCTCTCGCCACCACACTCAAATCAAGAGATGTCTGTGTGTTCAATGGCAAACTACTCTCCCATCAGTGGAACAGTCGCCATTTCCAGCATACGATGAATCGGATAAAGATTGGGACTCAAATGAGACATGGTTACACCAACATTTCCAGCTTATTTGTGTGGACAATGCAAACCTGTGTAGGGCTTTCTTTCTTTCTTTCCTGCCTTTTGTCATGCATTTATCAGTTGTTGTGCCAGCTAGCACCTTTGCAAGAACCAGCCAGCTTATCATTTGATGAAACTTGCAAGCTTCTCTCGAATTTTACTGTGACAGAGTGCATGCCATTGTGACATACATAGAATTTTACTGTTGCCAGAAATGCCTAAACCAATCTTACAAAGCTGGGCTGGGGAATTAGAAGTGTTGAGCTGTTGTAGATCTGTCACTAGTACCCATCACAAATCCTCACAAAGTGAATGATATTATTCATCTGGCCCCAGATAGGAAAGTCTGTGAAAAAGCACTTCAATGTGATCCAACACTTACGGATGTGCTCAATACAGCACTGTCCTTTGAAGTGTCATGGGGTGCAGGCGTCCAGATTGCCACACGGAAGGAGGTGCCGGAAGTTGCTCAGTCAACTACTGTTAGGCACAACAGCAGCAACAAGCCGCGCCACAGCTGCGGCCATGTGCTCCCCTTCCATCTTGCTTTGCACTGTTTGGTCCAACACGAGCAAGCTGTGTGCCCTAAGCATTGGGCAGTTTGCAACAAATGTCAAAAGAAAGGCCACATTGCATCGATCTATAGCTCCTCTTCAAATGTACCAGACACAGAAGTACCAATGGCACAAATTGTATCTCTACAATGACTGCTTCCCCAAACATATAGTTTATTGACTTGCGTGTGTTTAATAACTGCTAAAAATGCATGTGGACACTGGAGCTACAGTGACTTTAGTAAATGCACAAACATACATGGATTTGGGCTCCCCTCCCCTCACACAGGTTTCGTGGAAGTTGGTTAGCTACAATAAACAGCAGTTTCCAATCCTAGGTTCAGTTCTCCGCTCCTGTCTCTTACAAATCTGTTATCTTGCCCTCGCACTTCCCTCGTTGTGCATTATTCCCATACAGCAAACTTCTTTGAGTAGATGTGTTTAACACTTTCAGTTTCTCCATTGCTGATGAGGTAAATTTAGTGTCAGATCATGTTCCGTATCAGCAACTGGAGTCCCTCTGCTCTGTTTTCCCCTGGGCTAGGTTGTGCTACCGATTTACAGGCCTACACTGGCCTTGTATCTTTTTTTTTTTTTCCAGGTGCGACAGGTGCCTGTCACATTGCATGACTCTGCCAAGGCTGAATTAGACCGTTTGACATCGCTCATTGTCATTTGGCCTATTTCTTCCAGTGAATGGGCTACACCACTGGTCATGGTTAAGAAACCGAAGGGTAAGTTTTGCCTCTGCAGCAACTTCAGTGTCACAATTAACACACAGTCTGTGACAGATACTTACCCTTTGCCTCACCCTGACGAGTCGCTCACAAAATTGTACGGCAGCGACTACTTTTCCAAGATTGATTTGTCGGATGCGTACCTCCAGTTCCCCGTGACTGAAGACACAGGGCACCTTTTCATTGTTTATACTCCTTTTGGCCTCTACCAATATCAACATTTGCCTTCTGGTGCCACTAGTGCAACTGCAATTTTTCAGTGTTTTTTAGAATAGCTGACAGCCTGTGTATTCAGCTCCATCGATTAACTTGATAATATCATTGTTTCGAGTTCTTCCACCGATGACCACCTTAGAAATCTCCGGTAGTAGTATTCTGGTTCTTCCACTGAAGACCATCTTCGCAATCTCCGACTGTTGTTTTCTATTTTGCAGTCTGCGGGTCTCAAGTACAATCCTGTCACATCTAAATTTTTTTCAGCCATCAATTGGTTACCTAGGTTTAGAGATTTCTCGCAAAGGTGTCAAGCCATTGCGTCACCATGCTGACGCAATTGCAGCTTTGCCAGGGCCAACCTTCATTAAGGAACTGCAAGCATTTCTAGGTAAAGTTGCATACCACCACAAGTTTTTACCCAGTGCATCCACTGGTGCTTGGCACGGTGTCGACACACAAATACACAGATAGGTCTGAACAACCCTCATTATGCTTCTAAGACTTCAATTCCCACTCAACAGCGGTACGCTCAGATTGAAAAGGATGCTTTAGGGATTGTGTTCGTCCTCAAGAAATTTCACATCATCTTGTATGATTCTAAGTTCCACTTAATCACAGATCACAAATCGTTGTTGGCTCTTATTAGCCCTGCAGCTTATGTGCTGGACAAGGCAGCACACTGTTTGCAGTGGCGGGCTCTCTTCCTCTCCTGTTATCACTATCAGATCCATTACCGGCAGACTCCACTACACGCCAACACTGATGCCTTACCTCACCTTCTGACTGGAATGATCCAGCATTCGATCAGGATGAGTTGCTTTGTTTCTACTTAGATATTGAGAACAAGAATGTGGTCAATGATTTTCCCATCACTAGTGTCACGATAAAATCGGCAATCGCCGTAGATCCTGTACTTAGTCAGGTCCTGTCTTTTGCGCAGCATGGTTAGCCGGAAAAACCCCAAGGCCATGCCTCGGATCCCCTGTGTAAGTAATCCTCCCTCCAGCACCACCCTTCTGTGTTTGCAGGGGTTCTTTTGTTAGCTATGGAGGACACTGCTCCCCGGGTGGTGATTCCCGCTTCCTTGCACCGTAATGTACTGTGGCTTCTGCACGTTGGTCACTGTGGGCCCTCTTGTACCAAATCTTTGACCACTGGCCTGTGCATTGGCCGGGCATACATGGAGACATTACACAGCTTATCACCACTTGCACTCACTCACTGTATTCAGCAACATGCAGCCCTCCAGGCTGAAAGAAACTCTGAAAGGGACCAGATTTTGGAATAGGAAGACATTATGTACAATTCGAAGAGCAGCTGCACACTATACCAAAAGAGGCTTTCCAGGATGCTTCCAAGAGTGGCAGCAGTGTCAGGAGAGGTTAGCAGAAACTGAATGGGATTAATTTGATGGAGACTATTATCAAATAATTGTACCTGAATAAAGACTGATTTTATAAATAACAATCAGACACTTTTTGAACATCCCTTGTATTTCAATAAATGACTATCACTTTCTTTATGGAGTGTCATACAGAAAACTCTACAAATACAAACAAAACTGAAATCAGGTTCATTTATTATTTTAAATATGTAATAAACTTGTCAGTACCTTGAAATTTTCTCCTTTACATTTGATGAAATGCATAAAATGATCCAAACGGGATGCTGCTGGCTTTGTAGAATAAACGAAGTGTGCTTCTTCAACATTAATAGACAATGTAGTAGGTACAAGTCGGTTACCAAAAACAACTCTTCCCTGTTAAACAAACATGTCAGTTAATTTATTATTTATATACTATTGCCATTATTACAGAAAAAAAGCAAACACTTTACTCAATCTGACCAAATGAGCTAGAGTTAAATTATAACCTACAACATTCAGAAGCCAATACTAACACTGAGATAACTTATGAGGAGGTCTCCAGGAGTAGAGTCATTTGCGAGTAACAGACTAAAAAAAATTGTGTGACACTCTAGAGCAGTGGTTCTCAAACTTTTTGAGCTTCAGACACATTTAAATGGCCGCAAATAATTGTGTACACACTATATACACTTTTCTGAGGGATATTTTACAACAGTCAATACAGGAAATAAATACTGCGATAAAATAACAATTAAGTCATTTTATTTTGAATTTCACATAAAGACTACAGAAAATACAACTTATATTAATAAAAAACATACACTATCACAATGTGAACAAATAATTTTTGTATAAAAAATTGTGAGCGATTCATAAAGCACAACTGTCACCCTAATGCAACGGCCGAGCGCCATGTTGCCTCCTACCCTGCCAAGGTGAAAGGCAAGAGAAACTATTAAGTGAAATGTATTTAAATGAAATAATGCAATCAAACTTACGATTAATTCAAATTATAGAGAAAAGTAATAATGGAATACAAACGAAACATACCTTAAGTCTACTCTTTCTAGTGTTTATGAGAAACATGAACCTGATGTGTCCTCGCGATTTCTTCAATGTTTGGAGACACATTTGAAAAACAAACTCTCATTTCCTACTCAATACACTGAAGAGTTCCTCTCTTTTAACATTCAATTGTGGTGAGAGCAGACAATCCGAATTCACATAAATATGACGTCAAAAATTGACGTAAAATGTTCAAAGCCTTTTTAGATAATGACACATATTCTTCTTTTATAGAAATTCAAGAGGCTTCACGACACAATTCCTTATGCTTAATCATGTTACAAGTTTCTCTTTTCCGTATTTGTAGTTTTCTGTGAAATGCTTTAATTTTGTCGGTGGATGTGAGAATATTTTATTCTTTCTCTTGAATGCTACTGTTCAAAATATTGAACTGCTGAAATATATCAGCCAATTACTGCAATCTAGCAATCCAAAATTCACTACGAAGGAGGTTGCAAAAATGCAAATGTTTCATTTCTTCGAAAACACAAGAAGTTCTTGTCACAGCTCATGCACGTGGGTAAGTACTCTCCCCCTCGACAACCACCTGACTTGTGTGTGTAAAAGCAACAGTCTGTGTTCTGACTCCATATCTACACGAAGCTTTTTGAATAAACGGGTTTTGACAGGTATTGTTTTAATAAAATTTACCATATGAACAACTTGCTCTGAGACTTCTCTCAATTTTTCTCCCAATGTTTTTGTTATTAAGGCCTCTCTATGAAGAAAGCAGTGAGTTGTGATAACACCTTCATTTTTTTTTTTTACAAAATACACACGACTTCCATGTTAACTGCCACTTACTAAGATAATCATTTAAAATGTTGGAAATGTTCTCATCTTAATTCTTTGCAAAAAACAAACTGATTTACTATTTGATCTTGATTAATGAAACAAACAAATGCTACGAGTTGTGATTGGTTGGTAATGTCTGTTGATTCATCAACTTGCAATGCAAAGTTTGAGTACTTGAGTTTATTACTGCATACATTTTTCTCAATATCAGTAGACATTTCTATAATATGCCTGAGTACTATATCATTTGACAAAGGAATCTTGCTTATTTTCATAGCTACTTCATTTCCTAGCATTGTCATGACAATTTTTTTGCAAGCAGGCAAAATATTGACTCACCTATAATATGAGCTTTCATACCCCTTGCTATTAACACTTTACCATCCGCACATTTTGTACAAACTGATTCACTTTGCCATCCACATTTCTTGTATAAATTGATTCGCTTGGCTTCGGCAGCGCTAATTCGGATTACTTAGCTTTTCATCGGTTGATCTTGACATCGTCAGGAGATTATAAATTGCTCAGGTTTTACTAATCTCATCATTAGTTCTCATGCGTTCTCAATCACGTTCCCCTACTTTCACGAACTTTCAAAGATATACATACGTAAATAAATACATAATTTGTTTGTTTCATACATTTGTTTATTTGCATTGTCTCTGGTACTTAGTAGTTCTCTTTCATATGATATGCAGTAAAACAGTCTCCAAGATGAAATGCAACTCAACAAGACTTGCACTTTAAGTTTGTTGTTGTTATTATTATTTTGTTTAGAGGTACATGCAAACCTCTTTTGACAATTTTATAGTTTTTCTGGATATAGGATAGTAATTCAAATACTGGTCTGCCGGATTCACTCCTTTTATGTATTTCTTATAGTCTACTACACTTTCAGGTTTTTTTAATTGTGTAATTGGTCTTTCTACTTTTTCTTTGAGTGACAGTCAAAGTGGCATTATGTATTGTAGAGACATTTGTATTGTTTTATTTTTCAAAGCTCTCCATACATGTGTGAGTGCTTCACCTTTTCGTTGATGGCAAGCTTCAAACACATTGACTTTTGCGCACTTTAATTTTTCCGGAAATCCTCTATTTGGCCATATAGTTCCACAAACTCGAATTTTCTTTTAAAGTAACTTCTCCACACTGTTATAATAATCGTCCATGTAGAGATGACGCCACTTTCCACAGGAAGGTGTCAAAAGTTCCATCACTGTCTTTGCTAAAGGCTGTCCAGCGCCAGAATATATCTTGAATGAGGAAATGCATCCCGTACTTGAGTCATACAACATCCGAATGAGTATTCCATATTTCGTAATTTTCGACGGATTGTTAACTTTAAAATTTAACCGTCCAAGCCATGGTATCATTCCATCATAAATTGACATGTTTTGACTAGGGTTAAAAGTTTGTTGAAACTTTTTGGAAAAATAATCAATTATGATTTGCACTCTGAAAAACTAGTCGGCATTATCTAGTTTATTGTTGTTGTCGGAAAAATGTAAAAATGATAATATTTGTCTGAATCGGTTGTGGGACATCATTTTGTGAAATATTGGTGTGTCTATCAAAGGATTCATTCACCAATAATCATTGATCCTCTCTCTCTCTCTCTTTTTTTTTTTTACAATTCCCATAAGGTTAGCAAGCCCAAACCATTTTCTAAGTTCGAAGTCCGGTAACATCAACAAATTTGGCATTTTTTTCATCCAGTTTCCTTCTATTGCAATCTTGACTGTAGTACTTGTTGGTTTCGTTGATAATATATTCAAATAGGTTGTTCCCAATATATAATTCTCGACGCTCTGTGTATCTTTGGGAAATATCTTTGGACCCGGAGATCCTTCAAATTTATTATTGGTCCTCGGTAAATCAAAGTCTGACCACTGTGCACTGTTTCCTTCGTCTGATTCACCCTGCTCAGTTGGCAACTGTAGTGTTCACTGAATTCTTCTTGGATGTATTTCACTACCTTCCAACGATTCTGCTTCACTTTCATTTCTTTGATATCCAACGTCTTCTTCCCAATAGGCCAAATTGTCCGGAACGTCGGACAAGATGTCTGCGCATTCATCGTAAATTACCGTATCGTCTCTTTCGTCTGCCATGATTAAAGGGCACAAGTACTTACAAAAACAATAAACTTGTTGATGTGTGTAACTTATTGTTACCTAAATGAAAAAACACCAACAAAATGTAAAAGATACTAAAGTGCTGTTGCTGGCCACTGCGCGATATTATGCTCACAACGCCACTGTGGTGTCGCTGGCCACTGTGCGATACTATGCACATGACACCACTGTGTGTCGCTGTCCGTTGACCACTATTTCACGCATGACACAACTGTAGTGTCACCGGACGGCATAGTGTTAATTCAGAGACTTCGTAGGAAGCAATCAGAGCTTTATCAGAAAGACATTACACTTCTAAAAGAATTTGCTGCCCTTGTTTGCTCTTCAGACAATATCTTGAAATAGCTTACAGGTTTATCTAGCAAATGTGAATGCATTGTTTTAAAACGTTTGCTCAGTTTAGGAAGCAGAGATTCATTTGCCATTTTATACCCACATACTAAGCACAGTGGGAAAGGATAATCTTCACTCCCAGTCCAAGTGAAACCATAGCTTAAGTAGCTTTCATTGTACTTACGAGTAGGCCACTGTTTTGCTTTTCTACTTCGATGGCATGCTTGCTTTTCAGAAATATATCCATTTTATTCTATTGTATTTTGCATATAAGATTCACTTCCAGCACTTTGAAAATAAGCAGTACGCTGTACACAAAACACGGGCCCCGCGTACACTAACAAGACCTCAGTTACATATGACCTGAAAGCTCTGCAAAAACATCAAACGAACAATTATGGAAACGCGTTTCACTTCTGGGCCTGGATTATTGTGCATCCATGGATTAACAGTGCAGCCAACAATAATTTTCATGTTCTGTTAACCTTGCTGCTAGCTTCTGTCATGAATCAGCTGCATCACTAAACTGCAGTGGAAATGACGCTCAGAAGTAGCGACGCTTCATGAACAATGACAATGGTGTTCACATGCGCTACTCATCTGAAGCAAAGAACATGAAATGAAATTCTTTTAGTCATGGACAGCTCAAGGTCAAACAATAAGCAGCTCTCATAGGTAATTTCCACTCCCAGCTTCTCTTTTCAATAATATTTTACTGACAACAGAAAGATAAGCATTTTGAATAAAACATTATTAAACGTGACTGGTTGCAGATTTATTTATAATTTTTTGATACACTGTCATGGTATCTAAATAGGTCATAATGTCCAATAATAATAATATGCAAATCATTTCCTATGTGCTGTTGCAGTGCCACTCGGAGTGAAATAGGATTGCAATCACTGGGAACGACACGAAACCTTCCAAATTCTATGGCCAAGTTGTGATCATACGCATAGCGCACAAGGCTCAATTTCAGCATGGCTACCACCATAAAAGAAAAACGTTCATAGGCAACTCAACTGCGAAACAAAAGCACGAAAAGATCAGACAATATCCGTAAGAGTTTCCGTTGGAAAAATCCAACCATCGTCAAATATTTTTTCACCGTTTTCTCCTGATTCTGAACATTTGGATCTGATCAGAAATCCATTATGCTTGACAACACTGTGAATTAACTCAATGTTCATTTGCAAACTTTAAGAGCAACATAAGTGTTGTACCGTTTGGTTACAGATGAAAGGCATGGAAAGAGGAGTGTGAAAATAATTTGCACGGCACCTACAGGGCGAAGGCTGGTGAGAGAGGGGATGGTTAGGAAAATTTCATGACCAGTGCTAGTCATCCACAGATGCCTGTGTCCCTGGTACTGACTACCGACTGTTGTTGTTGTTGTTGCTGTTGTGGTCTTCAGTCCTGAGACTGGTTTGATGCAGCTCTCCATGCTACTCTATCCTGTGCAAGCTTCTTCATCTCCCAGTACCTACTGCAGCCTACATCCTTCTGAATCTGCTTAGTGTATTCATCTCTTGGTCTCCCTCTACGATTTTTACCCTCCACGCTGCCCTCCAAAACTAAATTGGCGATCCCTTGATGCCTCAGAACATGTCCTACCAACCGATCCCTTCTTCTAGTCAAGTTATACCACAAACTCCTCTTCTCCCCAATTCTATTCAATACCT
Organism: Schistocerca piceifrons; assembly: GCF_021461385.2. Classification (NCBI taxonomy): domain Eukaryota; kingdom Metazoa; phylum Arthropoda; class Insecta; order Orthoptera; family Acrididae; genus Schistocerca; species Schistocerca piceifrons. The sequence goes on along the minus strand of NC_060139.1, from coordinate 795,593,532 downwards.
CCTCATTATCTATGTGATCTACCGATCTAATCTTCAGCATTCTTCTGTAGCACCACATTTCAGAAAGTTTCTATTCTCCTCTTGTCTAAACTACTTATCATCCATGTTTCACTACCATACATGGCTACACTCCACACAAATATTTTCAGAAATGACTTCTGACACTTAAATCAATACTCGTTGTTAACAAATTTCTCTTCTTCAGGAACACTTTCCTTGCCATTGCCAGTCTACATTTTATATCCTCTCTACTTCAACCATCATCAGTTATTTTGCTCCCCAAATAGCAAAACTCCTTTACTACTTTAAGTGTCTCATTTCCTAATCTAATTCCCTCAGCACCACCCGACTTAATTCGATGGTATTCCATTATCCTCGTTTTGCTTTTGTTGATGTTCATCTTATACCCTCCTTTCAAGACATTGTCCATTCCGTTCACTTGCTCTTCCAAGTCCTTTGCTGTCTCTGACAGAATTACAATGTCATCGGCGAACCTCAAAGTTTTCATTTCTTCTCCATGGATTTTGATACCTACTCTGAACTTTTCTTTTGTTTCCCTCACTGCTTGCTCAATATACAGATAGAATAGCATCGGGGAGAGGCTACAACCCTGTCTCACTCCCTTCCCAACCACTGCTTCCCTTTCGTGCCCTTCGCCTCTTATAACTGCCATCTTATTCCTGTACAAATTGTAAATAGCCTTTCGCTCCCTGTATTTTACCCCTGCCACCTTCAGAATTTGAAAGAGAGTATTCCAGTCAACATTGTCAAAAGCTTTCTCTAAGTCTACAAATGCTAGAAAAGTAGGTTTGCCTTTCCTCAATCTTTCTTCTAAGATAAGTCGTAGGGTCAGTATTGCCTCACGTGTTCCAACATTTCTACGGCATCCAAACTGATCTTCCCTGAGGTCGGCTTCTATCAGTTTTTCCATTCATCTGTAAAGAATTCGCATTAGTATTTTGCAGCTGTGACTTATTAGTATCATAGTTCGGTAATTTTCACATGTCAACATCTGCTTTCTTTGGGATTGGAATTATTATATTCTTCTTTAAGTCTGAGGGTATTTCGCCTGTCTCATACATCTTGCTCACCAGATGGTAGAGTTTCGCCAGGACTGGCTCTCTCAAAGCTGTCAGTAGTCCTAATGGAATGTTGTCTACTCCCGGGGCCTTGTTTCGACTCAGGTCTTTCAGTGTTCTGTTCAGACTCTTCACGCAGTATCATATCTCCCATTTCATCTTCATCTACATCCTCTTCCATTTCCATAATATTGTCCTCAAGAACATCGCCCCCGTATAGACCCTCTATATACTGCTTCCACCTTTCTGCTTTCCCTTCTTTGCTTAGAACTGGGTTTCCACCTGAGCTCTTGATATTCATGCAATTGGTTCTCTTTTCTCCAAAGGTCTCTTTAATTTTCCTGTAGGCAGTATCTATCTTACCCCTAGTGAGATAAGCCTCTACATCCTTACATTTGTCCTCTAGCCATCCCTGCTTAACCATTTTGCACTTCCTGTTGATCTCGTTTTTGAGACGTTTGTATTCCTTTTTGCCTGCTTCATTTACTGCATTTTTGTATTTTCTCCTTTCATCAATTAAATTCAGTATCTCTTCTGTTGCCAAAGGATTTCTACTAGCCCTCGTCTTTTTACCTACTTGATCCTCTGCTGCCTTCACTATTTCATTCCTCAAAGCTACCCATTCTTCTTCTTCTGTATTTCTTTCCCCCATTCCTGTCAACTGTTCCCTTTGCTCTCCCTGAACTCTGTACAACCTCTGGTTCTTTCAGTTTATCCAGGTCCCATCTCCTTAAATTCCCACCTTTTTGCAGTTTCTTCAGCTTTAATCCACAGTTCATAACCAATAGATTGTGGTCAATTGTGGTCAGAGTCCACATCTGCCCCTGGAAATGTCTTACAATTTAAAATCTGGTTCCTAAATCTTTGTCTTACCATTATATACTCTATCTGAAACCTTCTAGTATCTCCAGGGTTCTTCCATGTATACAACCTTCTTTCATGATTCTTGAACCAAGTGTTAGCTATGATTAAGTTATGCTCTGGGCAAAATTCTACCAGCGACTAAGATAGTTATATTTTACACACAAAACTAAAAAGGGCTCACCAAAAGTGCATTATTTCTATCAAAAATTGTGAAATTAAGGTAAGGATGATGTAACGCAGTTCAAGTGCAAGTAGTTGAAGAAAATGGCATTTGAGGCATTTATTAATTATGAATGACCATGAAGCATTATGTTGTAAGAAACTTGCAGTCCATGGTTGCAGTCTTGGACTGCAAGTTTTTTACAACATATCAAATAAGTTACTGTGATGGCCACTCCAAACTTTACCACGGATAGTGTTACATTTATACAAACAGTTACATTCATTATGAAATAAACTAATCACTCTCACCACTGCATATTGATTGTAGCAATGTGACAATTATCTGACCATTCTGTTTCTCCAGCATTCTGTCATCAGAATAATTATTTTTCTCGCCCCACAGCAAATTACACTTTCCATAGAATTCCTCACACTTCTCAGTGGTGTAAGGGATGATCACAATGGGCCAGCTTTATCATCACTCATTTTGAAACACATTTCTTCAGTTCCCAAATAGTCACTACTGTCAGACATCTAAGATTAGCAGCAATGGAAGAGAGAAGACAGTCGGCTAGAAACGTTTCACATACTGTCAACACTACAGGAAGAATAAGCCACCTTATTTTCTTAACCATACTGAACTATTCGACAAAACTTAAGGACTCATTCCGTATTATATCTGTCATGAAGTGGATAAAATTGAGTAGTTATGTGTTCTTTTATATTTGGCCACATATTTTCCTAAAATTTTACAGGGCACACGCGTAAATGTTCTAGGGTGCACCAGTGCACCCTGGCGCACACTTTAAGGACCACTGCTCTAGAGCCTTAAAAATGGTGTTACACAGAGCAGAGCATAGTGGTTATGACACGTTTCTGATGTGCTTGAAGGTTGTGGATTGAATCCTGTCAGCTTCTTTGAAATTTTTAATTTAAATTGTCATTGAAATGACTTTGATCATTGCTTTTATTTAATTAATTGGTTTAAATGTATTTTTTTTTATTTCTAATTCACTGTCGCATCATTTTAGTCACCGTATTAACTTTTTCACTTGCTCTCACTTTTCTTTCTAATTTTTTTTTTTTATCAGCAATTTTTATCCATGTGATTTTAATTATTTTTATATATTAACTATGACTTTATTAATTACATTTTATAATTTTATATTTTCGACCATGTTACGGCATTCTTTATTTCTTTTCCTCATCCTGCTAGATTTTTTATTTATTTATAATGCCTCCTTTCATTTAAATCTTCAACTTCATTCTTTTGTCCATACTACAAAAAGAATTTATGTTTTAAATGTTTATATGATGATTACCATTCAAAAAATGTACACCTTGTAACAAAAAAATAAATTTTTGACACCTTTGCAAAGCCAATACAAGTAAATATTTCAAATCTTGTCTTTTAACTCATAGATCAGCATTTTCAAATGTTTAAATATCATCATAGATAAATAAAAATAGTTAAAATCACACACACAAGGTTTCCAAATGAAAAAAAAGTGACAGAGAGAAAAAACGAGAGCAAAAGAAAGAAAAAAAAAAAAATTAAATGAATAAAAATTATGAACAAAGCCACTTCAATAAAGATTTTATAACAGTAATTTTTAAGGACTGACAGGATTCAAACCCACAACCTTCAGCACATCAGGAATGTACCTTAACTATTACACGCTGTCTCCTCTCTGCACTAGACTATTATTTTTAAGGCTCTAGAGTATCAGGCAAAATTCTTTTTCATCAATTACTCGGGAATGAGGGCCCATTGTGATGAAAGGCTGCTGGGTGTGATACCAGGGACCCTAACCTACACCACAGTAGGTACATATGGTTTCAAAAGTCAATCCTACCCCTGGGGATCTCTCCTTGTTAGCTCAAATGTGATTCACAGCAAAGGCATCGAGAAGGAGCATCATTAAAAACCATATAAAGAGCAACATGTAAGAAACAGTCACATTTTCTTCCAACCAACACTCCTGCCTTCCCTTCCCCAACAAAGTCTGTTCATATGGCATGTCACACACTTTTTCTGTGGATGAAATTTTCAGACCTATAATCTAGTTGTGTAACAATAATCCTGTGAATGAAAACCCATTTTAGGTAAGCTGGATATTTATATAACATCCCAACAATGTGACGCAACCTACGTGGTGGAATTACATGCAGCAGGAATGGACTGAGAACCTGTAGGGCACTGGCCTTTTAATGTATAGAACTTTAGTCATAATTAAACAATGTACCTCTTCTAGCCATTCTAAGGATGATGACTACCTTCATCTCAATATCACCTCTCCAGGACTTAGTAAGCAAGGGACAGTTGTAAATTAATGTGGTGCATTTAAATTATGATACTGATCCTGCCTCGTGGCACCATGCCCTCGTGTTTATTCTTTCTCAATGAAGACTGTGCAATGTAAATACACTGATGAGTCAAAACTTTAGACCAATGGCCACTGTGAGACTGAATGCCACCTGTGGGCATTGCGAGCACATGACTAGGTAAGAAAAGCATATATGTTATGTTATGTTATGTTAAACGGGGACCTAGAAACGACAGAGAGGCTCCATCCCCGCCGCAGCCACAGTGGTCCTCAACCCCACGAGGACTACTGCAGTCCACTTCACCCCTCCGCCGTCCAACACCGAACCCAGGGTTATTGTGCGGTTCAGCCTCCCCCAGGGAACATCTCACACCAGACGAGTATAACCCCTATTTTTGCGTGGTAGGGTAATGGTGGTGTACGCCTACATGGAGAACTTTTTTGCGCAACAATCGGCGACATAGTGTAACTGAGGCGGAATAAGGGGAACCAGCCCGCTTTTGCCGAGGCAGATGGAAAACTGTCTAAAAACCATCCACAGACTGGCCGGCTCACCGTACCTCGACACAAATCCGCCGGGCAGATTCGTGCCAGGGACCGGCACTCCTTCCCGCCCTGAAAGCCGTGCGTTAGACCAAACGGCCAACCAGGCGGGCAGAAAAGCATATAAGTAGAGTAGAAATTAATGAAGAATCATTTTAGTGACAATATGGGCTGCAAATGGGAAAATCCACTAACATAGGTGACTTCAACAAAGGTCTGATTTTTATGGCCCAATGCTTAGGTAAGAACATCTTTGAAATGGCAAAGTTGTTCAGCTATTTGCATGCCACTGCCATGAGCATCTATGGACAATGGTTGAAGAACAGTGAAACCACAAATAGGCAAGAAGGTGTTGGACAACTGCGTCTCATCACAGAATGTGGAGTTTGGACGTTTGTCTGCTATGTAAAACAGGATAGGTGGTGATCTGTGGCAGATCTGATGACAGAGTACAATGCTGATGCATGCATAAGTGTTTCAGAGCAATGGCTCATTGCACATTACTGGACATGAAGCTCAACAGGAGATAACCCCTACAGGTTTGATTGAACCACACTGTCAATTACAATTGCAGTGGGCAGAAAAGCATATAAGTAGAGTAGAAATTAATGAGGAATCATTTTAGTGACAATATGGGCTGCAAATGGGAAAATCCACTAACATAGATGAGACTGGACCATGGATTAATTGCAACATGTTGCTTTGTCAAATAAATCAAATTTCTTGTTACACCAGATCAATGGCTGTGTCCAGATATGCCATCATCCAAGTGAACAGCTGCTCGAAACATTCACCATGCCACAGATGCGGGCAGGTGAGTGCAGTACTATGCTATAGGGAACACACCTATATTTTCATGGGACCTGTGGTAGTAACTGATGACACTATGACAGCTGTGGACTACTTACACATTATTGCAGATCACTTGCATACCTTCTTACTTGATGTCTTCGCTGACAGTGATGCGATCTACATCTTCATCTACACAGATACTCCACAAGCCACTATACGGTTCATGGCATACGGTACCCTGTACCACTACAAGTCATTTCATCTCCCAGCAGGATAATTATCCTTGTCACAAGGCCAAAGTTATGTTACAGTGGCTTGAGAAGCATGCTAGTGAACTCATGTTGACTACCAAATTTACCTCATCTGAACCTAATGGAATGCATCTGGGACACTACAGGGTTCGAGCTCCACACCCACAAACCACTAACCTGTATTTTACGGGAATTGTTTGAGCTGTACATCTCCAGGAACTTAACATGGACTCATCCCATCCATGTCACACCATATCACTGCTGTATTGTGTTCTAAAGCAGGGCAACATGTCATTAAGCATGTGGTCATAATGTTTTTGCTCATTAGTACATCTCCCTGAACAACATAGCATCTCAAGGGTAAGTAATGATGTAAAGTTGACAAAAAAAATGTTAGGGCTTCTGTATTTCTCCCCCATGTGAGCAAAAATCTGAAGTATTAACATCAACATCATTTGTAATAAACTGTTTTTATAAGGAGAAAGCAAACCAGATGGTATATGTGTTTTATTAAGACCACTGTTATTATTTTATTTCAATAAAACGAAATACATCTGGTGACAAAAATATGCATTTCCTTGGAGTCGCAAGACAGGTTTAAAATACCTTTGCACTGATTTCAGAAATAACCTCAGGAAAAAGTAGGCCTCTTGACAGAAGTGTATAAGGCAGGGAAGAGTTGTGTATACCAACACTACAGGTGACTGCCAACAAAATGTTGGTTCTACTACGACTGTTATTATCTACTGTTTTACAGTTATTGTGCAATTTTTCTTTCGAGAAATGTATATGTATTAAGCATACAAACCAACAGAGACTTTCGAAGTGCCAAAATGTACTAAAATAAATGAAATGTCTATAAAACACCACACTGTACTTGCAGTGAGACAGTCACAATTCCTGAAAACTTTCACCTGTGGCCTCGGATCTGCCGAGTAGCACCTCGGTCCTGGGTCCATGGATAAACCACAAAAATCCGCCGCATTATGCCACACATAAACAGACCCGGTCTGCGGGCAGATCGGTAAGACTAGATTCAACGGGCACCCACTGCACATTAGTGGGAAATGATGGGCTTCAGATCAGCACCTTAAGAGATACCTACAGGGATGGCCTGAGGATTTGGTCTATTGCACGAATCCACTCGTGGCCAGCTATTCATGTGTCACAGAGTTATTCACGTGTCACAGAGAGCATGTTAATGAAATGAGGCCACGGTGACCATACCAGGCATACTCTGAGAATCAGTACTAATGAGGATAGGTAACAACTCACCATAAAGTTGATCGCTGAGCCACAGAAAAGCATGTAGAAAAGACAATCATACCCTCACAACTAAATTTTCGGTCATAGCCTTTGTCAAAAAAAGAGAGCACATACACATTCACACAATCACTCAGATACAACTCATGCATACATGACCACCTTCTCCAGTTCTCCAGCTGCTGCATCAATAATCTCTGAGAATCAGATCCAAACAAACCACTCCTCACACCTCCCTGCCTCTCATCAGCAGCTGCTAGGCTAGTGGCATGAAGTGGTGGTAGCTCTGACTGCAAGCTGAGTGTAGTAGTAGGAAGGGGAGAAGCAGTAGTAATGAGGGAGTAGAGAAGCAGCACACGTTCTCAGCTGCACCCAGACAGTGATGATACATGACATCTCAGTTAATAAACCATTTACTCTCATGGGACAAAAACGAGATTTTTCCAGTGTTTTTCAAATTTTCCTGATACTTCCCTGATTTCCCTGGCACGTTTGAAATTCCCTGATATTTCCCTAATTTCCAGAACTTGTGGCAACCCTGTTGTAGAACTGATTATGGAGCAAATGGATGTTACCATCCACAAATGTGACATTGGCTTTGAAGGAAAACTGTGTGAATTTGAGGATAATAAAAAGGAAAGTGATTATTCTAGAAAAATAACAAGATCAGGTTTATCATGGATCCAAACAACAAAGGTACTGTTTACGAGTCTGAATCGGATGAGAAGCAACAAAGCGATGTTGGTTGATTGGGTGCAAAGGTATCAAACTTAAAGTGCTCTTCATGTTCTGGATAAAGGATAGTTGTTTGCAGTTAAGGGTTGTACTTGTTGATCGACCATCACATCGGTACTATCTCATCTTGTTCATGAAAATGTGTCAAGAATTATACAAGAAGTCTTTCCTAAATAGTGAGCAGAAACTGCAGAAAGCCATTTCTTAGAAAATCTCCCACAAGTTTTCAAACAAGGTGATCATAAATCATAATGAAACCAAGTTATCTGTACAATCGAAGAGCTTCATTGTAATTCACAATTTGAGTAATTTGCTCCTGCAAATAATTTCTACTTTCATACTCCAAAACTGAGTCAGTTCATCAATTAATGGCAGTAGCACTAAGGTCACCAAAAAGTAATTATATGTTTGTGCATTAAATTTCAATGTTAGTTGAAAGGCAACACTTACAATGAATAAAAATAGCCTTGCAATATAAATTGATGAAAGCAATGTGCACACTTACACATGTAACATCGACTTTGATTACAGGAATAAGATCTCTCCAACTGTTTGACAAACCAGCAGTTTGATGTGGCAGTCTGCTATTATTATCCCCTGGAGCAACGGTCTCATCTGCAGATCCCCCAACTGCAATGTCCACTGTATCTGTAACACAGGTTAGTCATATAAACGACACAATGACAACCTTCACAAGCAAACAGAAATGTTAAACTGATCCTACTCACAACATATGTCAAATTTGTAATTACTGTCAATAAATAGTTCATACACTAAAAAATGATCAGATCCTTGCCTTCTTGAATTTGTAACTGCATTAAAATTCAAATTGAAAAAAAAAAAAAAAATAATTCATCAATTCAGTGTTACATGGTTTAGCTATATTACATTTAATTTCCAAATAAAACATTTAAAGTACCTGAACCATTGGTTTCATTTCGCTGAAATATCTGTGACTCCAAACCAAAAATTTTTTCAAGATTGGCATACAATGAGGTACGGTTGTAAACATGGAGTTCAAAGCCGTTCAGCATTACTGACAAACGAGTGTCCGAGTGAGACAAATCTGTAACACAAGTTTGGAAACTACCATCAATATAGATGAGAGCAGATACATTAGTTAAAAATTGATCTATATAAGGTGTCTGAAAGTATGTTTCAGGTCAGGTGTTAATTTAAAATACTGCAGAAACTCAACAATGGAAGAACATAAATATGTCAATGAATCCTGTCATGTGCTGTCCTCATTAAATACATACGTCTGATTTCAATGGCAGTTTCACAACCTGGGCCATCTGGATCCCCCCCTCTCCACCACCAGCTTTTCTGAAGTACACAGATGGGATTTATCCTTAAACACATTCTCCATTCCTGAAATTATTCTGGTTTCCACCTATAGTAACCTACTGTCCCCATATACCCCCCCCCCCCCCCCAACAGTTTCCACCACTCTGTCCTGTGACCTCCTTCCTATTCAAGTCCCCTCACCCTCATTGTGTGCTGCCCTCTGCTAACACACCCACCATCTCTCCTCTTCCCCCCCTCCTCCTCTACTTTTCTGCTCCTCGTTTCATCCTCCCTCCACATCACCCAGTCTGACAGCCTCCCAACACTGTGCCTGGTGGCAGTCTTCTCATGTCTCCATGTAGTCCCTGTACACACTGCCAGACAGTGCTCATCTCTTCCCCCTACCTCCCTCATACCCTGCTATCTGTTCCCCTTCCACACACCCTCCAGATTGCTCTTTCATTCAATGTGACAGCTGCATTTAGATTCAAGCTGCCAGAAGTGCTGGTCATATGTATGTGAGGTGTGCTCAGCTGGCTGAATGAGTATGTGTGGATTTCTTTCTCTGAAGAAAGCTTTGTCCAAAACCTATGTGTAACAGTCTTTTAGTTGTGCCTGTCTGTAACTCAAAGTATAATCTTTATGGCAAGTAGCAATCTATCCTTTTCCTTGTTGTTGAGTTTCCATTGTTTGCATGAATGATGAGATGTTTTCCTTGTATTAACCTGACAGATCCTATTTGATTGTAAAATGATAATTGGACAAATACGTTAGTGATACTGAATCCGCATTTTCAAAAGCAAAAACAAGAGAGTGATGAGATCTTCTGCTGTTTAAATGAAAAGACTGAAACTTTTTTGTTCAAACATTGGGTGGGGGGAGGGGGGGGGTGGGAGGGGAAAAATCAGCTCTGAAATAAATCAGGCAGGAAAAAATTTGCTATGGTGATAACCTGCTACATAGCTGTCCACTTCAGCTTCAATGTCTTTCGATATTATAATAGAACAATTACCCAACATTGGTGGTAGCAGATGCCAAGGTACCAATGTCAGACAATACTTTGCAACTGCAGTGGCCTGAGATATTAAGTTACCAAATACACTGAAATTTGGCTGCCCACATTCATTAAATCATCTTCATCCCTCAGTCCCAAACACAAAAAATCCTGCATTTACACTCTTCCTGTCTGAAACAAACCTTTTGATGAAATCATTTACACTGGGGAAAAAGATACAATCATTTACACATCACAGTTTTTGTGAGGATGGGTTTCTTTTTCCATATTTAGTGATGTCCACGCCATGAAACAATGGAACTTTCTGTTTGAATTCCCCTTCTTGGGATCTGAGAATAAATCTGAGCCTTGCGAATCAGTAACTAACACAGAAACAATGAACATCATTTATGACTCTGGTTCTGCTGGCTACTTGAATTTGCATGTCCAGTTACAATTTGGTTGGTATAGGATTTATCATTTCATTTATTGTGTGAAATGCTGTGCAGCCAAAGACAAAACATGAGTGCACTGTTGAGACATTTATTCCGGACATGTGCAATGAAAGAACTGATGTCTTCATCATATCATAATCATGATAATGATAATGAGACTTACTTTTATTTTATGTTATTGTGAATACGTAAAGCCCACTGAGGTTTACAAGAAAGATTTAAGCAGGTTTTGTTCTGATACATCATGTCTACGGTCTACAGTGCTACCAGTGTTCAGCTGCATCATCTTTTGTAACCTGACACACAGAAACAGCTGCTGTGCATTCCATGTTTGTATGATTTTTGGTTTGAACAAATCTAGTATGATTTTTTTTTTTTTTTTTTTTTTTTAGTAAAATCTGATTTCAGTCAATACACTGTCTTCTCTCCAATATTCAAATAATAAAGAATGTGCAATGAATCAGATGCTGATCTGTCAGTACTTATCATTTTATTACAAAAACTTTGTTCAATGAACTGTTTTAAACCAATAACACACACATGTGCAAATGGAAAAAATTGTATAACATGTCTGGATATTCACTGAAGGTGCTTTGTCACTTAATTTGCAGCATACTAAAGGAGTTTTTCTTTTAAATGACAACAAATAATTATTTGGAAAGGATACAATAACTCTCTCAGAAAACAATAGTGGTTTCTTTGTTCTGAAAGTCAGAGGACAAACCTTCCAAGCAGCAAGCATCACGTTCTTTTTTACAAATGAACAGTAAATAAAGCACCAACGAAAAGTTGATTTGATTTCTTATTGTTGGATTTGTGACTGGACTTGGCACTGAATCAATTATGAATGTTGCTTGTGTCTGTGACATTAACATAAATATAGCAGAGAAAATTCTGGTAGAATAGAAATACTTTAGGAGTAAAGGAGACAACTATGGTGTCAGCTTGTGCATCCAGTTGGCACCCTGTAGGCCTCAAGTGTGTGTGTATATCTGTACTCTAGCTCAAGAATGGTCTCATTCCAAAAGCTATCAAGTATTATTTCTTTTTTGTGTGTGCTCGTCAGCAACTCAATACTTCCACTTTTCAGTAAGTGCTTTCCTTTACTCTTAAAGTATTAATATAGGTCAGTTTCATAAACTGTTATTAGATTCTCCTGTAATATTGAGTAAATGCCACCTCTAGGAGAAAGGACAGTGAAGGAAATAGCTCTGCCACTGGCTAAGCATATATTCTGAAGCAATTATTTTTGGTATCACACTACATTATTCCAGTTAGTTTGTGCTGTGCGTTCATTTAACATAGAACTCCTTGCAAAGGTCACAGGACTAGCAGAGAATACAAATCAGGCAAGCAGTTTTACCGGCTGATACCAAGTTCCATCGTAACAAAGGAGCATTTTCCTCTTTTTAGTGATAACTTCCCTGAATCAGCAGATCACAAAGTACATTCTTTGCCACAGAAGAGTTTCATGGAACTGATGATGAAATAAAATACAGTTTATAAACTTACTTGCTCAATGAAATATGCTACAGTCATGTCAAGAGTGTCACCCAGTACTGGGAAAACAGTCACATTATTGCAATATTATTAGCGTAAAAAGCAGTACAAGAAATAAGGAATTTCTTTCAAGCAGATTCAGTACCTGAGCACAGGTTTATATTTGTAGGTATATGAAAAAAAGGAGTAGCTGAAAAGATTACTTTTCTTTTTATTAAAAGTTGTGAAGGTGTGTGTGATAAAGACAACCATGAATGTGTACAAAAGATTCAGTAAGATAGGATGAAGTTGGAACAGAACTGAAGAAAAGTGTTGAGGAAGGAACTGCAGAGAAAATTGGCAATGCCATTGATTGGACGAACAACACAGATTACATCTTTTGAACCAAAAAGCACTGCAGCCTGCTGTTATGGCATAGAGAACTTCAGTTCACTTCAGTTCTGATAATCACACATATAACACAATAATTATGAAATACTGTATCTCTAATCATCATATCATTGTAAGCATTGAAAATAAGAAATTATTGCATACCTTCAGATACATCTTTTGGCACATATGATCTCCACCAGCGGAATATAAGCCAGCCATCTTGGACTCTTACAGTATAATCGTGTGTTATGTACACAATGTCTCTGAACATTATTTTTCCAGCCAAAGCATTACAGGTAAATGATCCTAAAAAAATACAGAAACATTACACTGTATGCAGAAAATCAACAAAAGCTTGCAAAACAAAAATAAAAACCTGCCACAACACCACAATCCCTAAATTAGTCAGTCATCATCATAATGAAATTAGTATCTCCAATATCCTTATTATACAAAGAAAATTGTTCTGGAGTTCACTTAACAACAAATTAGTTTGCAAGTGAATGTGAAATAGTGCTAGAAATAATGAAACAAAATAATAAACAGTTTATATGTGGTAGAAAAACCAAATTAACTACATTGATTCTCAAAATTTATCGTTAAAGTAGAAGCAGTGTACACTATCACAATAAAATTGTTGCATGAAAGACTAATGTTTCCTTAATTTGCGGGTCACTCTAGTAAAACACTAAAATAAGGATAAATGAAAAAGAGTAGGCTCTAATTACAATACTTCTTGTTACAAAATCAAATACAAAGCTGCATTATCAACTGTTTTGCACTGCAATTTAAACACCTTTCTGTTTCAGAAATCTCATTACAATAATAATAAATGAAAAGCACCAGTTTGCTTTTGTTCTACAATATTATTTTTATTGCTAACCGGTTTTCGGCTTACAAGGCCATCTTCAGGCATTTACTGAGTATTATCACCAAAGAAGTTAAATGTTAGCAGACAACACTGGAAGAGAAGTAACACATCTAGAGTGAAGTAGAAACATACAGTGAGTAACATCTTTGCAATGAATTAGTAAAAACTGAACAGTACATAAATAACAATGGAGTTGACAGGAAAACCTTTAGCACAATATAAGAATAACATGCCTACATAACGGTATCTATTGATAAACAAAACTATTGAAATAAGATAAACTTAGTACTAGGCAAGGCTGCATCAAGAGGTATGAAACATGGAGAGTGATACACAACCAATTAAAAAAGAAGAGACAGTTGTCAATGTAAATACAGAATACACGAAGAACTTAAGCTACATCAATACGATAAACAGAAATTAATAAATGTAGGAAAATTGAGGTGTTTGAGGGAACCTACAGTTTGAGAGTGTGGTGGTACTGCATTTTATCATTAATATTATAATCAAAGCAGTGGCTGTATACCAGTTTACATTAAATAAATGAGCAAAGTAAAATATGAACAGTATTTGATGAGACAACTACAAGGGGAGTTAAACATGGACAGTAATACAAGTACAAGTTAAAAGCAAACCCTTAACTATTGAAACTACAGCATATGTGGAATACAAAGACAACTGCAACAAATAAAACAACTTAATGACTACAGGAAAATGGGAAAATGTAGGAAGAGAGGGTGTGGGAAGTAATGAACAACAAAGATGATTATATGAAGTTTAGGAGAGGGGAAGTGTTGAGTTGTGTCTGGTCATTTAGGATGAGATCTGGACTGTGAGCAAGATGTTTGTTAATTTCCAGGGCTTCCAGCAGGTTGAGTTTATGGCCTTTGTTTGCTAAGTGAAGTACATGGGACACTGGCTGGTAGTTGTGACCCTCACTCAGTACATGCTCAGCAAATGCAGAGTCTGAATTCTGCAACCTCCAGCTGCGTTCATGTTCAGCCAGCCTAGTTGATATGTCTCTGCCTGACTGACCAATGTAAAATTTGTCACAATCAGAACAGGTGATTTTGTATACCCCACTGTTGGCTAATAACTGGATCTTATCTTTGCTATTAAAAACACACTGGGCTGTAGTGTTCCTGACATAGTAGGAAACCCTATACATGCAGGATTTCAGTGCTTTGGCTATAGTCTGTGATACCTTACCTAGAAATGGTAGACAGTGGATGGGGAAGCAGGTGGGGCATAGAGGAGGGGTATAATTTTCCGTTTTTGTTTCCTGTGCAAGATGTGGTCAATAAGAACTGGATTGTAGCCATTGGCTGAGGCAATAAATTTTATTGTATCTAACTCTGCTTTAAAATCATCTCTGGACATGGGGATGGATATGAGACGGTGTACCATTGAGTGGAAAGCTGCATGTTTGTGAGCTATGGGGTGTTGTGAGCAAGAAGGTATTACTGTGTCTGTAGTTGTTGTTTTTCTGTAAATTTTGAAACAATGTGTGTGTGTACTGATGTCAATGGTGAGATCTAAGAAGTTTATGGATTTGTTGCCAATTTCCATAGTGAACTGGATATTTTTATGTTGACCGTTTATGTTTAGGTTTAGGTTTAGGTTTTTCATTTTTGAACAAATGTGATTATGTGGATAAAGTTAATGATTTTCTGAATACCACAGTCTTCCAAGTCTGTCCTAAAGACCCTACTAAATTGTTCAAAGAGGATGTTAAATATGCAATCATTTCATGCAAAAGCATATTCTCTGAATTTGAAACTAATATGAACCCAATGCCTCCTAGAATGTACGGCCTTCCTAAACTGCATAAACAAGATATTCCTATTTGTCCAGTTGTATCATCATTCACTGCTCCATCTTACAAACTAGCCAGTAAACTTGATGTCCTAATTAAGAGCAAGACTAAATTTAAACCAAAGCATGGTATTTCAAACTCTGTGGACCTAGTAAACAAGTTAAAAGGTATATCTGCCTCACACAGTGATAAATTAGTATCCTTTGATGTCAGCAGTTTGTTTTCTAACATACCAGTAGTAGAATGTATAGACATTCTGACAGAGCTGATGCACAAGTCTAATGTCAATCCTGTGGAATTGAATGACTTGAGACTGGCCACACAGACCTGCCTTGCACAGAACTATTTCCAGTTCCAAGGCACTCTTTATACACAATTAGATGGCTTAGCTATGGGTTCCCCTCTTAGTCCACTGTTGGCTGAAATATTTATGGACCATTTTGAACAAAATTTTCTAAAAACAGAACCTTTGAGTGCAAACATCAAATACTGGTTTAGATATGTAGATGATGTCCTGTGTATGTGGACTGGTACTACAAGACAACTCAACACATTCTTGAAAAACCTAAACGGTCAACATAAAAATATCCAGTTCACTATGGAAATTGGCAACAAATCCATAAACTTCTTAGATCTCACCATTGACATCAGTACACACACACATTGTTTCAAAATTTACAGAAAAACAACAACTACAGACACAGTAATACCTTCTTGCTCACAACACCCCATAGCTCACAAACATGCAGCTTTCCACTCAATGGTACACCGTCTCATATCCATCCCCATGTCAAGAGATGATTTTAAAGCAGAGTTAGATACAATAAAATTTATTGTCTCAGCCAATGGCTACAATCCAGTTCTTATTGACCACATCTTGCACAGGAAACAAAAACAGAAAATTATACCCCTCCTCTATGCCCCACCTGCTTCCCCATCCACTGTCTGCAAGAAATGGTGTACTCTACCATTTCTAGGTAAGGTATCACAGACTATAGCCAAAGCACTGAAATCCTGCATGTATAGGGTTTCCTACTATGTCAGGAACACTACAGCCCAGTGTGTTTTTAATAGCAAAGATAAGATCCAGTTATTAGCCAACAGTGGGGTATACAAAATCACCTGTTCTGATTGTGACAAATTTTACATTGGTCAGTCAGGCAGAGACATATCAACTAGGCTGGCTGAACATGAACGCAGCTGGAGGTTGCAGAATTCAGACTCTGCATTTGCTGAGCATGTACTGAGTGAGGGTCACAACTACCAGCCAGTGTCCCATGTACTTCACTTAGCAAACAAAGGCCATAAACTCAACCTGCTGGAAGCCCTGGAAATTAACAAACATCTTGCTCACAGTCCAGATCTCATCCTAAATGACCAGACACAACTCAACACTTCCCCTCTCCTAAACTTCATATAATCATCTTTGTTGTTCATTACTTCCCACACCCTCTCTTCCTACATATTCCCATTTTCCTGTAGTCATTAAGTTGTTTTATTTGTTGCAGTTGTCTTTGTATTCCACATATGCTGTAGTTTCAATAGTTAAGGGTTTGCTTTTAACTTGTACTTGTATTACTGTCCATGTTTAACTCCCCTTGTAGTTGTCTCATCAAATACTGTTCATATTTTACTTTGCTCATTTATTTAATGTAAACTGGTATACAGCCACTGCTTTGATTATAATATTAATGATAAAATGCAGTACCACCACACTCTCAAACTGTAGGTTCCCTCAAACACCTCAATTTTCCTGCATTTATTAATTTCTGTTTATCGTATTGATATAGCTTAAGTTCTTCGTGTATTCTGTATTTACATTGACAACTGTCTCTTCTTTTTTAATTGGTTGTGTATCACTCTCCATGTTTCATACCTCTTGATGCAGCCTTGCCTAGTACTAAGTTTATCTTATTTCAATAGTTTTGTTTATCAATAGATACCGTTATGTAGGCATGTTATTCTTATATTGTGCTAAAGGTTTTCCTGTCAACTCCATTGTTATTTATGTACTGTTCAGTTTTTACTAATTCATTGCAAAGATGTTACTCACTGTATGTTTCTACTTCACTCTAGATGTGTTACTTCTCTTCCAGTGTTGTCTGCTAACATTTAACTTCTTTGGTGATAATACTCAGTAAATGCCTGAAGATGGCCTTGTAAGCCGAAAACCGGTTAGCAATAAAAATAATATTGTAGAACAAAAGCAAACTGGTGCTTTTCATTTATTATTATACTGTTGTTCTACCAAGAACTGACGGAAGATTCTGTTAATCTCATTACAATACTTTAATATCTATGTATGTGTGTGTTATCAATCTCTTCTCTTTTAGGATTCATGTTCCCTGTAATTAGAGATTTGCCTTGGATATATAATAATTTTCTGCCAGTACTTCCATAAATGGTGGTTACAACCTAATTCAAATACAACAGAATTTGTACGTGTTCATTTCTCTGATGGACTGGCAGAGAGAGCCCTTGATGTCTATTTGGATCGAGACAAACTTCATCATAACATGCATCCAGAATATCTTGCGACCTTGTGATGGATGGATGGATGGATGGATGGAGAGGTTGGTATGGGCGCACGACAGCAAGGCCTTCGGCGCCCTCTCAATAACAGATTGAGACGGGTGTCAAGAAAATACTCAGAACAGGAAGATACAACAGAATGTAAAACACAGGTAACAAGGCTGGAAAAATATGTGCCTACCCACACCGAAGCATGGGACGAAGCATGCCATCACCGTACAACATGGACAACACAGGAAGAAAGTAGGAGAAGGAGCTGAAACAACATAGTGGAAGGAAGTGGCTGGCTGGCCAAAAGGAAAAATGGGAGGAGCCAGTCACTCTGCAATATACTAAAACCTCCAGCCTAAAAGTTTAGGCCAGAGTCCGGACACATGACAAAACTTTAAAAGCCTAGAATACACTTGTCTCATCATCAGCTAAAATACAGGGCAGATCCCCATTAATTTGTGCTGCTACCCTTGCATCATGGTATAAAATGCAGTCTGTTAAAATGTGGCGGACAGAGATGTGCACACCACAAGCATAACAAAATGGGGGATCCTCCTGCTGTAATAGAAAGCTATGTGTGAGAGGACAGTGCCCAATCCGAAGACGCATGAGGGTCACTTCTTCCCACCTGAGCAACCAGCAGGAGGAATGCCATGGCCGAGTTGTTGACTTCACCAACCGCAGTTCACTGGCCGTCACCGCCAGCCATTCTTCCTCCCACAACTCCATGCACTTCTTGTGGAGTGCAGAAATAACGGACTGCAAGGAAATTGGACACTGGACCACATCCTGCTCTCTGTAGGCCTCCTTGGCAGCCCGACCAGCCTGTTCATTGCCACATATTCCGACATGACCTGGCACCCAGCAGAATAACAACTGCTTACCCCGCCGTTGGAGCAAGTGCAGTTGGTCATATATCAGCTGGACCGTCTCCTCAGTTGGGTACAGATTCTGCAATGATTGTAAGGCACTAAGAGAATCTGAGCAGATGAGAAACCGATTGCCCCCAATACGATTCATCTGCTCCAGTGGCTTCAGGGCGCGTGGAGCTCCGCTGCGAAAACGGTTTATTCATCAGGGAGGCGAATACTGGTAACAGGATCAGCAAACACTGCAGAACAGCCAAGAAAATTCTCTTGTTTGGAGCCATCAGTGTAAATGACGGTAAAACCGGGATGCACATCTAAAATGTTAAAAAACAGAGATTGGAATGTAAAATCTGGTGTACTATCTTTCTTAAAATTAGTCAAATCTAAAATAAGTCTAGGTCTCTGGAGGAGCCAAGCTGGAAATCTGGTCCAACTGCAGCAGAAAACATGAAGACCAGCCACATTCATTGCAGAGAGGCAATCCTGTGTGCAAATCCCAAAGGGCTTTGTTGCTTGTTGCCAGTTATGAAAACTCCGTGCCAGAGGAGGATGAGCAACGGTATGGTATGCAGGTGTGTATGGTGTGTACAAAGTTTGATACATCTGGCACACCGTAAGTAGCCATTGCCACATATGAAGTGGCGGTTCACCAGCCTCTGCACAGAGGCTTGGTATGGGGCTAGTTCTGAATGCCCCTGTGGGCAACCTAATCCCTTCATGGTGCACAACGTCCAACATCTTTAAATAAGAAGGCCTTGCAGACCCACACACCGTGCACCCATAATCGAGCCAAGATCACACAAATGCTCTGTAAAACTGGAGCAGACAAGTCCTGTCTGCTCCCCATGTACTGTGGCCAAGACATTTTAAAATACTTAAAGTCTTAAGTGGCCATTGTTTCAGGTCTCTATAATGAGGTAACCACGTAAGCTTCAAGTCAAAAATTAGGCCCAGAAATCTCACTGTGTCTTTAAAAGCAAGGACAGTGTCCCTCATCCTCAACTCAGGAAAGGTTAAAATTGAACAAGAACGGTGAAAAAGAACACACTCAGACTTCTCAGTGGAAAACTTAAAACCACTCTTCTGCACCCATTCATCCAAACGTCTAAGAGTAAGTTGCAACTGGCTTAAAGAAGAGCAAAACAGAGAAATCATCCACAAACAAGGAACACTGGACAGGACTTTTCACTATGGAGGTAATGCTATTAATAGCTATGGAAAACACAGTCACACTTAAAACGCCACCTTGAGGGACACCGTTCTCCTGCTCAAAGTGATCAGACAGGATGTCACTAATTCTGTATCTAAAATATCGTGGCGAGAGGAAAGACTGAATAAAAAGAGGAAGACAACCATGAAACCCCCATCCGTGAAGCTGCTCCAGAATGAGATGCCTCAAAGTAGTATCGTAGGCCTTCTCAATGTCAAAAAATACATCTAGAAGACGATGACGGTGTACAAAAGCTTGTGGTATAGCCGCCTCCAGGAGGGCAAGGTTATCGAAGGTGGAACGAAACCTCCTGAACCTACACTGAAAGCGACTAAGGGGAGTTGCCGGGATTCAAACATGCAGACAAGGCGGTGGTTGACCATCCACTCCAAGGACTTTCCCATGCAACTAGTGAGGGCAACACTATGGTACCTACTTGGGCAAGTGCGGTCTTTCCCAGGTTTTAAAAGAGGAATTAAAACTGCCTCACGTCACAAGTCAGGAAAGTGGCCTGACGCCCAAATGGCATTAAAAAGTGCGAGGAGAATTTCTTTGTTGTGCCTTGTAAGGTGCCGTAGCATACTGTAATGGATCCTGTCATTAACAGGAGATGTGTCACAAGCTGCAGACACTGCAGAATTCAGCTCCCACATGGAAAATGGGAAGTTGTAAACTTCATTGAGATGGACTGGAAGTCCAGACTACACCTCTCAGCAACTGCTCTATGGCGCCAGAAACCCGGATCCTGACTAGCTGTTGCAGTAACCGTGACAAAATACGCTGCCATAGTCTGGGCAATGTCTCGTGGATCCATGTGGAGAGTGCTGTTATTCATTACAGCAGCCATGGGGCACCTCCTTCCTCTCCCAGAAATTCTCCTGATGGTCTCCCACACAATGGAACTGTTGGTGAATGATTAATGGTGTTCGGGAACTGTTGCCACGACCTCTTCTCGCTCTCTCGAATAATTCGGCAATGTTTTGCCTTCACCACCCGAAAGGCTGCAAGATACTCAGTAGTTGGCCGACACTGGAACCTATGCAGAGCCACATGCCTGGTCCTGATTGCAGAGCAGCATTCAGCACTCCACCAAGGGATGGGTTGCCTTTTCTGGTGGCCTGTGGAATGGAAGCTGCAGCGGCATGGTGAACCATTTTGGTAATATGATCCACCCACGCTTCAACATTGGCACAGTGTTCAAACTGGGCCAACTGGCTATAAAGTGTCCAGTCGGCCCTACTGAGCACCCATCATGGCGGTTTCCTTTCGAGGCCCACGCCCTCTGGCAGGTGACTCCAGATCGGGAAGTGATCACTTCAGTGCAAGTCAGCAACCACTTCCCATTGAGCACTGGGGGCAAGAGCTGGAGAGCAAAGTGAGAGATCAATGGCAGAGAACAACCCAGTCACTGTGCAGAAGTGAGTGCTCTGTTCCACATTGAGCAAGTAGGCATAGGATGACAGGAGAAGCCTCTCAATTGCTCTACTGCTATTTCTCTACTGCTGGGACAGGTAATTGCAGAGCTCCAAAGCACATTGTGGGCATTAAAATCACACAGATGATAAATGGCTGGGGGAGCTGTGTGAGAAGGTGGGTGAGGGCCTCTTCATCAAGTACATCATGTGGGGGCAAGTAAAGGGAACATATAGTCAATGGATGTCGCACATGCACGGATCCAGCAACGGCTTTTAAGGTCATCGTAAGTGAGAGAGGCGAGGAATTGTAGTCCATCCTAACAAAAATACCCACTCCTCCTCTAGCTCTCTCTCCATGCAGGTTGTCCTTTTTTGTGCAGTGTATAGCCTCGTAGCTCAGGGGAGTATGATGGATAGAAATAAGTCTCCTGGAGACACAGACACAGTGGTCTACACTGAGAGAATAGACGAAGTTCCTCCACATGCGTCTTGAACCCCTCCAAGTTCCACTGAAGTATGGGAGCCATCTATGATGAGGGTAGCACCTTCATCTTGTCTCTCCAATGGGGTGGGGAGACTGCAGCAGGTGGAGGGACAGTCGTGGGGCGAGATGATGACCCCACACATACGTCACACTCCATCAGCTCTGGGGAAGAGTCAGATGAAGCATCATGTAAAACGACATCGAAATCGTCAGACGGTTTACCACATGATTTAACCTGCTGTTGCGGCTTTATAGGAGCTTATTGTGGTTTGTTGGGCTTAAGTGGAGCCAACGTGGGAGTGATAATGGCCATACTGGGCTTCTGAACAGCCTCAGCTGTTGGAGGTGCCAGAGGCTGGCCCACGTTCACCACTGTACCTTTGTCTGCCGTTCAAGTAAGGGCTACAGGCTCTGAAACACTGGCTGCCTTGCAAGTGCACTGACATCAGCAGGTGTTAGTACCAACACTCACCACCTCTGTCTGCATGGAGGCATCTGCTTTTGGAGTAGGCTTCTGAACCAGTGATGCAAAAGATGTAGCAAATGTGTGAGGCTGCATTGACTTGTAGATCATTTTGGCCTCACCATAGGGGATATGCTTGGTTGTTTTTATTTCCTGGTCTATGCATTCCTCTAAAAATATTCGGCAGTTCCTACTCCAAACAGGGTGGTTTCCAGAGCAATTGATACAGTTGGCTGGAGATGAGCAACCAACTCCTTCATGAGCAGCCTTAGCGCAGTTGCCACAAGTCGCTTCGCCTTTACACCCTAAGGTGTTATGCTCAAAATGCTGGCATTTAAAACAGCGCATTGGGGTCGGGAAATAAGGTCTCACACTAAGGCGAAGGAAGCCAGCCTTAGCATGCTCAGGAAGTTTTGTGCTACTGAAGGTCAGAATAAAGGAGTCAGATTTGATAAGTTTGTAATCAACTCTCTTCATGATATGTTGTACATCAACTATATCTTCCAGAGCCCGCTCACATTGCAGTTCCTCCTTGGGAATGTCAACTAGATCCTGGCAAGTCAAAACACCTTTGCTATAATTCAGTTCTGTGCAGTTCAGTGTCTCTGGCATATTCCCAAAGGCATTTAGTAGTTTGGAGGTTAGCTGCCTGCTGGGAATGGGAAGTTTCCACTAGCAAGGTCCCATTGCGCAAGCGCTTCACCAATTTTAAGGAGCCACAAATTCCCTCCAAACCCTTTTGTATATAGAAGGAAGAAACCTTCTCGAAACTACCCTCCTTCCATTTCACTATCAGAAACACGTTCTGATTACCAGAATGCATTCTGTTACTAAAGACTGGACTTGTCAAAGAAGCGCCGGAGTCAGAGGGACTGACTACACGAATTCTCTTAATAGACTGGGTGTTAGAACATTCCAGCGGCACACCCTTTCTGCTGGGATGAGGAAAAGAGGATTTCAGAGGAGCCATTTCGTTCCCACAAGCAGCTAGGGAAGTAAGGGTCGACTCAGACAGAGCCCTGCGTGCCTGAGTAAGCCTTATACAACTGAGGTGCGGCAGGTTCCTCAGAGGGTGCCCACTAACGACTGTTCCACCTCAACAGCCATGCATCTCATCAGCGCGCAGCACACCTTGAGATTGAGGGGTTTTTAGAAAGGTTTATTCCATACTTGCAATCCAGGCGGTCAAGCCAAGATCCCCATTCCCTGAGACACACAATGTTCCACCGCCGTGCCACACAGTGGTCGCTGAAACGTGCCCAGAGCTTACGGCGACAGGGGACTGGCAGCGCTTACCAGTCCCCAGATCAGGAACCCCGGGAAAAGCCCGTACCAAGCAAATGAATGCCGAGCCCCTTGGAGCTTGGGATCATGTAAGATCTTCTAAGTTCATGAGCAGAAATAACATTATCCATAACCTTTGTGGCATTAGTCGGGGATTGTCAGCTGACACACTACTATGCGAATACCAGACAACTGCTGATAGCCCTGACCTTCCTATATTGAATGACATATTTCCTGAGCAACAAATAAGATTAAGATTAAGACATCACATTCTTCTTTACTGATACCAAATTCAGTGCCATCCATATATAGAAACGCTATTGACAACAAAACCATCATCCGCAATGTTCAAAACTGAACTGCAAGCAGGAGAAACCCCTTGAATCTGACCACTTGAAATTTGCTCTACCCTTAACTGTATCTAAACAGACTGTGGAAGACATGCAGATAATCTTCACAAGTGGAACAAAATCTTCACAGTCTGACATGCATTCTAATCTACAGTCCAACTCAGCGTGTTTCACATATGTAAAACACTAACAAAGAGAAAAGAAGTGGTGACAGAAAAAAAAGAAGAGTCCAGATCCAGCAGCAATTCTACCATGCACCCATGGATTTGTAATGTGACACTTACCCAATGACTTTCTGAGTGAGACATAACATAATTACTACATCAAATAAAGATAAAGAATTCCATTTTAAAATTTTATATTCCCTCAGTTCCTAAATAATATTGAATGAATATCAATGAAAAAACTTTAAACATAGTACAAAAAATTGTGACAGCATTTACTAGAGAGTTGTGTGTTGCTGTGGCATCAGTTTCATGCAGGCCTTCACAATCTAACTAGGGATATACAGGTCAACCACTGATGTAATTCTGCAACTGGGCACTACAACAGTGCTGACGCAGTACCCTGCACTGCAGCATTCTATCATCAGTGATAGAGTGGACTGCTGTACAGTGCAGCACCCGTAGTGTTTTCACA
Organism: Schistocerca piceifrons; assembly: GCF_021461385.2. Classification (NCBI taxonomy): domain Eukaryota; kingdom Metazoa; phylum Arthropoda; class Insecta; order Orthoptera; family Acrididae; genus Schistocerca; species Schistocerca piceifrons. Next base: position 795,568,984 of record NC_060139.1, on the reverse strand, counting down.
GCCGACTATGCAACAGGGGTCTAGCTCCTGTGATAAAACACCTGCCTGAAGGGCTCATCTTGTAGCAGCATCTTTTCAGCACCGTGCATCTGACCGGTGAAGTCTCCATGAAAGTCATCGGTCAATGGTTAGGAGAATTAGCCACAGCCTCACCAGGCTTTGAACAGGATCTCCCCCCCCCCCCCCCCCCCCCAGTCTTACAGGGGCCTGTGTCGGGCACAAGCCTACAGGCTTCCTCCCAGCTGCCTCAGGCTGCAGACGATGCTTGCTAGGCCAGCTCCCCAGCCTCGATGCACTGCAGAGCTGACACTTGACTCGCACCAGCGAGGGTGCCACCCACCAACATCCCTCACTGTCTCAGCATGAAACATCCACTACAATCATCAGCAGGGTGACATATAGTGTGGAAGTACTGAATAATAAATAAAACTGAGGAAGCATTCTTGGCTTTGTGCTTGGTCACCTTTTCCTCACAACAGTTGGACAGAGCAGAAAATAATTACTCTGCAAAAGAGAAGGAGATGCTGAGTCAAAGTTATTTGTACGGGAGAAAATTCTAGGTCATAATAAATCAGCAACTTTGAGATGGTTACTATGATTAAAAGATCCATGGAGTCAGTTAACATATTTTGCACTAAAACTCACTGATTTTGATTTTGAGGTGATTCAGTGATTTGGCAAATCACACGGAAATGGTGATGGCCTGAGTCAGAAAGAATGTGTGATAAACTGAGTGTGTTTCACCTCTTTTGAACAGCAGAAGGCACAAGCAGCTGACTCAGGCTGAAAGCTACTTGTTATGCAACCTTACATAATTGTGCACAACAGTGTTATGTAAACAAATAATATTATGGTATCAGTTACTTTGTGAAATGAAATGTTAAAACAGGTACAGTTACTTTGCGAAGTGAATCATGTATTAGCAATGCACGGAGTTCCTAAAGGGACAGAATAAAATAATGCGTAGCCAAAAAATACTGGAGGCAGACACGAATGCAAGAGCACAAGGAACTCTGTACCATGCACACATCAAGCTAAATTAAGTCATCAGCTTATTCTGTTGCGGAGGTTACCAAAGACAGAAAACCATTTGAAATGATTGGTTTGGACATCTTACGTCCTTTTGGGCAGACGTCTGGAGGGAATCATTGTGTTAATGATAATAGATTACTCTCCACACTTTGTAGAAATCATGGCTATTCCAAAACAGCAAGCCATTGGCACAAGCAAGCAATAACTGTTTATTAAAGTTTGGTACCTCATGGATGGTGATTACAGATCAAGGTACTGACTTCCAGTTAGAACTGATAAAGCAACTTTGCTACAAAATCAAAATAAGAAAAAGTGCATTACACCTACAAGCAAACGACAGAATGGAAAAGGTTTTCAGGATGAGAGGGACGATGTTGTGTCAGTATGTCAACAATCATCATAATGCTATTACCTACATAGTAGGGGCAGCAAATAATTCTGAAGTGCAGAACTCAATACGGATTTATCACAATACAAAATAGCGTATGGATGGAAGATGCCATCACCATCTGAAATAGTGAAACCCAGAGTGGGGGAAAACAGTGGATCAGTGCAGAACTTGTGAAAACTTTACCATAGTATACCACCAAGTGCAAAAGGTGAACACAAAGGCCCTAGAACAGCAGCACTAAATGGGACAACGCAATGCAAGACTGAATAGGAAAACACAATGGCAAGTTAACCTAATACCATGAAGGACAGTGGGTGATGTTGATGAGCACTTACAAACCAAAGAGAAAAACTAAACAAATTTGTGTAAACTTTGTGCTAAGTGACTGAGATGATCTTGCTGGAAAATGCGATGTTACAACTCCTTACTCATACAACCGTTGCCCACGTTGGACATATCTGACCCTTTCAGGGCATGCCAGAAGCTTTACCACCACTACTGGTCTCAGTACCAAAAAAGGAAGAAGGGAGTAAGACAGAAAAAGTGGCATGACAAGGTGAGCAAGTGGTACCCACACAGCCTGCCTGCATGACGCTTTTCATATACATGAAAGATCAAGAGGAAGGCCAGCGCAGAGAAGAGATCGATTGGAATAGTAGGTAAGAACAGCAAATATGAATATTATGTGGCACACCCATATTTGGTGAAGTGCGGAACAAGGGACTTTATGGAAATCTGTAGTACATATGAGAGTAAAGGAGAGTATAGGAAGACTCAGGTGTTGATTAAAGATGAAGAGCTGGGTCGATGCCACAAGGAGCAGGTTACAGTATGCTCCTTCATGGTGGTACAAACTGTCATTGGTACATGCTAAATGGAGCTATTCCTCAGGATATGTGGGTAATGACCAAAGAACATCCTTGCAGCCCATTTATATTTTCAGAAAGTAGGAGCTCACTAGGTGTACTCAGTGTATGACTCGGTAGAAGCTGTCACAATTTGCTTCAAGCAAAGGCACTCAGGGGGAACAGAATGATTGGAATTACTGAATTGTGGGAGGCTGTTAAAAGGGACTCAATGTGACATCTTGGGATTGATTTTTCAGCTACCAGCTACAATGACAAGGACTTGGCTCTGGACTTCATACATGCTCTGCTGTACCTACCTAACAATCCTTTTGAAATCTTATCAACAAAGAACCCAATCTGCCTGAATGGTACCACTGAGTTGACCATATTTAGTTTTTTCAACAACATGTAAGCAACATAGGATGGGCAATTAGCCAGAACAGTTGTTTCAGTGTAATCAGCAGCATCAGAGTGGGTGTCAGCATTACCTACATCCAACATTTTGGTGGACAGCCATCTGCCCACTTGACAGCCACTCCATTATCTACCACCCCAACGATCAACAACAATGTTTAACCAAAGTGAAGGAACTTTCTGGGTTTATGCCAGCTGGCATATACAATGTGATCAAGTGTACAGGGAAGAAGGGCAGACAGTGTATAAAGTGTAAACAGTGGTATGGGAAAGAGTGCACTGCACGTGCAGCTGGGAAGCTGCAGGTATAGTAGCTCCATGTTGTTTTAGGAATTCAAAGGTTCAGAAGTATCTGAAAATTCAGAGGACAAATTCTCCCAAGGGAAGAAGAAATGTAATGGCATCAGCTTCAGGCAGGCCTCCAGAGCTAGCGGTCACATGGGTGCGAGGTGCACTTACTTCTGCAAATGTGAATATGTATGTGTGTGTGTGTGGGGGGGGGGGGGGAGGGGGAGGGGGGCGGTTGTTTTCCTTTCTGACGAAGGCTTTAGCCGAAAGCTCAGCTTTTTAAGTCTTTTCACAGTGCCTCTCTGCAACTCAATGATGGGGAGCAGTAATATTGTCGAAAAACTATTATTTAATCTGTTAAATCTCTAAAAATAATAAAATACAAGCCCACAAAGGAACACACTAATTTATATTCACACATTTTCGTTTCATTAGAAACATAATACATCTATTCAAAATGAGTAAATGTGTGTCTCACTTATCAGTTACATTATAACAAATTATGTTTTACATACCCACATGCATGTATCCATCCGTGATAAAGCGATTCAAGAGTCGTGTGATGAAATAACCAATTACTCTTGAATTATAATATGTGATATAAACAACCCAAACAACGGATGATAAAAGTGAACACAAAAGCCAAAAGAAATTTTTGTCCATTGCAATTTCATCCAATTTGGTAGTTTGGTTCAAAAATGCTGGGCGGGGCTCGATCTCCATGGTGTCCATATTGAATAGTACCATTGTAGTTACAAAAAGACTCGGGTGTAGCCTATGAAGAAAAAAAATGTATTACTGTTAGTTGCTACAAATAATGCACATGGTATTTTTTGTAATTAGAATAATGGTATAAAATTAAAATAATAACGCTAAATAAGGCCAAAAAGCTATCATATAAATTTATATTGAATTGATCATGTTTATCCAAAGAACATGTGTCATAATGAATAAAATCAATTTGTGCAGCTATTTTTATTATTAGACAATATATCAAATCATAACTCACTGGCAGAAGATATTTGCAGACGTTTTATCTTTTTACATGGTTAAGATTATTTTATATACATGTGGAGGGACAAAACACTTAAAATATTTACATCTCTTTAACAATGGATGACAATGCACTCATGGTCTCTCTTTGCAAATTTCTCACACGTGCTCTTTTTATGAGATCAATATTCTTTCATTTTTCCTGTTTTTCCCCAAGAAATAATGTCATTGTCACCACAGATTCAAAATTGTTATGGTATACAATTTTTCTTGTGAACGTGTTTGTTTTATCAGCTAAGATTATCACAGCACATGCCAAACTACGCAATTTATTTGCAGATGTGTAGTATGTAATAAATCATGACAGGTTTTCAAGATGCATTCTCAAGAATTTTACAGTCTGCTGCCTTCTCTCTTACATAAATATGTACTTTTATAAGAAAGTAAACAACTAATTAGGAAATGTATCAGGCATCGAATGAATTCAGAGAAGTGCTGCTACGACTGTAATAGTCAGTATAGCCCATATGAAAGTATAACAGAAACATTCAGATGTAACGGGAAGCCTTGACCGAAATATAACATTGTTCTTGTGAAACTCTGCTGGATAAATTTAGAGATCTTGTATACAAAGACAACTATGACCATTATGCTGCAAAGTCCAATACATATCTCACATAGGGATCATGTTAAAAATGTAAGAGATCAGGGTGTATACAGTGAAAGTTAGACAGGCATTTTTCCCTTGCTCAATACGCAGACAAAATAGGAGAGAAAACCGTTAACAATGGTAGGATGTCTCCTCCACTTGTATTATACAGTGGCTTTTGGAGTATTCGTGTAGGTGTTTCTTTTGTTCCTGCCAAAATTACTAGAAAAGAGACCAGATTAAATCTCCAGACACCGACTGAAGAAAAGTGAATCTCCCTATAGAAACACAAGATTTCTTGACGTACTTATTTACTTCTCATCACCTTATGTGGGAGTCTTTCTCACAGAAGTAGCTGCTGTTGGTGGATACCAAACTAATCATCCTTCTACAAGAAAGTTAACTGTTCAATGTGTTGTTGACAGAGGCTTAAGAAGTTCCCAAAAAGCGAAAGGATCCATCCATATAATCTGCTTCAAATCTTCTAAAGTGACCATGTCTATTTTCAAAGTTTTCATAAACTACTCCTTTATGGAGTTGTCACATTGTCATTGGTAAGTCACTACCTGATGAAAGAAACTGCTCTTGAAAATTCAGCAGCTAATTCAGCAGTTGTTTCTGCAGACAGGTGGACTCCCAAACACCACAGTGTCACATTAATCCAAGGGAAGAAATGTAATCTGTCTATAAACACTGTTCTCCATGTTCCTGGATAAGGAAGCTTAGGGTTTAATATATCACTACAGTCAACGTCGTTTAAGACTGGCAGAAGCCCAAATTGAACAAAGATGGAGAAGCAAGTTCATCACACGTTTCTTGAAACAACCAACCTGATATTCACCTAATATGTTTACGACAAATTGCTGAAAACCTTTACCAGAATTCCAAGATGAGAATTCCTTCCTGTAGAGTATGATTCCTGCATCTAGCCCACTCAAGTAGTGTGTTGAGGTAGAGAGTAGGAACCAGTACACTGCAAATGAAATGTTCGGAGAAGATGCATCAACACACAATCTGAAAGACTGTATGTTGGGAAGTTATGAAGATAATTTTTCCAAAAAGTGATAATCACTTTATGAATACAGTATGTTAAGAGTGAATATCATACTGTTTAGAATGCTTCTGAGTCAGGGTTGTTTTATACAATCAGATGGTCTGTGATTACAATATTGTTACCTTAATACTATTTAACATGTTAATTGTCAATTCAGAATTGTATCACATCTGGTGACCTAACTATTGGCAAAAACTGTGAGCTAATTTGCACAAAATGAGTTTGCCCTACATGGCTAATACAAAAAATGTCATAAAAAATACTAATGGGCATCTGTGAAATGTATAGTGAGTAAATTACACATTTGCTGCTTATCCATAATAATAATGAAGCAACATAAAATTTGTATGAAGATTGTACATAAATTTTAGTATGAATAAATTTATATCAATGATATTAATGGAATTATTATTACACTTTTTTAATTGATGATGGATCTCAAAGCTTCTTTATAAATGAGAAGCTTTCCATTCTTCACAAAGCAGGCAACAATAGTATGACTCACAACATGTCTTCTGTTGAGCAAAACTCTGCATGGAGAACTGTCTGTACCACACATTGTTCTGCAATCATCCTTGTTACACTCTCTGGTACACTCAATACCCGCACCACTTCTCCTGACACCATGCCCCTCATTTCACTCATTCTACACTCACAATCTTCTCTCAGCTGTCTCCTCTTCCTATGTTCTACAACACCTCCCTCTCCCAAGTCACTACTTCACTTGATTGTGTGTCAAATGTAATTCCCCTCCCACTAGCGTCGCAATGGATGCATCAGTGCCAAAAACCAGTCTTGTCACTCTGCTACCCACCTACCTACCCCTTCCCCACTCTGCCCCCCCCCCCCCCTTACATTTAAATCAACTGTTACCTTTCTTTACCTGCCATGGCTTTCCAATTGAATTACTGAATGATTATATTTTTTCCAGCATTTTCTCTTCTTTTCAAAAATGAAAGAAACTCGGGTTTCATAAGTAATATTTTGACATATTTTGGTTATGTGTATATCTACCACCATCTGGTTGATAGAGCTTTTTATATTTATTTGATAGTAATTTTATTCTGAAAGTCTTTTTCTTCTACATGTTTTATTATGTGATTAGCTATACACTCATGCTTTGCAATTGAAATTAAAGAAGGGCCTTTGCATTCCATTACTTTTTAGGGTTCCATAACTCAATCAGTGGAAATGCAATCCTTATAGGACTGCTTTGTCAATAAGTTAGTTTTTTTTTCCTAGTCAAAAGTCAAATATATATGAAACCTATCAAAAGAAGCAAAGCAATTCTCATTAAGTTTTTATACACAAAGCGAAATCAGTAAATCTGTATTTCCTAGTCAAGTTAACTCAATGTAAGTTTGTATTAATAAAGAGCACTTACTTCTGTCACTAACATAAACTTCCGAAAATACTTCTGTCCCTAAGATATAAAAAGTAAGAGTGCCACCTATTGGTTCTTTGGTGTACTACATCACCACTAAAGTACACATTCAAACTACTAAGCAGAGCAGACTCATAAAACTTTAAATTACAATACCTTTCTGTTCCCGTAATCTGATTTTGATGAAATAAAGCCTATACATTAACTCAAGCTAGGCCACAGTTACCTGTGAAAACACAATGAAAATTCATCTAGCAGTTTGGAGGTAAGTGTGTTCAGACACAACAGTTTTTACAATTACATTATTAGTATAGATTTGTTACTGGAAGCACCCCAGGGTACTGAAATTAAGGTTCACATAGCGCTGGTTCAAAAAGTCAATCTTTAGTCACAAAAAATCAAACTTTTGGTTGCAAGAAGTCAATCTCTTGCCTTAAAGTCTGATTTCCAATGAGATTTTAGTTTCCATCCATTTCATTACAATCCTCAGTAATGCCATGTATTGCTTTCTTAAGAGTATAAACAAAATCTGATAATTTTTCTTTTATTTTGATCAATAAGCAGCAGGATGAACAGGGACAACAATTCCAGATATCTGGGTCAAACAAAGAAAAACCAGTCATCCCACACAAGCAACACACTAAATCAAATAGGACAGTTACGAAAGGTAGTCCAGCTGAAGCTTAGATGCAAAACATTTCATAGTTTGTACATGTAATACTTTCACCATTGGAAACATAATGTTCTTTACAGACAATTAAGCAGAGAATAAACACAGAGATGGAGAGGGAATGTGGGAAGAGAAGGTGGAAGGTCGGTGTAATGAGATAAGTGCCTCAAAGTTACAACCTCAAACCCTCATTTTCCTTTACTTGCAGTCACAAACACTGCAGCAAAATTCTTATACCAAGAAATGAATAATACATTAAACAATGCACCGAAGAAAAGGAAATTACAATGTACGAGGGTTGAGTGAAAAGTAATGCCTCCACCTTCATTAGCTGGGTTTGGATGGGAATATTTTAATAAATCAAACACAGAAATAATCCCTAGAATGTGATCTCTAATTACCAATATTCACTTTTCCACATAATCACCAGCCAATTGGATACATTTCTGCCAACGATGAACAAGTTTTCTGAAGCCGTCATGGAAGAAGTTGACATTGTTTCTGCAACCACAGTCTCACAGTTCCCTCAATGTCTTCATCAGAAGCATAATGATGTCCCCGCAGATTGTCTTTTATTATTGAGACCAGATGGAAGTCAGAGTTGCTAAATCTGGACTGTATGGAGGGTGCCGTACGGTGGTAAGATTCAGTCTTTGAAGTTCTGCTGTGGTGGCACATGAAGTGTGTGGTTTGGCATTGTCATACTGCAGGAAAACATTTCCCTTTTCCTTTCAGACCCTTGTTAGACCATCGTTTCAGAGTTCGCAGCGTTGGGATGTAACACTGAATTTATTGCTGTTCCACTATCAAGGAAATCAACATGGATAACACCATCTGCATCCCAGAACACCGTGGCCATGATTTTTCCAGCTGAGGGCTGCATCTTGAATTTCTTTTTCTGGGGTGTGTCTTTGTGTTGATATTCCATAGACTGACATTTCGTCTCCCACGTTTAGTCTCCTGTCACAACTGAATGAAGAAAGGAGTCACCTTCAATCTCATAACACAAGTGGAGTTCCTGGCAAATTTCAAGTCTGTGTGCTTTCATTTCAGGAGTCAGCACACAGGGTACCCATCGTCCACAGATCCTCCGATAGCCAAGAAAAGCAATAATGGGTTATTGTGAAATGCCGATTCTGATTGCAATGTCTCTCTGAGTGATACGATGATCATCCTGAATCAATCTGTCAACATTTTACTTGTGAAACTTGGTGGTTGCTGTCACAGGACGTACAACTCTTTGTTTGTCACGCAGATCAGATGTTCCCGCCTCAACATCTTTAAACTTACTCGCCCAACGATGCACAGTATGCACATCAACACAATCACCATAAACTGCTTTCATTCATGATGAATCTCCTTTGGGGTGATACTGTCTGCTGTCAAGAATTCAATGACTGCACATTGCTTAGATTGCATTGTCCAACTGTCTGCACAGGGTTCCATACTTCACACTGTAACACCACAATCGTTCAATGCTAAGGCTTCCCGCCAACTGGAACTGTAGAGAAGAGGCTACGGAACAAGGCAGTACCTGCTGCATACCAATGCTGCCAACTGTTGAAGAGTTACGATGATGGAACTTTTATACAATGATGTGTTGTTAAAACTGTTAACAACGCAGACACTCCTCAATGTGAATAGTCAGGAAACTGATGTAGACTATTTTTTGTTTTAGCAAAACACTGTGTGAAAAGCAAAGCAAACGAAAATAGGTAAATGGCCTAAGTCCATCACATGGAGTTCTCAAAGCAAACGTCCAAAGTAGGTGACTTAGTTATCTTGTTACATCATACTCTGGTCTATAGTATTCCAGCACTGGATTCATGATTCCATGACCTACTGAGATGATACCCTGTGTCTTTGTCATTTAATGTCGAATGGTATAAGACTTTTGATAAGACTGCCACAGGAAGAGGAACTAGTAGCAAGAAATGTTAATTTATCACTCCATGATCTGTCTTGTATTTAGACAGTTCTGAGCATCTGCTGGTTTTTCCACTTCCCTTCAGGTGTGTTATGTCTGTATTCATTGTACCAACACAGGAGAAAACTTATACAGTTATAAACTTCCAAACTGTTATGAATGCCATACACCTACATTTTTATTTTAAAGGCAACTGTATGTTTTGCAGTGGAGGGTACATGACATTACAATTTTCCCTTGCCCAGAAGTTTCATTCACAAATGCTGGGCAAAAAAAGAGTGCCACCCTGTACAAAGTAGATTTTTGTTTTGTTTTATCACCGTGATGATTGCTTGATATACAAATGGCAGGGTTGTACTATGTCAATTGTTGGAACATGCATCCTTGAATTTAACAGCAAGTGCCTCCATGAAACACAACTCCTTTCTTGTAGCAACAGCCATTGAACTTGGTTTGTATCTTCATGAGTCTCCTATGCTAGCAAAATAACTGATGATAGCTGAAGCAGAGATTACACAAAATGCAGACTGGCAATAGCAAGTGAAGTATTTGTGTAAAAGAGAAATTTGACAGTATCAAATATAAATTTAAATGTTTGTACGTCTTTTCTGAAGGCGTTTGGCTGGGGTGTAGCCTTGTGAGGAACTGAAGCATGGACAATAAAACAGTTCAGCCAGGAGGAGAATCAAGATTTTTAAAAGTGGTGCTACAGAAGAATGCTGAAGATGTGTAGAGCAATTAACTAATGAGGACACACTGAATTGAACTGAGATGAAATTAAATTTATGGCACAATGTAACAAAAAGAAGGAGTCAGTTGATAGTACACATCCTGAAGGCCCTCAAAGACTCGTCAATGTAATGAAGCAGAGAAGTGTGGGTAGTAAAAACTGTAGAAGCAGACCAAAGTTAGAATAAAGTAAGCAGGTTCGAATGGATGAACGTTATGTAGAGATGAAGAGATTTGCACACGATAGACCATTGTGGAGAGCTGCATCTAGCCAGTCTTCGGACTGAAGACTACAATAATACCTAAACAAATTTTTAATTAAATGTGAACTATTCCATACCTTGGCCATTAGTCTAACCTGGTACAGTTACCATACTGACAAGAAACTGTCAAGAATCAATTGAACAATGATTTTATAATATATTTCCTCACTATTTCTTTAGCATTCTTCCACTGATTCTCAGTCTGCTATTGGCCTTTGCTATAACTACTTAGAGATGACAGTTCAACATTAAAATATTTGAGGTACATAACACCAGATATTTTAGTCATGACTTTTCAGTGACAGGCTGCCAATGGTGTAACTAAAGAATAACGGATACTTCTGTCCATTTACATACAATATGTTAAGTATCCCTGAAAGCAGATATTGCAATGGAAGTAGACGAAATGGTGTGGCAACAAAGTGGAAATGTGTGGAAACCAGCAGGGTGTATGTGGCATGTACAATGTGGAATGACAGAGGTGTTTATCTGTCAGCAGCAGTAAATCAGAGAGGCCAGTGCTTACATGCCAAGCATTGTTGTGGAGCTCAGCAACAGCCGGCTGCACCAGCCGCATGCTGAGTTTATTCCCATCTACGTATCTATGAAGTTTGGGGACCTTCTGTTCCCACAGACTGACCTTGTGAGATTTCTATTCCTCTCTCACAGGGTTCTGTTCGCTGTTGTTATTGAGCCGCCACCAGACCGTGAAGTACCCATGCCAACAGTCTGGAGTAGCAGAGTTGCCACACCTGTGCAGATACTTAAAATATGTTACAACTGTTTAATCAGAGTCCCAGCTGAAAGTCCTAATATAAGCATCAATCAATTCTCTGCAGGTTGACGGGCATTTTGTTACATCTTTCTGATGCAACTTCTTTGCTCACAACAGCATCATCTGCAAATATCAACCTGGAGATTTTGACTTCATTCAAAGCATCATTATATAATACAACAAACCACTGACATCTTCAATGACAAAATGCTGCCTTTCTATACTAATAAAATTTCTGTAAGTATTTCCCAGGTTATGAACAAAGTTCCTTTAGCATCTTATCGAGAGCAACATATACTGTGTTTTGTCTGCTATGAATTCTTCAGTCCAAAGCTGCTCCGATATCCTGTACATTCACACTTTATTCCCAGGGTCGTAATTTTGAAATGAAAATAATGGAACACAGCATCAATTTGGGACCATTACTTGATCCATTAGGTATCTCATAAATGAATAAATTGAGGGGCCTGCAGTACCTATGTTGATCCCAACAAAGCAGTTTTTTGGTTTCCAGCGAAGTCATAAGCATGAGCATAAAATGCTTTCTTTTTTTATCTATTTATCTGAGTCCAACACATTATAATCTAAAACTACATTACAATATTAAATACAGGGAATATCAAACTTTATGGGGCGAATGTTCAGCAGCCAGAACAGCACAGTCATTCCCTGCAAGCAAGTCTTTATGTCACAGGGTTCACTCAATTACTGCAAATCAACATCCATTTAAGAGTCCCACCTTGCCCACCATTCACAAAATTCATCATCATCACTGGTACCACATTCTTCAAATTACTCTTGCACCTTGTCACCCACTCTCAACCTGTTGAGGGTCTTCCAGTTCCCATACTGGAGGTGGCAGCCTGATAGTAACTTCACTTTTGCAGTCCATAATCCTCCAGGAGACTTTGTTCTCCACAGTCCATTTCAGCAGGCTTCTACTGAAGTTGGAACTGGTGCGTTTGTAAGTACGAAGTTTTTTCTGGATATCAATCATGCCAGATAAGCATCAGTTCTGATCAATGGATGACTTGGATCTGTTTCTTGCTTCTTCCTTTCATTCTCTGTTGCTACTTGTCTTCTTACATCTGGAGGTGCTACCCCCAAGAGTGAAAAGATCTTATTGATTGGTGTTGGTCTTAGGCCCCTGGTGACTATATAAACTGAGTCTCATGAAGGGCCACTGATGCAGCTCTTCATGATATGGCTCTTCTTGGTTAGCATGTGCAGAGTCCTTGGTTGGCATGTGTTTACTCAAAGACACACAGCAAGTGCTGATATGTGGGGGATGGTGGGTTGCACCCCCAATTGGGTGTTCGTCAGTTTGTAGATAAGACTGTTCCTGCTGCACACTTTCTGCATGGTGTCCACACAGTGTTGTTAGTAGGTCAAGACACGATCCAACTTTTAACTCTTGGCATTGGAGGTGTACACAGTGATTTAGACAGTGTCCTTTCCAGATGACATTCAGCTTTCTTCTTGCCTCCTTATTGTGTGTGCACACACTTAAAAAAGAGAGAGAGAGAGAGAGAGAGAGAGAGAGAGAGAGAGAGAGAGAGAGAGAGAGAGTTTTATCCGGATTTGATTCAAGTGGTTGGCATCATAGTAGACAGCAACTTCTTTGAGGGCAGATGTTAGCTTGGATTCTCCATCCTCAAATGTTGATTGCTGGGCAGCAAAAGCTGTGTCCTCTGCATAAGTGAAGAATCAGGTGCCAGTGTTCTAATGGCTGATCAATGTTATATAGATTATACACTACTGGCCATTAAAATTGCTACACCAATAAAAATGCAGATGATAAACGGGTATTCATTGGACAAATATATTATACTAGAACTGACGTGGGATTACATTTTCACGCAATTTGGGTGCATAGATCCTGAGAAATCAGTACCCAGAACAACCATCTCTGGCCATAATAACGGCCTTTGTACGCCTGGGCATTGAGTCAAACAGAGCTTGGATGGTGTGTATAGGTACAGCTGCCCATGCAGCTTCAACATGATACCACAGTTCATCAAGAGTAGTGACTGGTGTATTGTGATGAGCCAGTTGCTTGGCCATCATTGACCAGACGTTTTCAATTGGTGAGAGATCTGGAGAATGTGCTGGCCAGGGCAGCAGTTGAACATTTTCTGTATCCAGAAAGGCCTGTACAGCACCTGCAACATGCGGTCGTGCATTATCCAGCTGAAATGTAGGGTTTCGCAGGGATCGAATGAAGGGTAGAGCCACAGGTCGTAACACATCTGAAATGTAACGTCCACTGTTCAAAGTGCCATCAATGTGAACAAGAGGTGACCGAGATGTGTAACCAATGGCATCCCATACCATCACGCCGAGTGATACGCCACTATGGCGATGACGAATACACACTTCCAATGTGCGTTCATCACGATGTCGCCAAACACGGGTGCGACCATCATGGTGCTGTAAACAGAACCTGGATTCATCCGAAAAAAATTATGTTTTGCCATTCGTGCACCCAGGTCTGTCGTTGAGTACACCATCGCAGGCGCTCCTGTCTGTGATGCAGCGTCAAGGGTAACGCAGCCTCGGTCTCCGAGCTGATAGTCCATGCTGCTGCAAACTTCGTCAAACTGTTCGTGCAGATGGTTGTTGTCTTGCAAGCGTCTCCATCTGTTGACTCAGGGATCAGACGTGGCCGCACAGTCCGTTACAGCCATTCGGATAAGATGCCTGTCATCTTGACTGCTAGCGATACGAGGCCGTTGGGATCCAGCACGGGGTTCCTTATTACCCTCCTGAACCCACCAATTCCATATTCTGCTAACAGTCACTGGATCTTGACCAACGCGAGCAGCAATGTCGCGATACGATAAACCACAATCGCGATAGGCTACAATCAGACCTTTATCAAAGTTGGGAACATGATGGTACGCATTTCTCCTCAATACACGAGGCATCACAACAATGTTTCACCAGGCAACGCCAGTCAACTGTCATTTGTGCATGAGAAATCGGTTGGCAACTTTCCCCATGTCAGGACGTTGTAGGTGTCGCCACCGGCGCCAACCTTGTGTGAATGCTCTGCAAAGCTAATCATTTGCATATCACAGCATCTTCTTCCTGTCGGTTAAATTTCACGTCTGTAGCATGTCATCTTCGTGGTGTAGCAATTTTAATGGCCAGTAGTGTATAGTATTGGAGCCAACACATTCCCAAGGGAAGAACATTTTTCCGCATTCTGCTTAAACTATCTCTGTCACTTACAGTGACAAAAAAAAATTAAAAAAAAAAAAAAAAAAGAAAAAGAAAAATCATCTGTTCTGCAGCAAACACTGAATAAACTGCGTTAGTCAGTAGTCCTTAGTTGTTGTGTACCACTTAGACGTAAACTATCTGGACAAACCCTACTTCAAAGTTTTGTGGACTGGCTTAAATGATGATTCTAAGAAAATACTATGTACTATGACCCCCCCCCCCCTCCCCCCCACATTTAAACAATCATAAGCAGTTGTAAGATTGGTAAAGGCTTTCTTTTATACCCTTCCTCGATTTTCTGGGCTAAGCAGCATATGGCTAGTACATGACTTTCCCTATCTGAAACCTGACTGTTCTTTACTGATCTTCCTGCTGACAGACAAATTCGATTCAAAACTATTCTCCCTAGAACTTGAAA
Organism: Schistocerca piceifrons; assembly: GCF_021461385.2. NCBI lineage: Eukaryota > Metazoa > Arthropoda > Insecta > Orthoptera > Acrididae > Schistocerca > Schistocerca piceifrons. The sequence continues at coordinate 795,553,924 of NC_060139.1, read as the reverse complement.
TAGATGGAATAGATGGCGCAGAAGTGATACTGGTCTGAAGTTCTTGGGGTTATTCAGTTCTTTGCCTGCCATGACTTTTTCCTTGTGCCAGATCCTTGGGATTATCATTCTAGCAACACAACTGCACATCATGTTCAGGATACAATTGATAGTTACAGGGCCAAAGTTCTTTATCTGCTTTCATCTCATGTCATTCAAGCCCGCAGCTTTGTTACTTTTTCATCCTACGAACAGCAGTTTTCATTTCTTCCTCTGTGAATGGAGTGCCAAGATGATCATTCTCCACTTCACATCAACTGAGTTTTATTATGTTTGTTCTTTTTGTGGCTCCGTCATTCAACAGCACTTGGTGTGCTATCTGGTCAGGGGTGACCTTGCTCAGAGCTGAGAGTGAAACTGCAGCATCACGTTCAAGGTTTCTCAACAATTTCCAGGCTTGTCGACTACATTTCATTCACTGTTGATTGATTGTTGATTCAGAACAGCAGCTAGTGAAATATTTATCAAGGAAGATTGCCAAAGGGCAAAGCTATTTTATTTTATTTTCACTACCAGTTTCGGCATTTCAGTATGTTATCTCCAGGCCCCATACTGGAGCCATCGGTGTTTGGATATCGTGAATTCATTATTCAAGTGCTTCCTTTGAACACTTGCTGTCAAGTCTTTGAAGGAAGCATCTGAATAACGAATTCACGATGTCCAGACATTGATGGCTCCAGTATGCCAATATCGATACATCTCAATAACTATATGCGAAGTGCATATGGGGTCTGAAGTGGCATACTGAAATGTTGAAACTGGTAGCCAAAATAAAATAACTTCTCAATATGTATGGCTTTTTGGTCATCTTTCTTGATAAATAACTAAGTTTCATGTCCAATCTCTGGAGAAGACTATGCCATTTTCCTGTTCGTGATGTTGATATGGCTTGGATAAGTTGTTCTCCTGCATGTTCTGGCTCTTCAGAGATTGGGTCATTTCTGATGAACTGTTCACACCCCTTAAAGAGCACTTTTGAGTCTTTATCAAGTCCACTTATGTACACTGTTCCACAGCCTCCTGCAATTTGATTACAAGAGCTGCTCTTCACTAGCTCCACAAAACCTCCATAATTATCTCGATCAGGACTGATTTTTACGACTTCTTCTTCCAAGTTCTGAGGAAACTGATCCCAGCTGAGTTTTTTAAGTTGAGCTGTCTCCTGAATGCAACTTTTTCTGGTTTAACAACAACTTCTACAGTACATATAGGAGCTCTGTGTTGTGCTCTTGAGAATGGTTCTACAATATATTTCTTGATTCGATGAGCGATATGTTCGGAGGCAAAAATATTACCCCTCCTCCATTGTCCACTGTTAATGGAATGGGGCAACCTTAGGTCCACACATTTCATATCTGCATCTATCAGTGCCCAGATTTGTGAAAATTGCACTCTCATATCACTGATTAGGTGTCTCTAAGGCAAGTTTACTCCACTCACCCTCAGTCAAGAGTTGTTTGGTCCTCTGTAAGTTTCCTGGACCATTAATATATCACAGTTAAGATTCATGCAAATGTCAGACAGTAGTGCCAGTAGTGCTTCCTTCTCTGCTGAAATCCCCTCAATATTAATGGAGATATTAGTTTTGGCATTGACAAATGTTGTTTTATGTGCACCATTCTATAATTATGCTACTAACAGATGTCAGCATAATATGTCAACAGGTACACAACCCCATCCAGTTAACTTTCTCGAAAACAAGAGCAGGGTTGCCACAAGTTTCCCCCAGTGGAAGTCCTTGATATTTCCCTGATTTTCAGGCAAGTTTTAGCATTTTCCCCAGTCAAATTCTGACACCTCAAGAGTAAGTTAAGACGTATCTGTCTTTGGAGCTACGGTACAAGAAACAATAGTGCAAATGGGGGGGGGGGGGGGGGGGGGACCTAGCAAGCAGATGGCATTTCCTGATGTGTGAGCAAAAATCTTACATGCTAACACCAACATCTTTTGTAATGAACTGTTTGTTGTAGGTGGAGAAAGCAAGCCAAGCCAATGTTTCATTAAGACCACTATTTTATTTTATTTCAATAAAATGAAACACATTTGGTGACAAAAATAAGCATTTCTTGCAAGACAGATTTAAAATACCTCCACTGATTTCAGAAATAGCCTCAGGAAAAAGAAAGCCTCTTGAAAGAAGTGTATAAGGTGGGGAAGAATTGTGTAAACCAACACTGTAAGCGACCACCAATAAAATGTTGGTTCTGCTATGTTCGTTATTGTTGGTTATTACCCACTGTGTTATATCTATTGTTTTACAGGTATTTTGTAGCTTTTCTTTTGAGAAATATATGAGTACACAGCGTATAAACTGCCAGCAACTGACACAATTTTCGTGTTCTAATTGTCCATACTTTCTAACATATAAACTACTCTTTCAAGTGCCAAAATGTACTAGAACCAATAAAAAGTCCATAAAAAGCCACACTGTACAACGTACTTGCAGTGAGACAGTCAGAATTCCTTAAATCCACCACCCATGGCTTCTGGCCTGCCGAGTATCAACGCAGTCCTGGGTCCGTGGATAAACTATGAAAATCCACTGCATTATGCCACATACAAACAGATCCAGCCTGCAGGCAGATCAGTAAGATTAGAACCAATGGGCAGGGCCAGCATATTAGTGGGAAATGAATGGCTTCAGACCAGCAGGCCGGATCCATTACAGATATCAGCAGAAACAGCCTGAGGTCATGGCCCATCGTGGAAGTCCACTTGTGTGGCCAGCTATTCACATGCCACAGACAGCATGCTGATGAAATGAGGCCACAGTGATCAATCCATGCAACCGATAACTTGTTCAAATACTCTGAGAATCAGTAATAATGAGGACAACTAGAACCTCACCGTGAAGATGATTGCTGAGTCACAGACAGGCACACAGTCATTGGCCAGTTCACATTTGGTGCATTTTATAGCATACACTGCTGTGCAGTTAACATATCAAAACTGTTTTGACTGTCAAGGGAAAGATATAGTTCTTTTTCATCCTCAAGATAATACGTCAGATATATGTTTGTCCATGACAAGGTTGACAACTAAACACCACACGCAAGACTATTGCCGCCTGTTATGACCTGCAACAAGGAGTGCAGAGCTGCCTCATGTTTCTCTTTTTCATGTGCTGATGATACAAGCCAAAGCTGCAGAAAAAAAATTAATAAAATGAGAAGACACCAGGAATCATCAACTGCTGAAGTTTATTGGATGTTTTTTTAGTAAATGCTCCCCAATTTCAGGAAACTGTGACAAGCGTAAATGAGATCTGAAAGCTAAATTCCGGTTATTTCTGAATCTAAACCTATACTCTGCAAATGGCACAGTCCATATCAATTCAGGCTGGCTAGGGAAAAATCTTACCTTCATAATCTCATATATTATTGAATTTAGCATTTGTTAAAATGAAGGAGTAAGTAAGGAACACGTATTCTTTGTTTTCTCCAAAAAAATTTCTGCTCCGATATACAGCCATCCAAAGAAGACCTTGCGTATACCATTTTGAAGATGTGAATTTTGGAAAAAATTTTAAAATGCTGTATCTCTGGAACAGTTCTAGATATTTTGTTGGTTTCTTTATTTGAAAGATAATTGCTTTATGATTACAAAGAAATCCTCCATTTGGACTTCTGTCAAAGTTTTTTTACTATAGCGTTCTGAACTTTTTTAATAACTTATTGAATTTTTTTTCAGAAATGCCAATCCATAAAATTTTGATTTTTTTATCTGTTGATTAGTACCATATAGTTCTACATTCCCTCAAAAGGAGAGCTTCCACTTTTATGTCAAACTGGTTTTATAAACAACTGAAATTTTTGCCATACGTAAAACCTGTTTTATTACAACATTATCACATAACAGGCTCATAAAAATCAAAACCTAGCCTTATTTAACATAATTTTAGCTTTGAAAGATGAGTAAGAGACTCATTTTTAAGCATTTTAAATTGTTCCAAAATGTATGTGAAAGGTACAAAGACTTAAAGGTTTCAATTTATACAACTTCCATGCACTCTGTTTTGTACTGAAATTAGCCAGTCAATGAACTAAAAATGTGTTCCACTGCTTCAGTATCTTCCTTTGATACACAGTGATGCCTTCCTGTTGAACCAATAGGAACAGGAGCTCTTACAATCTTCAAAACATCGTGAACAGGAAGTGAGCACTGATGGCATTGTTGCTGTCCTTCAGCTGGAAACCTATATCCACCAGCTGGTCCATGTGGTAGCACAAAGTTCACTACAATCCCGTTAAACTCATAACTGATGTCTATAATCTCTGCAATCCACCAGTCATAGTCATACACACAACACCACAAACATCCCCCTTCTCAGGTTGTGAATGTAAATACTATCCTGTTGTTTCTGAGGTGTTGGCCGAATGAACAAAATTTCTTCTTCCTTGTTCTTTAAAGTGTGTGCAACATGAGTTCGCCCATTCCTTTGAGTCGAAAAATGTGTCTTCTGAATTCCTTTCACAGGAGTAGTTTGTTTGGACCATTTTTCTTTTTTCTGCTCATGGAATTCAATTTCCTCTTTGGACAAAAGAATGAGGGCTGTGGATGTGTAAGATTTCACGGCTCTTGTAAAACCCTCAGGATTCTGAATCACAGCTTTATTTGGTGTGGAAAGATTATGTTTTGTAGCATGGTGCTTCAGCAGGTCTCTTACGCCATCACAAGGCCCCTTCCCATGACCAGTAGCACTGTATAACCAGTCAGTTGGCACAAGCAACTTACACAATTCAAACAGCTGGAAACAATGTTTAAAATGACTAGGAGCACCAACAGAAATAATGATGATCTTCTGTGCCCCTGTTTTTAGTTGAAGAATTTTGCACGCTGCTAGCAAACCATGTGCTGAGTCGTGTCCTGTGTCATCATATAACTGCAACACTTGTGGTCTTATTTTGAAAATATGTCACTCCTGTAAAAATTGAAACCTGGTAATTACTCCAGTGATACCCTTGTACTTCTTGTGGGAGAATTACAGGCCAGTTATTAGCAAAATCACGGTGAAGCACTAAACATAATTCTTCAGCCTGTACACACCCTTTCACTTCTGCAATGTGGTGTTGTTGCAATTTCTTCAGATGCTGGTGTGTTACTGCTTTCACTGACCATTTACCAAGTTTATCAATGCAACTGTCAAAGGCAACAGTCTTCTTAATTAGATTATTTTCCTCCCATGTCGCATATGTGATTTCTGCTGAGTTATCTTCTATGACTTCCAGGCCAAGTGTCTGTCAAGACAGTCCTCCCTTTCCAGGGCAGTCACCACATTCTTGAAACAAACTCCAGTAAGTTCTTCAAAGTTACCAACAAAGTTCAAAATTAACACGGTACACACATAAACAGACACCTCTAGGTGGGTGTGGAGCTACCCAGTAAGGTCGTAGTGCATAAAATTTTGATCTTCCAATATGTGAAATTGTATAGTTGCTCCTATAAATTGCAAAAGTTTCTTTACTACTGTGAGTCATGTACCTATTCACTTTCACAACTTTTGGCACTCTGGCGAGAACAGTTCCATTTATCTTCCAAATAAAATGACTGCACTATTTGAACTTGAGCTGCTTCTACAGGATGGCCGTAATAGGGATCTGGTCTTCCAAAGAATCCTTTTACAGGTCTCACATTTCTTGATTTGTCTACCATGTACTTTGATACTGATGGAACATGGTTCAGAATTGTTTTCCTTGAAAATGTCTCTGGAATAATAGTTAAAACTTGCACCTTTTCACTACTCAATATTCAACAGATGAATTGATATTCGTGAAAAATCCCTGGCAGGGGGTGCAAGAGTGCTTTGGTTCATTTTATTCTGAAGATTGAATTTCTATGGACTAAGCTGTAAAAAATAAAACCTGTCCAAATTAAAACTGGAAGCTCTCCTTTACACAGACTATAGTACTACATGGTACTAATCAAAAGAAAAAGAAATCGAACTTTTCTGGCTTGGGATTTTTGGAAAAAAAACAAAGAGAAAGAAAGAAATTCTGCAATTTATAAAAAAAAATCAAATGTGACATTAAAAGAACTTTGACAGATATGTCCAAATGGAAGATACCATCGTAATCATAAAGCAATTATCTTTCGATTAAAAAAACTCTTAACAAAATATCTAGAACCATTACAGATACAGCATTTAAAAACTTTTTCCGAAATTCACATCTTCAAAATGGTGTTCGCAGTGTCACCTTTGGAGGCTTGTAACTCGAGGCAGGAATTTTTTTGGGGAAAACAAAAAAATACGTGTTTCTAACTTACTCCTGAATTTTAACATATGCTAAATTCAATAACATCCGAGACTATGATGGTAACCCCCCTGCCTGAAGTGATATGGATTACACCAAACCATTGTGACCTGAATGATAAAGGGCATGTCCCACCATACCAGTTATAGGGTACCTTCCCAAATGAGCAGCTGGACTATGCCAAGGACACGTCGAAATTACCTTTATAGTCACAGGCTTCTTCCGTTTCTTCAAACACACTTTCTACTCTCTTGAAGAGTTTACTAGCCACTGCTAGACCATTTATGGTCACTCATCTCCCTCTAAATCCAGCAATGCTTCTTCTAAATACTTCTCAAGCTGATTTATAAACAATTTTGCTAAATTGTTGTAGAAATACTATCCTAGCTTTATTAATATGTAACTATTATTTATTTATGTACCACACTTAATAAAGTATCACACAGAAAGAAAAAAAAATCACAACACCAAGGAGGAGTTGTGCAACACAAACAAAAGTTGGTATCATGTTTCTACATCTGAAACATGATGTCTATTCAAATTTTGCACCAGTTGTATAAGCATGGCACTAGTAGCACCACTACGAGGATGCAAATCATGTTTGCTTTAAATACATACTGTAATGGCTGTGAACTTCTTTTACCTTTGAGACCGGACGTGGTGAGTTGATGTTAGTCAAGAATGCCTTAAGGTGACAAAGATGCACTTATCAACACCCCAGATGTCATTATCAACATCTCACTTGAGTTTGAACACAGTCACGTAATAGGACTATGGGAAGCTGGATGTTCCTCCTGCGATATTGCAGAAAGACTTGGCAAGAATATAGTCACTGTACATGATTGTTACAGCTGTGGCCAAAAGAATGTATAGTTTGCAAGAAGCATCGGCTCCATGTGGCCATGTGGCACTGCTGAGAGGGAAGATCATCTTGTTTGGCATATGGCTCTGACACACCGTACTGCATCTGCAGCAACAATCTGAGCAGCAGTTGGCATCATAGTGACACAATGAACAGTTACAAATTGTTACTTTGAGGACAGTTCCAAGCCAGATGCTCTGTAGTGCGCATTTCGCTGTCTTCAACCCACCGCCATTTGCACCTTCAGTGATGTCAAGCGAGACTTCACAGGAGAACTGAGTGGATATCTGTTGTGTTTTCTAATAAAAGCTTATTCTGCCACAGTGCAAGTGATGGCTGCGTGTTGGTTAGGAGACTGCCAGATGAAGATCTGCAACCAACATGTCGGCATGCTAGACACCATGGACCTACACCTGGAATTATGGTCTGAAGTTTGATTTCGCATGACAGCAGGACCACTGTTGTGGTTATCCCATGCATCTTGACTACAAAGCACATCTAACTGGTGATTCGACCTGTTGTGCTGCCATTCACAAACAGCGTTCCAGAGGGGCTCGTCCACATACCGCTGTTGTAACCCGACATACTCTACAGTGACATGTTGCCTTGGCTTGCTAGACTGCCAGCTGTTTCCAACTGAGCACATACAGGACATCATCAGATGACAACTCCAGTGTCATCCACAAACAGCCTTAACCGTCCCTGTGTTGGCCAACTAAGTGCTGCAGCATGTATGGAGCTCCATCTCACAAACTGACATCTGACACCTGTACAACAAAATGCTTGTATGTTTTCATGCCTGCATTTAACATTCTGGTGGTTACACAGGTTATTAATGTACCAGCATTTCACATTTCCAATGGCTTATCTCGCACTTACACTAACCTATGATCTTGCAATATTAATCGCTTAAATATGTTACCTAGACAAATATGTTCCTGAAATGTCATTTTCTACATTAATTATTTTTTGGTATTGCATTTCTTTCCCATCAGCGTATTAAGTCAACTTACAAAAATTGACTTTTCATAACAGCGTTTTTAATGTCACTCAAAACACTTGCACTTACTTACCTTATTGTAATGAACAGTTTCTCTGCAGAAGAAGTATCAAATCAGAAATTTTTGTCCTTTCTCATAGTATCTGATACTAGTTGCTCCAAAATGTGGAAACTGTATGGACTCATTTTGTAGAATTTATGTAATATGTGTTCGTGTTGGGGGAGAGCACAAGAAACCACCGCTAAACTATATTTGATACTCACAGCATTGTACAGGTGCACCTAGTACATCCTTTTCTTTTTCAGTTTCTTGAGCTTTAAATAGTGATGCGCTAGAATAACATTCTCTTCAGAAGAGGTGATGATTGCAAATGGAACTGAAACAGAAACGTGATCCGTGCTGTCTGTTTTGCTTGTTGTATGGCAAGACACATCAGGTACCATATCACATATCATGTCATCTCAGTGGGAACTCGAGTGTTGACCACAAGTGTCACGTGACCTTTACTCAATGTGTAATATCGCAGTTATACTGTCTCAGTGTGGGAGGACCGAAAAGATTTTATATTTCTCATAACAGTATGTTGTAGGCAACAGAACAATAAAACAGGAATCATCATGGAAAGAAACGAAAGTCATTCCACAGTTTAGTAAGGATCAGAGAACTGACAGGCGGCACAGGTTAATGCCATAATTCTACAATTACAGAAAGTCTTCCATGCAGTTCCTCACTGCTCCTTGTTAAACAAAATAATATGTGTTTACAAAATGTCAGAGCAGATAAGGGACTGCAGTAAAGAGTCAACAGTATTCCGTACACAGTTTTCGATGAGGAGACAAATAGAAGTGAATTTTCCTCAGGCAGACACTTCTGTTCACAATATAAAGGTGACCAATTTATTTTGACCAGCCCAAATACCTTTTTTTCCAGCAGCAAAATAAAAAATGCATCAAGAAAATATTGTTTAGTTACCAGGGGAACATTAAATGGTATGATTGCCTTTATTGTAACTTGTTTCTCAAGAAGATACAAATAGTAGAACATATTTTTCTTAAAAGTAACCTATATTCTTTATTTGGTGATCCACTTCTCCACAAGACATGTTCAAAAACATGTCATCTATTCAAGTATTCATTACATTCTACTTAATAAGAAACAGAAATGGTGATCTTTAATACCAGTTTGCTGCAAGTAAGCACAAAAAGCATAAGCATTCTGGCAGTGCTTCGCCCAGAACACGAGGAAGGACTTGTGAGAGAAAGTTGGCATATGCAGTGTTTTTACATCAATATAGATAAAATGAGGGCCAATGACCAATAACTGTACTATGAAGCATCCCACACTTGACAAAATTCACATTCTTCATATTTACCTGCCTTTGGATTGAGAAAGAGCATTCATTAGTATGATGGGGAAAGAAAAGAAAAGAAAAAACACACACACACACACACACACACACACACACACACACACACAGCAGAGTAGTAGTTCTAGTAGGTGGAGGTTTCCTCGGGGAGGGTAGGTATACCTGAGCATGTGGGATACTTGAGTCACTCGTGTTTTCTCATCTGTAGGACAAGTTATTTTTCCATAGGGGGTAGTCACAGATTTGTTTTCATTAACATTTTAAAGGGGAAAAATCATCAGCTGGTTTGGAACAAGACAGAAGTTGTAGTGCCTGTTCATTGCTTTTGACATCTCTGCAGTAAATAATTTGGCAAATGATTTCCAATTTTTGCTTAGCACTTTTTTTAGGTTTAGCCAAAAGAAAATTAGTGGCAGAAATCACAGCAGTTTGAACTTTATTTTTGTGATATAACAATTTGAATTGATTGGAATACACTCTTTCAAATTCTGAAGGTGACAGGGGTAAAATACAGGGAGCAAAGGCTATTTACAGTTTGTACAGAAACCAGATGGCAGTTATAAGAGTCGAGGGGCATGAAAAGGAAGCACAGGTTGGGAAGGGAGTGAGACGGGGTTGTAGCCTCTCCCCAATGTTATTCAAACTGTATATTGAGTAAGCAGTAAAGGAAACAAAAGAAAAATTCAGAGTAGGAATTAAAATCCATGGAGAAGAAATAAAAACTTTGAGGTTCGCCGATGACATTGTAATTCTGTCAGACAGAGCAAAGGACCCGGAAGAGCAGGTTAATGGAATGGACAGTGTCTTGAAAGGAGGACATAAGATTAACATCAACAAAAGTAAAATGAGAATAATGGAATGTAGTCAAATTAAATTGGGTGATGCTGCGGGCATTAGATTAGGAAATGAGACGCTTTAAATAGTAAATGAGTTTTGCTATTTGGGGAGCAAAATAACTGATGATGGTCGAAGTAGAGAGGATATAAAATGTAGACTGGCAATGGCAAGGAAAGCGTTTCTGAAGAAGAGAAATTTGTTGACATCGAGTATAGATTTACGTGTCAGGAAGTCATTTCTGAAAGTATTTGTATGGAGTGTAGCCCTGTATGAAAGTGAAACATGGACGGTAAATAGTTTGGACAAGAAGAGAATAGAAGCTTTTGAAATGTGGTGCTACAGAAGAATGCTGAAGATTAGATGGGTAGATCACATAACTAATGAGGAAGTATTGAATAGGATTGGAGAGAAGAGGAGTTTGTGGCACAAGTTGACTAGAAGAAGGGATCAATTGGTAGGGCATATTCTGAGGCATCAAGGGATCACCAATTTAGTATTGTAGGACAGCGTGGAGGGTAAAAATCGTAGAGGAAGACCAACAGATGAATACACTAAACAGATTCAGAAGGATGTTGGTTGCAGCAGGTACTGGGGGATGAAGAACTTTGCACAGGATAGAGTAGCATGGAGAGCTGCATCAAACCAGTCTCTGGACTGAAGACCACAAAACAACAACAACAATTTGAAGAATTGCATTATAACCTATAAATATCCACTTGAACAAAAATGGTTGATATAGGGATACTTGTGACACTCAAGTTGGGAAAAACTGAGCCATGGCTCAACTACCACAATGCGAAAATTACATTCACAGGTACATTATGTAGACAGGAAGTTTTTTAACATAAACAGTTTTAACTATTACAAAAACATGTCTATAAAAGCCTTTAGGCAATTACAAATTATTTAATAGCATAATGTGTTTGTAGGTAAACTTTATATGCTAGCTTTCATGAGCGTGAATACTTGCAAAGGCTTTCAAGTTAAGCGATATTTTCGCTTTGTATGAAAATATTCTCACTGATGATGTATTTCTGAACTCATTTGTACCTGATAGGGCACTGACAATCACATGTCCCTGTGGAATGTACTGGGGCTTCTTCAGGCAATCAAAAAGATACCAAGCAAACTGTAGCTGATGTGAGTGGGCTTAGACCTACTGTTACCTTAAGTCCTACACTGAAGATCTATCTAGAGCCCTCGACAAGTGAAGCATTTAGAAGTCTCTTGTGGAAATTGTAGACAAAAATAAAAACAGTGAAAGTTGAAGGAAAAACTTTGGCTTGAACAGAAAAAAAAAATCAAAGCCACACTTTTACCTCTTCTTATTTTACCAATAACCAATCTTTGATACCTGGCTTCCTGTCCACATCATCACCTTCACTGTCACTCTGATAAGTCTGTGCTATGGACAGGTTCACACTTTTTGTTGAATAATTGTCATAATTCATCAGTCTGAGTCCTTCCCAAGACAGGCTAATGGAAATAAGATTCCAAGAGCTGCTATTACAGAAATACTCCAACTCCAACAGGTGATACTGTAAGAAAGGGGCTGTGCATTGAGGAGAAGTAAGCAAATAAAATTGGACATGAGAAGACTGGTGGGAAGACAACTAATTGCTAAAGACTGCATAGTGCTCCTCCTGATTGTTAACTGCTCCAGTTTCTTTTCTCTTCTTTAGTTCACAGAATTTTCTAGTACTACTTTTATTAGTTTGAGTGGAGTAGTAATAACTGAAGCTATATTATGATGAGTTTATTTGATGTGTCTATTACTGTTAACCAGCTACTTCAATAATCACGATGACAACCTGAGAAATGACACAGATTTTCTGGTAAATTATGTAATACCAGAAGAAGAAAAAGATGCCTGCTACGCAGATACAGAAATAAAAAAGGTTTTCAGTCGCTGCTATTTGCAGATTATGGAATCACAAATAGCTCTCCCTTATATGATGGAAAATAGCTGAGTATGTTGATTTCTTTTTAGATTCACTATCTCTTTCTATTTTACTATTGCTGTTTCCCTTGCAGTAATTTTCTGAAATAATATGACTTTCATCTAAGTGACATTAGAAGATGTTATGTTGTCAATAATGCTGAACACAAAACTGATTTCTCACACAATGACAGCTGCATGCTCAATATATGTGGCTTGCAATGGATGTTGGAAATCACCCTTCATCCTGCACTGCCATCATCTTTGCCCATAAAAGCTATGTTTATTGTAATTGAAAGATCTCGCACTGTGAACAAGTACATCTAAGATTCATATGATCATCAAATAATTCTTAACACATCATTTTTACTTAATAAGAAACTAAAAGTGTAATAAGTAAATACGCATACAATAACTGAATTTTCTGACCTCTGAGGAGAAATGATATCAGATCAAATAATTTCCATTGCATACATAATTCAAACAATATTTTTCTCCATGAGGTAACAAACAATATTATAAATGAATGTTCACATTTACAATGCAGAATTGGAAGCATACTGAGTGTAACATGAATTGTTCTGGCCTAGTTAATCACATACACCTGAGAATGAAAACACAGTATAGGTAATTAATTTAATTCAGGCATTTATAAGTGACTTTATAGCCAACGAATTATAGACAACATTCCACAACTGGTTATTAGGGAGGGAACCATCAATTAAAATGAAACATGGTACACATACTAGCGTATTATACACACAGAAAAAAAATAAATGCAAAACATTCTTTCTTTTATTACATAGTTTAATTGCATTAGCTTTCACTTCAATGGCACAAAGGACATTTGTACGTAGTCTAATAAGATATTTTACAGAGGTCACAAATAGACAAGCCCACCACAACAGTGTAAGATTTCATTCATACTTCTCTAAACACACAAAGCAAAACCAGACCGTGAAACTACCAAAAAAGCTTCCATCTCTCAAATATAGTCCCTGAGTTGTGGCACAAACGAATGTCTAAGACTGCTGACCCAAGCAGAGCAGTTACTGCATAATGTAATTCCCTGGCAGATTAAAGCTGTGTGCCAGACAGAGACTCAAACTCAGGACCTTTGCCTTTTGCGGGCAAGTACTCTACCACCTTGAGCTACCCAAGCATGACTCACGACCCATCCTCACAGCTTCAATTCAGCCAGTACCTGGTCTCCTACCTCCCAAACTTCACAGAATCTCTTCTCCAAACCATCCTGGAAACTGCATAATGTAATGTTCAATTAAATCCACACCTACTTACATACTCCACAAGTTCCCATACTGTGTGTAGTGGAAGGTATCCTGCACAACTACTAGTCATTTCCTTTCCTGTTCCAACTGCAAACAGAGCAAGGGAAAAATAACACTCTATGCGTCAGTACAAGCCCTAGTTTCTTTTCGTAGTCCTTACACAAAATGTATGTTGGCAGCAGTACAATCATTCTGTAGTCACCTTGAAATTCCTGTTCTCTGAATTTCCTTAACAGTGTTCCTCAAAAAGAATGTACCTTCCTCCTGGCAAGCATCTCCGCAATACTAGCATGTTGTCTGAATCTACATGTAACAAATCTAGCAGCCCGTCTCTGAAAACACTCAAGCAGTATTACCAAAGTCAACATTCACCTTGTTTACCATACTACTCAGATGCTTATTCCATTTTCCACCACTTTTCAACATTACATCCAGATATTTAAAAAATATAAATGTTTCAAGCAGGACACTATTAATGCTATAACTGACCGTTATAAGACTGTGTTTCCTACTCATCCAGGTGGTGATGACTTTTCGTTTGTGGGGCACTCTACAGCATGGTTATCAGCACCCGTACAAAATTCCCAATCTGTACACAGCCCAGTCTCACCATTTTTCCAAATGATGTCGAAATGATGAGGACAACACAAACACCCAGACCCTGAGTGGAGAAAATCCATGACCCAGCCAAGAATCGAACCTGAGACCCCATGATCCACAGACTGAAATGCTAACCACTAGACCACAAGCAGCAGACGTTACTCATCCGCATTAACTTGCATTCTTCTACGCCATTCATCACACCAAGTAGAAATTTTGTCTAAGTCATCTCGTATGCTCCTACAACCACTCAACTTCGGCATCTTCCCATACACAACAGCATTATCAGCAAACAACTCAGACTGCTGCCCGCCCTGTCCACCAGATCATTTATGTATATAGAAAATAATACCAGTCCTATCATACATTCCTAAGACACACCTGGCGACATCCTTGTGTCTGATGAACACTCACTATTGAGGACAACATACTGGGTACTATTACTTAGGGAGTCTTCGAGCCATGCACACAGGTAGGAACCTATTCCATATGCTTGTATCTTCGTTAACAGTTGGCAGTGAGGCACTGTGTCACACACTTCCATGCTAAGGAATCTGCATGTTGCTCTTCATCCACAGTTCGTGGTATAATGTGTGAGAAAAGGGGGGTCGACAGAAGCGTCCGATCCAACGCGTCGGCTTTGACCCGTGACGTAAGGGTGTTGTCGTGTGTGACGTCATGACGGCGCGGAGTTTGGTTTGAGTGTGGCTGTCTCCTGTTCTGTTTTATCTTATTTTATTTACTTTTCTGATCTGTTCGTTCTATCTCATGAGATTTTTTTTTAAATTTAAAAACACTTATTACTTATTTTAATTATCTGTTTCCTCCAATTTCTGTTTTAGTTTATTATATTTATCTTTCTGATCTGTTCGTTCTATCCCGTGAGATTTTTTTTTTAAAAGACAAAAAAACACTAATCAGCTACTGAAGCATCTTTATCTTCTATGGGTTGCAGGGGTTACGACCGCTGGGGAGGTGGGTGGGTATTCATGCATGGCTGTCTTCACTTACACGTTGTAGCTACGCAAGGCGTCTAAATCTGTTTATATTTAGTCTGCCCCCCACCCAAAACACCCCATTTCCCGCGCTTGTCCCGTTAGTGTCATTAGGCTTCTTGTGGAAAATGTGTGTGTTTGTTTTTGTTTCCGCCATATTTGTGACGTCATGGGTCAAAGCAGACGGGCGGGGTCGGACGCTTCCGTATTTCTGAAAAGGGTCATACTGACTCATGGACATAGCTTCTCAATCTCAAGGAAACTTATTATATTGAAATTCTGAATATGTTCAAGAACTCCAAAGCAAATGGAGGTTGAGGATATTGGTCTGTAATTTAGCAGGTCCATTCCTTCACCCCTCTTATATACAGGAGTCACCTGCACTTTTTACTAGTCGCTTGGGACTACGTGGTAACGGCCAAGAACAATACATTTGGTAATGGGTGTGAGATTTACTATAAATATTAACAATTGCAACTACAATTCAAAACACTGGGTAAAAGTTATGTACTGGATCCCCTCTCACATTTGGCTTCTCTACCAGTGAAATTGTTATTAGCACAACCAGATTTTTTGCTTTCACATTTGTTGGCTCCACCTTCCAACACACCTAGGCCTCAGGCTACACTACAGATTAGTCTGTCACCACAACCAAGATATTCAAGGAGCGGATGGAGGCGGGGGGTGCAATATGTAACTTCAGTCAAATCTGGGCCAATCTGTAAAGCATACTGATAAGAGTCATCATACAGAGCCACACTACAGAACAGCAGAATGAAGTGCTAAATAGGTCATTTTTCAAGGTTTGTTGTGTAATACATCCACCCATCAACAACAATGTGACAGTTGCCACTGCTTTTAAATACATTATTAAAAGGACTTTTGAAAAATAGGCATGAGAAACAAATTAAACAAACAATATGTGGGAGTTTCTTTGCATTCCTTTCAAAAAGCGTAATGTTTGTCTATAGTTCCAAGTTTCACATAACTTGACTCCGATCCTGATTGACAATATTATTCTCACATGTACGTAACACAAACTATTCCAAATGTTTTACAAACTATTCATTAAGTTGTTACCACTCATCTACTGCAACAACATAAAAAGAGAATAGGTACACATTTAAGAACGTCATTCACGATACAAATGTAAGGCAGTTCCGGCATAAAGATTTGCGTTCCTACTTGATATGGAGGATCCATTCATCACAAAATAACACATGTACTGGTTGAACAAGTGTTGGCAACAAGCGCGATTATGTAAAATATGCGAAAAATACACATAACACAACTGTCAAGTTAAATCGGTTACTTATCAGCCAGCATACAGTGACATAGCAACTAAGGAAACTCTGAAAGTACGTACTGCGGTCGAAATTAGATGCTATTCGTTTCTACATCTTGAAGCTCTGAAAGAAAAGGTTGTTCTTATTTCTCTGTTGTCAATATTATTCCTACTTTTACTTTACATCGTATTCTAAAACTGTTCAACCCATCCGTAATCAATACAAAACAGCCCCTCTGACGTTTATCAACATTCGTTTAGAACTTGATCTCTGAGTACAGAGATCCACTCGCAATACGATCGAACTACATTCGAGATCGATTCACTCAAGCCATCAGCGACAAGCGCCAAATATGACTTTGTATATAATGTAGTTGTTCAAAAAATGGCTCTGAGCACTATGGGACTTAACTACTGAGGTCATCAGTCAATGTAGTTGTAGAAGTAGTTTTATTCATCCGTGGATCTCTTTTTGCAAGGATATAGGACATGTCAAAGCATTTAAAAGTTTAGGCAAATTTAAAATAAGCTAATTCGTATAAAAATACATTTACAGACTTCTAGTTGGAGACAATCATCAGATTTACTCCTGGTATACAATACTTTATTTACAAATAACTTATTAAATAATTCAACGCCACACCGTTCACTCATATCTCACTATCGGTCACTGCACACACTGGCCACATATTGTTTCATAACACTTCACTCACTACACTAACACACACACACACACACACACACACACACACACACACACACACACTGGGCCATTTTCTGTACCGCAACTTCCCATTTGCAGTCTTGAAAAACTGAGTCAGCATCCCTCTATAATGAGTGAGATGTTGAACTCAGATAGAGGAAGAGGTGTAAGTACTGTGCAATGCATAGCTTGGGGGTAAGTTCTTCTAAAAAAGGAAAAACAAAGTTAAAAAACCATCTGAAAGTGGTATGTGGAATGTTGGATGTTTTATAATCATTATTATTATTTGTATAACTTGTTTTACCTAACCCCTGCTCTATTTTATCTAAGTAATCCCTCAATGTATAAAATGTATTTCACAACAGGTAGTTTTCAGCTGCCTTTCCAAATAAGTGTATTTTTGCAATTTCTTTAATCTCTTTTGGTAATTTATTGTACAGTTTTATTCCTCGGTAGAAAATTCTGTTTTGAGTTTTATGTTTATTTTTTCTTGGTAAATGTAAGTTGAGTCTAGGCCTTGTTCCATGGCCAAAGACAGAGCTGTTTGTGCAGTAATTACAAAAGTACCTGAGCCACTTCTCCTCTTAACTCTGGCAGTGATAGATACCTGTTTTTGGTGTTGATCATAAAACTGTCAGATCGCGTTCTCTTTCTTCCTATCCTCCTTCCAGCTGCCAGTTCCCAGCCACCCTACTGCCCCCTATCTCCCTTGATCCTTATCAGTTCCTTCCTTGCTTCCTCCAACTGTCCCTGCAGGGCATAGATTTTCCTTTCCTGTTCCCCAATCAAAATTTTCCTACTGCATACTCTGCAATTCCAGGAGAGTGTCTCTTCTATTCTCCCAACATTCTTCCCACTGCATCCTTCCCTCCCCTCCTCTCCCCACTCCCCCCCACCCCAGTGAAAATACTTCCTAAAAACAAATCCGTCTACTCACTACCCTATAACAGCTCCCACATTTCTCACTCATGGTCAGTTTCGAAAGAATAACTGAGATTAAAGAATGTTTTAAATTTGTCATGGACGAGAGATTGGCTGTGTGTAAACAAAAAACCACACAAAGGTCTTATGTGCGGTTGTTGTTCTTGGTTTTGTACTAATTTAGAGGTACAATGACAGAGTAATGAATTAGTAATTACTTCACTTTTAGAGAATTTACGTTATCAAACGTGTTTGGTCAGGTTTTTAAACGTTTATAGTTAAGAAAATTTAACCTAGATCGCGTCCATCTAACTAGTAAACAATACGAAATGTGATAGTTAAATTCGATTTAGAAATGTTTAATTACACTGATGAAACTAGTAGCTGTCTTTTTTTAACGTACAACCACACAACGAAATGCAGAAACCCTCCCACTTTGTTCCAGTACAGAGAATAAATTCATGCTTTCACTGATGATGCAACAATTCTCATTCACAAATTGAGAGATAATCTTGAAGAAAGTGCGAACCAAGTTGTTAAAGGATTGTAAATAATATTACAAGTGCATATTTGTTTCTGTTACATGTGTGCAAGTTTTTTTAATGTCTTTGTTCTTTGTATTAGAGATCTGTGAAGTCTTAAAAAAAAATACAGTTTTTCTGTTGATGATCTTACGTTAAGTTCTGGCAGTTTAATAAATCTTTGCGCAATCATTTAGAGGTTGGATATCTATATATATGTATTGTCCTAACATGATAGCAGAGGCGCTGATTTGATATATAATTCAGATGTGTTTAATAGTGTCAGAATCGACTAACTCAAGCAGACGGCCTGTGACGCGATCACCTTTTTGCAGACAGTTTACGAAATTATTCGACGTGTTTGTAAGCGTAAACAGAAAATAGAGGCAAAACATCATGACAGAAGAAAAACAACAGGTTGAAAAGTTAAATAGCGAAGAAAATTGGGCTATCTGGCGTATTCTCGGAAGGCTGTCTTGGAATGTGACGCTCAGTACGATGTGATATGCGGATCTTTTGTGAAACCGGAAACAAATGTTGAAGATTATATAACGAAATTAAGTGCTTGGATGAAAGCGAATTCCTAAGTGAAGAAACGTCTTGTTTTGTCACTAGAAAGAAAACTGCTACTTCGAGTAGCTACATGTGAAACTGAAAAAGTTGTTTGGGATAAATTACACCACATTTATGATATTCAGTCTGCTGAAAATATCGACTTGTTGCGACATAAGTTTCCCAATATCGAATGGGAATGGTCATGCGGTATGCAAGGTCATTTAGCAAAATTTGACGAAGTACAAGTAAAGATTTCTATGCTAAATAAACCAATAGAGGAAGCTGATCTGTGTGCACGTTTGCTTCAGACACTGCCAATAGAATATGGCTACATTTACGTAACTTGGTATGATTTACCACAAGCTGACAAAACACTGCATAAACTACAGAAAATGTGTTTGAATTATGAGCTGCGAATTCAAGACAGAGAAAAAACAAATGTAGCTGTTGCAATGTTTTCAAGAACCAAGGGAATTGTATCTACATAGCAACGAAGCAAAATTAAATTGTGTAATGTGAAAAAGGTGCAAAATTCTATCAACCACGATGTAAAGAAATGTTTTTCATGTGGTAAAGCCGCGTACACACTGAGACTGAAACTTGTTTTCAAAACATGTTTCCGGTAGCTTGATGTGAACACCATTTGGAAACATGTTTCG
Source organism: Schistocerca piceifrons (assembly GCF_021461385.2). Lineage (NCBI taxonomy): Eukaryota > Metazoa > Arthropoda > Insecta > Orthoptera > Acrididae > Schistocerca > Schistocerca piceifrons. The sequence continues at coordinate 795,534,101 of NC_060139.1, read as the reverse complement.
AAACACAGAAACATCTATCCGTAGCAGTGTCGGTACAGATAAAAGAAAACAATGTTTCATGCTAGCTACCACTTGTCACCGCTGCACGGCGCTAGTGTGTGTGTGTGTGTGTGTCTGTGTGTGTGTGTGTCGTGAACTGTTACGTGGTGTTGTGTTTGCTGTAGTGTCGTTTTCGCTTTATTTTTCTAAAATAATGGAGTGGTCAAGGCAACAAATTGTTGATTTAATTGCCATGTACCAGGGGGAGGATTGCTTGTGGAACGTCCGGAGTAAGGAATATAAAACACTGTTAAAAAACACGAAGCACTTGCGAAAATTGGCACGGACAAGGGAAGTGTAGAGAAAAAGATACGATCGCTCGTGGTTGCTTACAGGCGCGAGAAAAGAAAAATTATTTCCAGCAGACCATCTCGTAGTGGTGCATACACTGCATATGACTCGAACTTGTTTGGGTATCGCTTTCTGCAGTTCTTGGACAATGTACATGTACTGAAGGAGACAACAGATACTGTGGAAAATGAGGTACGAAAATTATGCTTGTTTGTCTTTATTTGTATTTTATAGTGCACAGTCACTCTCACCCATAGTTATTTTGCCACGGCACACTTCCTTGTGGACTTAAAAAATAATTAGCAAATTCGTCTCGAATTTGTTTATTCGCAGAAGCAGCTTTCTTTGGTTTATTCTGTGCTGAAATGAAAACTGATACAGTGTCGTCTCGTCTCCATGTGCCTGGAATCATCTCACCTGTTTGTAAATCGTAGGAATCGAAGCTTCCATGTGGGGTGTACTGGTTCCTTGCCTCTGCATTTCGCCTTAAAAAATTCTGGAGACATACAGCTGTAAGTGTGACAGTTTTTGCCTTTTCCGGTTGTAGCAACACAGGTTTTCTAAACACACGAAAAACTGAGGCCATAATGCCGAAAGTGTTCTCAACAACCATTCTGGCTCTTGAAAGTCTGTAATTTAAAACTCTCTGTTTTAAACCTTTAACATGTTTTCCGGGTAGGGCTTCATAATGTTTTCCTGTAAGGGAAAAGCATCGTCTGCTACCAAAACATATGGTAAGGCCTTGGTGCCACCTGGTAAGCATTCAGCTTGTGGCAAGTTAAGTTTCTTTTTGTTAATTAACTCATTTATGCTCGCGTTTTTGAACACACCACCATCTGATATTCTACCTTGGCAGCCGATATCTGCGAACAAAAAGTTGTAGCTGGCATCGACGACAGCAAGTAGCACAATGCTGAATGAACCTTTATAATCATAATATTCACTTCCACTACCAACAGGGCACTGTAGCACGATATGTTGCTCCGACACGATGGGGGAACTGAAGAATCTGTGAGAATAAACATACTGTTTCACTCCAGTCGTTTTCAGTCGCAGGTATCTGAAAGAAAGAAATTTGGTTTCAGGTTTCGTACATTCGCCAGAGGGCACAAATGAAGATGAAGAGGTTGCGGTTGGACCTTCCAGTCCTCCACCACGAAAAATTAGAAGGATGGGCGAGAAAAAAGATATGCAGCAACCCTACAAGATTGCGTCTCAATTGTTAACTAAAGTGCTGCAAAAACAAGAAGAGAACAAGAACGATGAATGTAGTACGTACGGGCAGTATGTGGCATCAGTTTTACGGAAATTGCCAGAGATAGAAATAGCAAAAACAATGGCTTTGCTTAGTGATGTATTAATGAAACATCATGTAGCGTATTTGGAAAGTGAGCAGTCGACAAGGGGTATGAATATGGCAGGGCCATCATCATCATCAAGTATTAATTCCTCTGTTACATTTACGACCTATGAAGGCAGTGACAACACAGTTGAAGAAGTTGTGTTTGATGAGATATGTAATGAAATTGAGAAATAATAACACTTCGAAAATGTGGTTATTTAACGATGTTTTTCATTTACTTAGTTTTACATAATCTTTCAGTACTTCCACCAGAGCTCCACATACTTCAGGTACTATTTTAGATATTGCTTGTTTCGAAATGCGAAATAAATACGCAAGGCTCTGAAATGAATCTCCTGTTGCCAGGAAACGAAGAGTAACTGCAAGCCTTTGGTTGACTGAAGTAGCTTTCCTGAAATTCGTGTCTTTTTTTTTTAAACAAATGGTGATATCATACTTGCCAGATATTCAAAATCGGTACGTAAGATCCGAGTGAAGTTGCGGAAGCCAGAGCCGTCTTCCATACTCAGCTCACGTAGCAGGTTATTTCCGTCAGTTCTTCTATAGAATGTTTTTCTCCGCCAACGACGAGGACGCCTTTCATTTTGTTTGCTTAAACCTTCTAGTATTAATAATGCAGCTCCACATATCATTATTGTTTCTTCGACACCAGACATAACGCAGCAGCAGACGATACGAACACAATAACACAAAGAGCACTGCAGATGGCGTGAACTCACAACAAGAAATGTTTGCCACCAGTGTGGACGGAAATTTGATGTACCACAGAAAATGTACAGTGCTAAAAATAATGTGCATATCGAAGCTTTTTGGAGTGGTTGTATTGATGTTGAAACTCTTCCTGGAAGAGAGTGGACTAGACGATATTTTGAAGATGTATAGTATTGTCCAGATGGTGCTTATAATTTATTTTCTGTTAAAAAGGCCGGAGAGAAAGGTATTGATCAAAGTATCAAAAATGATGGTAAAATATGGTCATTTTATAAAGACAATATTCAAATGGGTATTGCTCTATCTAAAAGGAACAATGAAAAAGACAATATTCCAATGGGTATTGCTCTATCTAAAAGGAACAATGAACTTTAGCACTTGGCAGTGAAAGTGATTAAGCAAGGAATGTCATGTGTAGTATAGGAAGCTTCTGATGCTCTTCAATTGTGGCATGAAACGTTTGGGCACCAGAACAAACAACATGTACAATCATTTTTGACTGCTCATGATATCAATGTAAGGTTAGACAATGAATTATGTGAAGGTTGTATGCTAGGTAAACATCATAGGCTAGTTTTTGGTTCACGAGTTGACAAGTCAACTAACCCAGGTGAATTAATCTTGACTGATGTCTGTGGTCATCTATGGTCCAATGGAAGAAAACGATTTAGCTGGCCATCGATATTTTCTTGTTTTTAAATATGACTTCTCAAGCTTCAGAGTAACATAACTTTTACAGAAAAAGGATGAGTTGAAGGAAAAGTTGCCAATATTTATTGTGTTGGTGAAAACACAAGCTCAATGTACCATTAAAGAACTGCAAACTGATGGTGACAAGGAGTTTGGCAATAATGATGTGAGAAGATACGCTGAGTAAATTGAATTGAGACATTATTTGACTGTGCCATATACACCACAGCAAAATGGAGTTGCTGAGCGTGAAAACAAGATTATCTGCACAATGGTATGTTCATGGCTTCAGTCAGCAAAGCATATTCCAAAAGCTTTATTGGGAGAAGCTGTACTTGCAGCTACTCATACTCGGAACCGAAGTGGGCCAACGAAGGTTAAAGGAAAAACACCAATAGAATTATTTTTGAGAAGAAAGAGTCAGTTTAATCATCAAAAAGTATTTGGGACAGAATGTTTTGTCTAGATTCCAGCACAGAAACAGAGAAAGTTTGATGCCAGATCTCTGAAAGGTTATATAGTTGGTTGTGATGACTGTGGCTATCGTGTATAGCTTCTAGATAGGCATTCAGTTATTGTTACCTGAGATGTAAAATTCAAGGATGAAATATTGAAGCAATCATTGAAGAGTGATGTTACCAAATTAGTTGACATATCGACTATTACTGATATAGAATCATTACAAGACTGAATCATCCAGATCATGTAGAAGCGACTGAAAATACAGATGGTCATTGTGTTTTGAGGGACAGACAAACAATTAGAGGGCCGATACGTTACCTAGATGAACCTGAGCGACCCAAAATGATGATGCTGAGAGACGTTCCAAGGAACTGTGATGAAGCAGTGAAATCCTCAGATGTAGAGATTTGGAAAGCTGCAATGGATGAAGAAATGGACTCACACCAAAAGGTTGGTACTTGGAAATTAGTTGATCTAGCAGCTGGAAGGAAGGCTATTGGAAATCGATGGGTGTTTGCAATTAAATTGTATAATAAGAATGACATTGTATGGTACAAAGCAAGGCCAGTTGCAAAAGAGTTTAGTCAAAGGCCAGTGCTTGATTTTTCTGAAACTTTCAGTCCCGTGATTAGGTTTGCAACTCTGAGAGCCCTCTTGTGTGTTGCTGTTCAAAGAAATTGGAACATCAAACAATTTGACATTAAAATAGCATTCTTGAATGGTAAACTGGAAGAAGAAATTTACATGCAACAACCACAAGGTTACGATGATGGCACAGGCCATGATTGCAGATTGCCTCGAAGCTTGCATGGATTGAAGCAAGCAGCAAAATGTTTGTATGAGTGTTTAAAGTTATACCTTAAGAAATCAAATTTGAGGGAGAGCAGTGCTGATCCTTGTAGGTATTTTGATGAAAATTTAATCATTTTACACTCCTGGAAATTGAAATAAGAACACCGTGAATTCATTGTCCCAGGAAGGGGAAACTTTATTGACACATTCCTGGGGTCAGATACATCACATGATCACACTGACAGAACCACAGGCACATAGACACAGGCAACAGAGCATGCACAATGTCGGCACTAGTACAGTGCATATCCACCTTTCGCAGCAATGCAGGCTGCTATTCTCCCATGGAGACGATCGTAGAGATGCTGGATGTAGTCCTGTGGAACGGCTTGCCATGCCATTTCCACCTGGCGCCTCAGTTGGACCAGCGTTCGTGCTGGACGTGCAGACCGCGTGAGACGACGCTTCATCCAGTCCCAAACATGCTCAATGGGGGACAGATCCGGAGATCTTGCTGGCCAGGGTAGTTGACTTACACCTTCTAGAGCACGTTGGGTGGCACGGGATACATGCGGACGGGCATTGTCCTGTTGGAACAGCAAGTTCCCTTGCCGGTCTAGGAATGGTAGAACGATGGGTTCGATGACGGTTTGGATGTACCGTGCACTATTCAGTGTCCCCTCGCCGATCACCAGTGGTGTACGGCCAGTGTAGGAGATCGCTCCCCACACCATGATGCCGGGTGTTGGCCCTGTGTGCCTCGGTCGTATGCAGTCCTGATTGTGGCGCTCACCTGCACGGCGCCAAACACGCATACGACCATCATTGGCATCAAGGCAGAAGCGACTCTCATCGCTGAAGACGACACATCTCCATTCGTCCCTCCATTCACGCCTGTCGCGACACCACTGGAGGCGGGCTGCACGATGTTGGGGCGTGAGCGGAAGACGGCCTAACGGTGTGCGGGACCGTAGCCCAGCTTCATGGAGACGGTTGCGAATGGTCCTCGCCGATACCCCAGGAGCAACAGTGTCCCTAATTTGCTGGGAAGTGGCGGTGCGGTCCCCTACGGCACTGCGTAGGATCCTACGGTCTTGGCGTGCATCCGTGCGTCGCTGCGGTCCGGTCCCAGGTCGACGGGCACGTGCACCTTCCGCCGACCACTGGCGACAACATCGATGTACTGTGGAGACCTCACGCCCCACGTGTTGAGCAATTCGGCGGTACGTCCACCCGGCCTCCCGCATGCCCACTATACGCCCTCGCTCAAAGTCCGCCAACTGCACATACGGTTCACGTCCACGCTGTCGCGGCATGCTACCAGTGTTAAAGACTGCGATGGAGCTCCGTATGCCACGGCAAACTGGCTGACACTGACGGCGGCGGTGCACAAATGCTGCGCAGCTAGCGCCATTCGACGGCCAACACCGCCGTTCCTGGTGTGTCCGCTGTGCCGTGCGTGTGATAATTGCTTGTACAGTCCTCTCGCAGTGTCCGGAGCAAGTATGGTGGGTCTGACACACCGGTGTCAATGTGTTCTTTTTTCCATTTCCAGGAGTGTATTTCATGTGGATGATAGATTGATAATGGGACCTGGTGAAACAGTTCATAATTACACAAAACAATTACATGAAGAGTTTGATATGGTAGTAGGTGAAGTGGATTGTTATCTTGGCTTGCAAGTGCAAAGATTTAATGATTGTATGAAGATTAATCAGACTGCATATGTGAAGAGTGCTAGCCAGGTATCATATGACTGATGCAAAGCCAATATCATTACCAATTGAACCTGGATAGATACCTGATAATTCACCACCAGCTACTGATACCGACACTTACTGAGATATTATAGGCAGTCTCACATATTTAACACTGGGGACATGTCCAGATCAAGCTTATGCTGTAAATGTTGCTTCAAGATCACAAGATTCAACTACTTAAGCACACCTAAAATTAATTAAACGAATTCTTCGCTATTTGAAGGGTACAATAAATGATGGAATTCAGTTTAGGAAAACGAACAAGTCTGCTATAGAAGGTTATAGCGATGTTGATTACGCAGGTGAAAAATTGACTAGACATTCAATAAGTGGAGTTTTAATGAAGTTTTGTGGAGGACCAGTAATGTGGAAAAGTAAACTACACAAATGTGTCTCACAATCATCAATGGAAGCTGAATTTGTTGCTGCCAGTGAGGCAAGTAAATCTCTAGTATGGCTTGATTTTTTATTGAAAGAAATTAACTTTGTTAAAAAGGATTCAATTCCTACTTTACACATTGACAATCAAAGTGCTGTTAAATATATCAAAGTCGCAGGATTCTATGAACGCTCAAAGCATATTGAAACACACTATCAGTATGTAAGACAGTTAGTCAATGAGAAGAAGATCAATGTCAAGTATGTTTCAACACAAGATCAAGCAGCTGACATTCTTACTAAAGGTTTATCAGCAAAGAAGCTATCAAGAATCCAAACTATGATTGGGATGGAAGTAACTAATGAAAATAACGATTGAGTTAAATTCTTGATTTGTTGATGAAATATGAAATTGCACGAGAGTGTTAAAGGATTGTAAATAATAGCCAGCCTGGCTGGCTGAGTGGTTGTAGGCGCTACAGTCTGGAACCGTGCGACAGCTACTATCGTGGTTCGAATCCTGCCTCAGGCATGGATGTGTGTGATGTCCTTAGGTTAGTTAGGTTTAAGTAGTTCTAAGTTCTAGGGGACTGATGACCTCAGAAGTTAAGTCCCATAGTGCGCCGAGCCATTTGAACCAATTTTGTAAATAATATTACAAGTTCATATTTGTTTCTGTTACATGTGTGCAAGCATCTTTGATATCTTTTTCCTTTGTTTTAGAGATCTGTGAAGTTTTAAAAAATATATAGTTGTTCTGTTGTTGATCTTATGTGAAGTTCTGGTACTTTAATAAATCTTTGCACAATCATTTAGAGGTTGTATATATATATATATATATATATATATATATATATATATATATATATATATATACAAACCTTGAAGAAAATGTAAAGATTAACTCATTCAGAAAGTTAAAAATACAAAATTCCTGGGTGCTTACCAAACGTAATAGGTAAACCCACATTCTTTATCTTTATAAAACACTTAGATTATCAACATTTGCACTTAGTGTCAGCAAGGTTTCCTACTTTTGCTTTCTGGGTGAAGAAACTACTCGCAAAAAATTTTCACAGAACAAAAGAAGCCATTAGAATAATGAGTGGTGTCCACCATAGGGATTCTTCCAGGTACCTGTTTGCAAGGATGGACATCCTTACCACTGCCCAGAAATAACACGACTTCAGTGCAAGAATCAAAAACAGCCTGCACAGTGATGTAATAAGTCTTACTCTGGTTCAAAATGGAGATTATTACTCCATCATAAACTGTTAAATGGACTCCCACCACGCATTAAATGTCTTCATAAGCAATTCCCTATATTCAATCTGAATCGCAAAGAGTATATAACAGAGTAAACTTTTTATATGGTTGATGAATTTCTGAAACAAACTGAATATCGCTGCTAAACTCACAATCATGTTCAAACTATTTTTGATTGATTTTAACTCAGGATATCTAATTTAAATATAAGTGCGATGTACCACATAACAATCAGTGTAAGCTATAATGTCTGTAACATATTTTTCACTTTTTTGTCAATGCTCACCTTAAAAATGTTTTTGAAGTAGTTTTATTTAATTTTATGGCAGAAATTCTATTTTAAACATGGTTGTGTTGCATCAGTGAAGAACAGTGTAACCTACAATGTCTGCATCATATCTTTCATCTTTCTTGTTATCATAAAGTTTTTAGCAGAGAGAAGTGGCACTTAGAGTGCAGTACAACTCATATGGTTTTTAAAAAGTTATCGATGGTGCTGAGCCGCAGTCATACGGGATTTTTTGAATGAATACACCGCCATTTGACTGTATCTTCCTGTATTTGACTTATATACAATCTAGATTTCTTCGTTTATACCATTATCGAGTACAATCTTGAAACTCATATGCAGTATAGTCAACCCTACGTAGGCTTTCGCGCGTAACTTGACAAAATGCTTCCTCGCCAGCCACCAGAGGTAGTCTATGATGCTTGCGCACTTGCCCTTAAAATAGTTTTCATTCCGTTGTAATTAGATACGGAGCTCCTTTTGGCTATTGAATGTTCTATTTCTCGGGTCAATCCCACTTCCATGGAAAACGACCCTCACCACTGACTAACTAGAAACTTATCCCGCGTGCCAAGACATTTACTCGGAAAGTCGAAAAAAATAGAGAAAACTGATATTTCCACTCGTGAATACCGATGTCGGTGATGTAGCAGATTCCAAATCATCTCCATAATTTACAAAGTCAACTAAGGTGTTATCATGCCTAGAGAACTGGCAAACATACCTTCCACACGCTAGATGCACACACCACAATCCATTTCCTCTCAACTAAATAAATGCGCGAAATGTGCGGAAGCAGTCAACCAAATAATTTACATGGGAGAGATAACGGTCCATCACAAACGCTAATCCATATTACATCTTCTCAAATTCCCACGCGATCACGAAAGCTATCCCACACGTATTAACTATTAGTTCGCTATTCGGTCGTCTAGAGGACAACACAGTTAATTCATTCATATTCCTACACTCCAATAGGCCTCTCCAGTCTGACAGCTCCTACCGTTAATGGTAAACGTGAATCATTTGCGCATAGATCACCTACGCTGCACACATAGGCAGAATCATCATCACAAGAAACGATCCAAATTTATATTTTATGCCTGTACTTACAACTAAAAGTTAGGATAGCAGTCTCAGTTGAATGACATTCGACAATGAGTGGAGTGTCAGAAATACAGCCTGCTGAGGGCAGTGGCTCTGGAAACAGAAATATCTGTACCATCGTTAGCATTTTAGATACTCTTCCCTCTGCTATCTCAGTATTCCACAGTCATCTCCTTTGCACATGTCGGAACACAATCACATACTTTATAAGCCTGATTCTCAAGGTGTATCTATCACGCATCCCCTACTACTGCTAAGTCTAGTACTTGACCAATAAATGGTTCCAGACAAAATAGTACTGAGAGAACGATGGGTGGACATGTCTCACAAGTTTTTCTTGCGAGTGCTACCACTGTGTCTTAGAAAGAGAGGCGTAATCAGCCAGACGTTAAAAAACCAGATCGCAACAACTACTGTATGTTTCTGTCACAAGCAGTCTTGGTTCTACAGGTGCACACAAGACGTGGAGTGTAGCGGCCTATTTCCGGTCGGTTGCTGATTAAATCACTAATGGTGCTGCAGGGTGGGTTGGTCAGTGACAGTGTGAGGAGGGTCTTTCACTCTCTAATTTTACCCAAAGACAGCGAGAATGCTCTGTGACTCCATACGCAGAGAGATAGATCATAAATTAAGCACTATGCTCGAGGTGTTAGAAATATGGAGAGTGCTGTCTGATATACTTTGATGGTGTATGTGTTCGAGAATTAACAATGAATGGACGTACTGCACAGTCATCTATCCATGTTCGCAATGATACTCACAAAGTGGAGAAGGGGTGGTTTAGCAAGATACTGAAATTGGGAAACATGCTGTCACATCATTGGTTGCTGCTGAAATTACTGCAAAATTGCTAAAGTTGTTCGCACTATCAGCTATGATGATTATTATTAGAGTACATCGATGGTGTCTTTTCCATCCCATCCGTCTACTGGTACGCTGTTGGTTACCACATAATGATGACCGACATTGCTTGTTTCAGTTGGAGAAAGAGTTTTAGTGGATACCTTCTGGGGTGGATAGCACCGAAACAGTGTTTGCGCACATGATTGCAGTATGATGCATCAATCGAAATGGAACATAGAGTCATTAGTTATTCCATGAGTATGACAGATGAGTTTAAATGTAGAGCTTGTGAATCACTTTCGGCCTGTATTTTGGAAACCATCCACGAGTGGATATATCAGTTTTCTATATTCTTTTCGACTTTCCAAGTAAATGTCTTCGCACACCGGATAAGTTTCTAGTTAGTCAGTGGTTTACAGCATGAACCACCTAGCTAAAGTTTTGGGTTTCTAGAGAAATAATTTCCAGTCTATAAGTTGGGAATTATGTTGAGCGAGTGATCGGTAGGATACTGCTATGTGCAAACCACGTGAAAATATACTTGTTCTTGTAATCCCAGAGTCTGGAGATGGGTGCAGAAAAGCAAGCAAGCACAGAAGCATGTCCGGACCAGAAACATTAACGCGTTTGTGCCAGGAGTGAACGAGCCCAAATTTGTAGAACAGTTCTGAGTGTGACTCCAGTCCGCTGAGGGCGCTCTGGTCACTCACTTGGGGGTGGTTGACCGCTGATCTCGCAGGAGGATATATAGTGCTGCGAGGAGTGTATACAGCTCTGTCTGTCTTCATGGTGTACATACAAATGATGTAAAAGGGGCGATTTTGTATGTTTACTACATCGAGACGGTTGTTGTTGTTGTGGTTTTCAGTCCTGAGACTGGTTTGATGCAGCTCTCCATGCTACTCTATCCTGTGCAAGATTCTTCATCTCCCAGTACCTACTGCAACCTACATCCTTCTGAATCTGCTTAGTGTATTCATCTCTTGGTCTCCCTCTACGATTTTTACCCTCCACGCTGCCCTCCAATGCTAAATTTGTGATCCCTTGATGCCTCAAAACATGCCCTACCAACCGATCCCTTCTTCTAGTCAAGTTGTGCCACAAACTTCTCTTCTCCCCAATTCTCTTTGGTACCTCCTCATTAGTTACGTGATCTACTCACCTTATCTTCAGCATTCTTCTGTAGCACCACATTTCGAAAGCTTCTATTCTCTTCTTGTCCAAACTGGTTGTCGTCGTTATGTGGTGATATATTGCTGGGCTGGAGATTGGCTTCACATGCTAATAATCACGCTCCTGTCCTCAGTGAAAGAGCAGTGTAATTGAGTAAGACTCTTTCGATATTTGACTAAATGTAGGGCACATTGCAGGGTTTAATTGCCGGTGAAGTATGGTGAACTGTACAAAATACAATCATAATGCTCTATTCATTCACAAGACACTCTTTGTGCTGGGACATAGGAGCATGTACATACTGATTCGAACAAGTTAGGGGGGCAGGAGGGCAAGGTATGTAAAGAAAGTTCTGAGAAAGCAAGTTTTCTAAGAAAGGATGAAGTAGTCTGTCCAACTCTGGCTGGGATGCCGTCACTCATCCGCCACTGTGGCATTAGGACATCTCCAGACCTGTAGCTGTAGGATACCGAAAATTCCGGACATTTTCTTCTCTTCTGTATGACCGAGCTTCGAATTCTGTTTGCGTAATTGTTCTGAATCGCCCCGTCTGTGCTTAGAGAGTGCTCCCTTTCCAACCAAAAAGGATGCTTTTATGATTAACAGTGTTTTCCCTAGCATGCATAGGCTTATAGCGGTGAGAACGTTTGCATATGTTGAAAGCAGGAAGGTTAACAAATGATGGACGGGGTGCCACGTCAGGACCGCGAGGAAGAATGCATTTGGCGTTATTCCGCGCTATTTTCGTAAACAGGTTCTGTTAGGGCAAGAATTTCCGTGCATATAAGCTGAGACATCAAGAAAGCGAGTGTTAACTATTTCTGGGACACTATACAATTTCCGAGAGATCGACTATGTTCTTACTTTTACATAGCCATGTCACGTCAGAATAACAATGAGAAAGTTTTAGATGGTGAGTGGCCATGCGGACGTCGCGGTGAGGTGTCAGTCATGCTGTGGCAGGTACGCACACTGGACGCATCTTGTATGTTTCGTTAGGATCGCTAGGGAGAAAGCAGCCTATGGTATTCTGGAACAGATTTCTATAGCGCAGTCTGTGACATCAGTATCCACAGGTATAGCATCAGTAGCGGTAAGAACACTTGTTGCCCAGAGGCGTTTCGCATATGGGATCGGTGTGAGCAGGCCTTGGGAGTTCTGTGGCGAGGTGGACATGTGTGTGTGTGTTGTACCTCACGTGATCGGCGATGACGTGATGGCAGAGGAGAATACACTGCGGGATCGATCTGTTGCAAGCAGCCTGGTTGCTGCAGCCCTAACCCGCCATCCTGAGGAAGGGCGGTCCATAGACGCCAGAGTGATGCTCTGGCTGCCCCGGCCCGTGTGGTGTCAGGGCTGGGGGCAGCGGTGGCGGCGACCACGGGGGCGGCTGCAGCATCAGGCGTCGAGTGGCGGGATGTGTTATTTATTAGCGATCTTTTGTTTGAACTGTATTCCATCAATTTCACAAATAGGATGCTGTAAATTTCAAAAAACTACCCCTTACATTGGAAAAATATCGATTTAATGAATTTGCATAAATTTTTGATATCAAGGTAGTGTTTGAGGTACAATAGTTAAGGGGGGGGGGTGTGAGTTGGTGACATAGAAGAGAACAACATGTTAAGTGCAGAACATGAGGTTAATTTGTATTATTTTTATGTAAAACACAGTACAAACGTTTAAGAGGGTGGGTGACAAAGAAGAATGCACCAGAAATGGCGTTCAAAAACATGTGAAATTCGAAAAGTGTTCGAGAAAATGCTGGCAGGACATAACTAATTACTTAATTCGGTATCTAAGGTGCTAGAATAGTTTAAGGAAATAGGGGTGACATGGAAAACCACTTAACAGAATAATAAGTTAAGTGCCGATAAAGGGAAAAACTTTAGGTTAAAACACTCAGAGTACAGTGCCAAACATTAGGTTATGCAACATGTTTGCTCTATATAATTACATATTACAAAACCTATAAGTTTACAAACAGCAGAGAACAATGAGCAAGAGATATCCAACACCCAAAAACTGATTTTTTTATAAATAAACAATATACCTCTGAATTTCCTGTTATGAGACCCTTCCTCTCCATCTCCAGACCGCCATCTTGGCTTACGTCACGGAAGGGACGACAGCACCCTCTGGAGGCGCTACTTTATATTAGGTCAGTTGGTCTCCGGAGCCCATGGCGACCACACTGTCTCTCGCCATTTTCCCCGCCATCTTGGATTACTTTACAGAACAGATGACAGCGCCCTCTGGCACCAGTACTGTGTACTAGGTCGGTTGGAGTCTGGACATCGTGGCAAAAACACTGGATGGTGGTACTAACTCTAATTGTTTAAATAAAGACTCGTGCATGCAAAATAAAGACTTACGTGCAACACAGGTCGAGTCCTTCCCCACCAATCCCTAGGTTGCGCAAGTGACCTATCTTCGCATTTTCTTTGGTTAGTAGAGATGTCCTGCTGGAATTTAAACTTCTCGCCATCGGGGTGTGGTAGGATTGTGTGGTACTTTCCCACCAGAGAGGATAATTAATTGATCAATTGAATTAAGTAGCCAATCAAATTGATAAGAGTGAGAGGGGGCCTATTCCAATAACTCAGTCCTGAAAGTGTACCTGTAGCAGCGAGGGGTGGGTGTTTCCTGAGGGGGGAGTGAAGTGGGAGGGGGTGGGGGAACAATAGGTTAAGTGCGGTGACATGGGAAACCACTTAACACAATAATAGGTTTAGGACCTGTCAATCAAAGGAGAACAATAGGTTAAGTACCCATCAATTAAAGGAGAACAATAGGTTTGCCCTTGAGTGCATACCTGCCCCTGATGTAGGCAACCAGCGCTAACAAAATGCACTGGCGTCCCTGTTGCCTCTCTGCTCACTGCACAGAGGAAGTGGCTACATGGGTAGTGGGGGCTGTGTGGAATCTACTGGATGGTTTTTTAGGTTAGAGGGTCTCAGAGAACCACAGAGAGGACTTCCATCTAAAAGGGGGCTGTAAAAGACATTCAGTTGTAAAAACGATCGGTATTGTAGTTGTAAATTGTTGTAGCTGTGTTGCTAATCTATCAGAGCTGCAAGCCCTAATAGAAAGCACTGAAGCTCAAATAGTTATAGGTACAGAAAGTTGACTAAAACCGGAAAGAAGTTCAGCCGAAATTTTTTCAAACGATCCAACAGTGTTCAGAAAGGATAGATTAAATACAATTGGTGGTGGAGTATTTATTGCTGTCAGAATTATTTTGCCTTGTAGTGAAATTGAATTAGATAGTTCCTGAGAAATAGTATGAATAGAGGCTATACTTGAAAATCGGACTAAACTATTAATTCGATAGTTTTACCGACCCCCAAATCAGAATATATATTTGTTGAACAGTTCAAAGAAACCTGAGTCTCATTTCAAATAGGTAGCCCACTCATACAGTTATAGTCGGTGGTGACTTCAATCTACAGTAGATACGCTGGAAAAATTACACGTTTAAAACTGGCGGCAGCCATAAAATATCATCCGAAACTGTACTCAATGCGTTCTCAGAAAATTAGTTTGAAGAATTAGTTCATGAGCCCACTCAAAGCGTAAATGGTTACGAAAGCATACTTGACCTCTTAGCAACAAATATCCTGAACAAATAGTGAGACTCATGATGAATACAGGGATTAGTGACCACAAGGCAGTTGCTGTTAGGCTGAATGCTGTAACACCCACAAACATAAAAAAACGCGAAGTGTATCTATTTAAAAAAGCTGATAGAAGATCTCTTAACGCCGTTTTAAGAGACAGTCTTCTCTTCTTCCGATCTGGTCATGCAAGCGCAGAAAAGTTGCGAAATGATTTCAAAGTGATAGTATTGACAGCAATTGAGAGATATATACCTCATAAATTAATAAGTGATGATACTGATTCCCCATGGTACACAAAACGGGTCAGATCGCTGTTGCAGAAGTAGTGAAAGAAGCATGCCAAATTTAAAAGAATGCAAAATCCTCAAGACTGGCAAAGTTTTGCAGGAGTTCGAAATGTAGCAAGTACTTCAATGGGAGATGCTTTTAACCCTCGATTGGTCTCTTCTATTTTTGAAACACCAGTGGTCGCATGGTTGACTCCTTCAACCAGCATCATTTTCATTAAAGATGTAAAAAGATCTACCATAATATGCTTGCTACTGAAAAATAATACGTTTATTTTGGTTTTTTAATTAACAGAAAAACCAATTTTAGTATTTGACCTTTATGAAATAATAAAGTTACAAAATCTAATTAAAGATTTCATTTAAAAATATATTCCTAATGCACAGGATAAAGTTAAATCGCATTTGACCTGCATTTATTTTTCAGTACATGTTACTCATACAGCATGTATTGGATAATACTCTGTTTATTGAACATTGTTTCTATGCAAAAACAGAGTTTACTCATCCTGTTTCTCTACCTCATCCACAATGGTACATGCATATTTGCGGAATGTTTCTTGCATACCAACATGTTACACTGATTACATCGAATTGTGCTGACAACATCGTTTTTTCTGCACACATAATTCAGCTACCCTTCTTTCTGTTTGGAGGTTCTTCTGGTTCTTGAGGTTCTTGCAAAAATATTTTGAGATCATTTGGAAACATCGAAATGTGGGATATTGTAAGTAAATGATCTTCCATAAGTTGTTGGAACAACTGTTGCAAAAATAGCCTCCTTGGTTTTTTGGGTTTTCTGTGTTGCAGTGAAAGAGTATTTTGGCATTGATACCAGAAATGTTTAGTAAAGCGAACCATACAGCCATCGTCCACCTCCTTGTTACTATTGCAACAGAATATTTACTGCACAGTTGGTCGACTGTGTCAACCCCCCCTTTTGTCATGTTTTAGTCCATGATAATGTGTGGTTTATTGGTATTCTCATCAACTGTGCGTTCACTGTGCATGGTGCTAAGCAGATTAACACATTTGTTTCTTTTGGGCACCTATGATACCAGTGTGATATCTTTCTGGTATCCAAACAGTGAAGACCCAATGTTCCTGAATTTCAGAGGTAGGAATTCCAGAGGGATTTCCGTTTTATTTTTCTTCAGGGGTCCAATGCATGTGACGTTTCTCTGCAAAAGTGAGACTGCCAGTGGATAACTGGTATACCAATTAGCAAAAGTAATATTTCGATTTGATCCGAACAGAGGTTCTGCCAGCCGATGAACAATATCGTATGGTTAATTTGGCATCTTGTAAGAGGTGTTTCATAGTACAGCTCAACAGATGAAGTATAGAATGTTTTCGCATCGTACATAGCAAAGAATTTCAAGCCATACTTTGTTGGTTTGTTCGGTATCTACCGAACAAATGAACATCTCCCTCTAAAAGGTGTCAGCATCTCGTCAATGGTTACTAACTCTGCCAAACTATAGCCTTCCTTACAGTTGGTGACAAATTTACCTAAATATCACCTGATTGCTGCTAATTTGTCTCTCGCGCGCCTTCTACATCTACATCTACATACATACTCCGCAGTCCACCATACGGTGCGTGGCGGAGGGTACCTCGTACCACAACTAGCATCTTCTCTCCACGTTCCACTCCCAAACAGAACAAGGGAAAAATGACTGCCTGTATGCCTCTGTACAAGCCCTAATCTCTCGTATCTTATCTTTGTGGTCTTTCCGCGAAATATAAGTTGGCGGCAGTTAAACTGTACTGCAATCAGCCTCAAATGCTGGTTCTCTAAATTTCCTCAGTAGCGATTCACGAAAAGAACGCTCCTTTTCTCTAGAGATTCCAACCCGACTTCCTGAAGCATTTCCGTAACACTTGCATTATTATCAAATCTACCAGTAACAAATCTAGCAGCCCGCCTCTGGATTGCTTCTATGTCCTCCCTCAATCCGACCTGATAGGGATCCCAAACGCTCGAGCAGTACTCAAGAATAGGTCATATTAGTGTTTGATAAGCGGTCTCCTTTGCAGATGAACCACATCTTTCCAAAATTCTACCAATGAACCGAAGACGACTATCCGCCTTTCCCACAACTGTCATTACATGCTTGCCCCACTTCATATTGCTCTGCAATGTTATGCACAAATATTTAATCGAGGTGACTGTGTCAAGCACTACACTACTAATGTAGTATTCAAACATTACAGGATTCTTTTTCCTATTCATCTGCATTAATTTACATTTATCTATATTTAGAGTTAGCTACCATTCTTTACACCAATCACAAATCCTGTCCAGGTCATCTTGTATCCTCCTACAGTCACTCAACTACGACACCTTCCCGTACACCACAGCGTCATCAGCAAACAGCTGCACATTGCTATCCACCCTATCCAAAAGATCATTTATGTAGATCCCTAGGGCACTCCAGATGATACCCTCACCTCCAATGAACACTCACCATTGAGGACAACGTACTGGGTTCTATTACTTAAGAAGTCTTCGGGGCACTCACATATTTGGGAACCAATCCCATATGCTCGTACCTTCGTTAGGAGTCTGCAGTGGGGCACCAAATCAAATGCTTTCTGGAAGTCGAGGAATATGGCATCTGTCTGGTACCCTTCATCCATTGTTCGCAAGAACCTTTGTGTTCTTGTCAATTTGTCGTCAAATTTCACGCTTCTGAGGAAAAATAAGAACCATCTGTATGACATGCAAGCTCTAAGGATCTTCATACCAGTGGCATCTTTACTCCAAAGTTTTTCAACATTTGTTTTATTTCCACCCTTCAAGCCAATTAATATAAGAATTCCAAAGAGAGCTTATATCTCTTCCTTAAAGTTTCCTTCATATTTCTCTCTCTAGAATAGATATTCTGTGATACTATGTTTCTGATAATGCGAATTGGTGTATTCCACAAGTTAATCAGTCATATCTGCACTTACAATCTTATTCAATGCTGTCATTAGTTATGTAATACTCTTAGCAGATCTCTTCGGACCAGGTAGAATTTTTATTATATTTTTTGAGGGCATTTTCGCAGTTTTGGCTCTTACACTTTCCTTAGCCTATTTAGTTTTGTCATCTTTACTAACAAAACGTCCACACATAAAATCAAAATTATCTTCACCATCTTCTTCATCTTCATGACATTGCATTTCCTCTTCAATATGCGTATGTCCTCCTCCATCTAAAGGAAATACTTTTATTTCTGATTCACTGTTGTGGTCACTAACATCTACTTCTTGCCCGTCAGATCAGTCAAATTCAGGACACTTGCTGTTGTCCGAATTTTCATTTAGTAGCTTTTCAGCCCCTCCTCTGATAACCCTTTTTTTGAAAAAGGCCCTCAAAGTATAAATAAAAGTAAAACATAGTTGCTAGTGAAAGATTTTAATCCAAAATAAAGACGTATTCACAATTACTATAAAAAAACTTATGTCACAGGTCACATGGTTGGCACTGTACACCAAACAAAACACAGACTAAAATAAGTTGCAATTGTTATCAATGTGCGAGTGCTACAAACGCAGCAACAGTACAAGTGACCGACAGAGTTCCAATTTGAAGATAGGTGGAACTGTCAGCGCTGCAACAATGCGTATTTTGAATTCAGAGCAAAAAAAACCATCTCTGGTTGACTCAGTCAATCAATGCGACCGCTCGAAGGTTAATAATTTCCATAACGAAACTGTGTCTAGAAATATGGCAGAAAACCCAAAGTAATTTTGGTCATACATAAAGCACACAATGTCAAGACGCAATCAATACCTTCACTGCGCGATAACAATGGTGGTCATTGATGACAGTGCTACTAAAGCAGAGTTATTAAACACGGTTTCCCGAAACTTCTTCACCAAGGAAGACGAAGTATAAAATCCTGAATTCAAATCAAGAATAACTGCCATGATGAGAAACACAGAAGTAGTTCTCCTCGGTGTCGCAAAGCAGCTGAAATCACTTAATAAAGGCAAGGCTTCTGGTCCGGATTATATACCAGTCAGGTTCCTCTCAGAGTATGCTGATACAATAACTTCATATTTAGCAATTATATACAACTGCTCGCTCACAGAAAGATCCGTACCTAAAGACTGGAAAATTGCTCATGTCACATCAGTACCCAAAAAGGGAAGTAGGAGTAATCCGTTGAATTACAGGCCCATATCATTAATGTCGATTTGCATTAGGGTTCTGGAACATATACTGAATTCGAACATTATGGCAAACTGATTCCATATATATTTAGATTTCCAGAAGGCTTTCTACACTGTTCCTCACAAGCGCCTTCTAACCAAACTGTGTGCCTATGGAATATCGCCTTAGTTGTGCGACTAGATTCGTGTTTTCCTGTCAGAAAGGTCACAGTTCGTAGTAATAGATGGGAAGTCATCGAGTAGAAAAGAAGTAACATCCGGCGTTCTCCAAGGAAGTTTTATAGGCCCTCTATTGTTCCTGGTATATTTTAACGATATAGGAGACAAGTGTTAGCAGATGATGCTGTCATTTACCGTCTTGTAAAGTCATCAGATGACCAAAACGAATTTGTAAAATGATTTAGATAAGATATATATATATATATATATATATATATATATATATATATATATATATATATATATGGTGCGAAAAGTGGCAGTTGATCCTGAATTAAAAAAGTGTGAAGTTATTCACATGAGTACTAAAAAAAATCCACTAAATTTCGTTTATGCGATAACTCACACAAATCTGAAGGCTGTAAATTCAACTAAATACTTACAGATTACGACTACAAATAATCTGAATTGGAACGATCATATAGATAAAGTTGTGGGTAGAGCAAACGAAAGACTTCGATTCATTGGCAGAACGCTTAGAAGATGCAACAGGTCTACTAAAGAGACTGCTTACACCTAGCTTGTCCGCCCTATTATGGAGTATTGCTGTGCAGTGTGGGATCCGCATCAGACTGGTGGATGACATCGAAAAAGTACAAAGAAGGATGGCTTGTTTCGAAGGGGAGATAGTGCCACAGACATGATACGTGAATTGGAGTGACACTCATTAAAACAATGGCGTTTTTCGTTGCGACGGGATCTTCTCTTGAAATTCCAATCACCAGTTTTCTCCTCCGATTTCGAAAACATTCTGTTGGCATCCACCTACATATGGAGAAATGATCATCACTATAAAATAAGAGAAATCAGGGCTTGCACAGAAAAATTTAAGTGCTCCTTTTTCCCGAGCGCCGTTCGAGAGTGGAATGGTAGAGAGACAGCTTGAAGGAGGTTCATTGAAAACTCTGCCAAACAGTTTATTGTGAAAAGCAGAGTAATCATGTAGATGCAGATGTAGATGACTTAATGCAGGCGTCATGGTTTGTAGTACCATTGGGTATGACTTCAGGCCATGGGTGACAGTGATTAAGAAAACGCTGACAGTACAATGATATCCCATGGACGTTATATGCCCTCATACGTTACCTCTCATATCACAGGCTTAGGGTGCCATTTTTCAACACTGTAGTGATGGAACGTGACTCTATGAACTGTCCGTATGATGTTGAGGTACTCTCATGGCCTGCAAAATCCACGTATCTGCCCCGATAGAACGTTTATGGGACCAGTTCAGACGTCGACCTCAGCCCAGTGAGATTATCTGGGATATCGAGGACCATTTACAGCAGCTATGATCCAACTCGCCTCATAAAGGATAAAACGGCCTTATGACACTCTACACACCGAATCAGTGTATACATTCTGTCCAGAGGGGATGCAATGTCATAATGGTTAAACTGTATTCACAATTATTATTAATTTTATGCAATTAACATACTGAGCTTTGATAACATAAGAATTTGATTTGAGAATGAAATACGGTATTCCATTAGTACTGGTGCTGAGAAGTTACCAAAATGTAAGTTTACGTCACTTCAGCAAAGTTTTTGAGAATTTAATCTGAAATACAGTAGGAGTAGTGCATCACTCTGAGCCCTTGTGAAAAACTACAGTTTTTCACAATTATAAGAGGAGTGGAGTCCACCTGTGAGCTGTGGCGGCTAACTGTGTGCAGATTGAGAGGGTAGCTTTCGTAGTATTGTATTAAATACTGGAATTCGAGTTAAAGAAATATTTACCCATGCAGGCATTGATCATAGAGCAGGTTCATACTACCAAATCATCCTGCACACATACATACAGCTCGTGAAACGTCGAACACAGTAAGTTACATGAAAGATTAAGTATCGAGTAAGCAAATGAAGATGTGTGATATGTACCTTATATGGTATGCAGATATATTATGTCTATAGTCGCTTAGTTAGTTAGTTAGTCAGTAAATTAGTAACATGTTCCATCGATCATTTTGCACAATACATTGAAATGATGTGGAATGAACCATTATACATTAACATTGCAAGTTACTTTGTACATACGGTTTACAAAAATCAAATATATGCAGATGTGAGTTAGTAATTCTTCCCCACCGCCTTTTACACATTACAATAACAGAAATTCTTCTACAGAATAGAACGAGTTCTCAAAGAGAAACTTTCTCAGTTTGTCATCAAATTTGACTTTGCTGTCTGTCTGACATTTTATATCACTAGGTAAATGATAAAAAAATTTGTTGCAGCATTGTGCACACCTTTTTGTGCTAAAGACAACCTTAATGTTAATTCTTCCTGGTATTGTCATCATGTTCCTCATTGTTCCTCTTGAACTGTAGTGGATTATTTACAACAAACGCCATGAGGAAATAAATATACTGCAAAGCAACAGTCGGCGTGCTCATCTCTCTAAACAGATGTTTACAAGATAATTGTGGGTGAGCAGCACATATTATTCTCACAGGACATTTATGCTTAATGAAGACTTTCGTTCTTAAACATGAGTTACACCAGAACATTATTCCACATGACATTATTAAATGAAATATACAAAATATTTCAGCGTACAGATTTGCAATTATTCTAAGCCCAAATGTGCCTCAACTAAGTTGGTTTAGGAGTTCCATAATGTGTTTTTTCCAATTTAAATTCTCATCATTGTGAACACCTAAGAGTTTTGAAGTTTCCATCCTATTTATTATTTCTTCAGTATGCGTCACACTTATCATTGGTGTAGTACCTCTACATGTGCAAAACTGAATAAGTTGTGTCTCTATAAAATTGAGGGTAAGATTGGTCACAGAAAACGAGTCAATGATACTTTTAAGAATTTTGTTTATTATTTCTTCCATTTCTGTATGTATGCTTGGAGTAATTATAGCACTAGTGTCATTTGCAAAATGAACTAATTCTGCTTGTATACTAGACAGAAAATCGTCTACATATATTAGGAACAGTAGTGGACCTAAGATTCAAACTTGGGGAACCCAGTACGTGATTTCTCCCCAGTCTGAATTATATCCCTGGACTATATTGTTTGAATTATTAAGTACATATAAATGCTTCCTAATAAGTGGTACAAGAAAAAGTATTAGACTCGTCTACAGGCGGATATTTTTATTCACTCTTGAGGAAGTTTTAGATAATAACAACTGCAACCATCAATGATTATGATGGATCAAATATCTTCTGGTCCATTCACATTCATTACTTTCACAGAAGCTTTGCACATATCCTCCTCTCCCTTCCACAAAATCAATACAAGGAATAATTTATCTCTGTTTTCATAGAGTGCTTGGCACTGCTACTTATCATTCATTGTTATATGATCGCTGGTGCATTGCTTAACTATTGTGTAGCTTTTACATTACTTAATACAGTTTCCAGTCTCTTACCAATATTACAGCCTCACTTTGGTCATTACATTTCACTTGACAACAGTGAAAGAAGTAGGGGATAGTAAGGAAACGGGGACAGCACATCCCCCCTCCTTTCCATACTAGCAAATGATTAACATATTAATCGGTTTGTTACATCACTCTCACAACTGTTCCAAAGTTTATTAGTTATTTGTTCAGTTTACAATGACAGAGTTTCGTTTATAAATAAATGACTATTTGTCACATAAGTTTGTTCAATTTTATGTATCACACAAATTGCAATTTTCCCTTACGTCAATGTTCATAAACTGTAAATGACTTCCAAATATTATTTATCAATTATGGATTTTTATATTTGTTATGAATAGGTGGCTGTTTATGTGTAAATTGGCAACTTATCATAAGACCATTGTGACTTTTGATAGAGAATTGCCATGGCCTATCCAAGTTATACCAAGTTTGATAAATAGAACTTTTATGACTGGTTCACTTGTACTTCATGTGTTGACAGTGTAGCCATGGATATTATTAACAGATTCTGTGCTTCCAATTCTGCAATAAATAGAACTTTTATGACTGGCACACTTGTACTTCATGTGTTCGCAGTGTAGCTATGGATATTATTTACGGATTCTGTGTTACCCATTCTGCAATACATCAAAGAGGAACCAGAGAAAACCTTGACCAAACCTCAGTCAAGATTGATTTACATTTCTGATTGACCCAATGTTTTTCAAATAATGTGTGGAAATTATCAACTGGTATTTTAAACAATAAAAGCAAAACAGGGATGTGTTCCAAGCAACTGTGAATATACAAGAGATCTTGCTAAAGTGTACATCATAGTTGAATTCTGTACCTTGGATCATTAAGGAGTGCCAGTTGTTTCTGAGCTTCTGGTTTGTATGTGTTGTTATAAATACATGAGATCCGTTGGTGAACAGGAAACTGTTATAGCCAAACCCATTAATATTATATATTTGTAACAGTAGGACATCAGGAACCATCAGCATGAAGCTGAGAATGGAGGGAACTGGATTTTGATGGAGAAAGTGGTGTGTTGCAGATGATGGTCGTCCTTCAGGATATTGGCAGGATAGCAATGGTGAGGAATCAAGTTGATCATTGGTGTGGAAATTTGGTTCTTTTGGCGCCAGGCCCACAGTGATGACAAATGTACACAAAACAAAATTAGAAGGGTTTTGTAATGTCTTAAAAGGGTGGAACCAGAAAGAAACAGGATTAACACATGCATCTATTAAGTGTTACTTACACTGGTCTGACCGCATTTTATTCAGATAGGACAATTAAAATAAATTATCCAGTAAGTCATTCCATATTTGATTTGTTGGATGAACATATGGCACGTTCACTTAGTATCCGCCATTCAAACAATTTTTTCTTACTCGAAGTAATTGGATCAGTTCACAACCATGAGAAGCAGCGACAACGATCAAAAGTCTGTGCATGCCACTTATCACTGCATTGCACTCCTCATGCTTACCAAAAGTTATTAAATTTGTGACCCATCACTCGTCCAGCCAATCCTTAAAACGTCACGGACCACAGCAAAACAACCACTGTTTATTGCCTGGTACTTATCACTTAATATTCACTTCTTGTGTAGTTCATTTACGATAAGTGTTATATCCAATATCAGAGCTTTGCACTGGTTAAAAGTTACCAAGAGCCGTGCTGCGTCTCGCGTTGGTGCTGTTTGTAGGTTTCCACCCTCTGTTGGAGGCCAGACGGCATCGTTCAGTTGCATGGTTGTGGTTGTTTGCTTCTTCTCGTGTTGACTGGCGCCACTCGGTTTCGCAAGCGTTGTCTGTCCGCTAGTAGCAGCAGCGGTGGTTGTCGATATGTAGTAACTGTTGCCCTATCTTTTGGGCGACGTCGTTGTTTTTCCGGGTCGTGGGATTGGGCCAGTTCGGTTGGGGACTCAGGGGGAGCCTGGTCCATGCAGTGCCAGAACATGTTGGGACCGCTGGTGGCACGCATGGACTGCCGGATGGAGGGCTGTGGTCACGAGGGTGTACAACCTTGTCGTAAACCGGATCTAGTATAAGCTTTAAGAAGAGTGCATTTCAATCCAAGTAGCGAAATCTCCACCATTGTGGTATCTCGGGATTCTCCTGTGACTTGCGTTCATGTTGCTGCTCGTAGTCTCGCCGAGGCGAAGAGCAGCGAGTGGAGTGCTTGGGGAAGGCGGTCTGATTAGCTCTCCTCGACTTCTTATTACTATTTACTGCGTTCAACTTGTAACAATTTGTTAAGTTCAACCAGCGGTAATTTTTCTTGTCTAGTGGCCGCTAACACCCCAGTTACCTCCCTGGGGGTTAGTGTATGTAATGGTAGTGTATGTTTCCTCGTCTTGCCGCTGCTTTCCGGTAAGGCGTGTAGTTTTGACAGCTTTCTTGATTGTAGGCCGTTTGGTGATTCTTCTACTCTGGTGGTAGAGATTCCTTTCTCGTCCGGGCGCTCTAAACTCAGTATTCTGGAGACGCAGCGCAGACCGCCGATTCCGGCAACAACATCGTTGCGTTTAGTTTATCGGACGTCAAGTGGCTTCAGCAAGATTATCATTAGTCATTCATTAGACTGCCACTAGTCTGAGTGAAGTGAATGCAACTCTTGGCTGCCTATCTCATCGCTCGCGAAAGTGTTTGTTGCCAGACCTTCTCAGAGGTCGATTCCTGCAGCACCGTCTGTGGCCCCTTGGTTCTTATAAGATGTGTGTTTTAAAGGAGGTCTGATGGCCAGTAGTTCAGTGTAAGGCTCGTTCAGCCCACGCCTTCTACAGGTTTAATCCTCCTCAGTACCCTTTAAGGAACTTATGTACTGGTCCTTGCGTTTCGTTATTGTATTATTTATTACAATACATTGTAATGCCTACATTAAAGGTTATATATGTCTAGTTAATAGCTCTGGTCGCCTTCTTGAATAAATCTAGCAGTGTAGTGTTAGTGGATGTCAAGGGTTGTGTTACAAAGTTTACCGTATTTCACCAATTTGGTGATCAGTTTCTTGTTTTTAATCTCTGCTATTATATTTGCTATTTTACAGTAGGTTTCTAAATTTTTTATATTATTGCCGTTCCTGGTGTGTAAGGCCTTCAGCTGTGATTGTGGCCACTTGCTTTAAAATTCTAATTTGGTATTTGTATTTATGCAATGAGCCTTTAAAACCTTATTCACTGCAATTCCTGGCGTCTGATACCTTCTGCTGTGTCTGTGGTGACTTGCCTTTAATATTTCAATACCTGTAACTTGTAAGTTGCAGCGAGTTTCAAACAGTTCTTAGTTTATTGCCATTCCTGGGTGTAAGGCCTTCTGTCCAGATCACAGTGGCTTGGTTTAAAACATTATCCGCTGTATCTGTATTTAATGGTAATTTGCTGAATTGTAACTCACTGAAATCACTATTATTTACACAGTTGTTTATTACCTCATTAATAATGTGTGGTATTTTTATTTATTATTGAGTCTGGAAATACTGATTCAAAATAAATTGTGTGTAACTCTAAAAGGCAACCAATAGTTACTGATTATAGGCCCATCCACAGCCATAACCGAATCCTGCTTTCCCTTGACTACCAGGTTTCATAGCACTCCAAATCAAATCCAGATCAGGTCAGTACTATTGATTCTAGTCAACCATACTGAGAACTGACAGTCGAAACGGAGTAGGTGGCTTTGTAGAAGGATCTTAAACAGAGTGGGATTCGATACACACTAACCAATGTAACTATGTCCTCTGTACGATGCCAGGCTACATGATGTTTTATGTGTAAAAGAATTTGTGATTGGGAACATTTAATTATGACTTTGAATTTTAAAACTTGCTATACATGTGGAGCTTAAGTCATTTAAATTAGACAACGAATATAAATAAATTGAATTTTAAAAAAAGAAACAATAACAAGCTTATTACAATCATCTTATGCATTATTCCTAAACTTTAGGAGTAAAAAATAGATTAATACAACATAATACTGTAGTATGTAGGCACTGTTTAAATACTCTGAAAGAAATGTAACTGGTTACATAGCACTCCGTCATTTCATACCTAACACGGAAAAAATAGAAGTTGCTAAGTCATTTGACATGTTATATTTAAAATTCAAAGCACTCTTAATGCTGCAGTCTCAGTATTTCATCAGGTTTTGAAGTCGCTATAGCCCCTACTTCTGATGGATTTGTAAGCAAGCTCTGGCGTTTGGTATCCTTAATATGACAGATGGTTCCATATGTAATAATTGCCATTTTTTATTTCGGGTTTTTAACAAAGATAACTGAGGGTGTGATGACAATAAAATATTCTTGCATTCACTCGAGCTATTGATTATGTTATCGTTTTAATTGTAAAACCTTGTCTGTTAGAGTAACTAATGCATCGCAAACAGTTTCCTCCCACTGAAATTTTTCTCTGGGTGTGCGGCGGCGCAGAACTATGCTTATCTTGCTGTAATCAGTCTCATATAACAAAATGTTCATGTTCGTGAGTAAGCAACACCTAACACAGAATTTATCTATTTAAAATGTCACCAAATGTTCTGAATTTCACACCATGCATTAAATCAAACTCTCTTCCACACTTCACAGCACTTCTCAAACCTTTGCCGGCCGTGGTGGCCGAGCGGTTCTAGGCGCTTCAGTCCGGAACCGCGCTGCTGCTACGGTCGCGGGTTCGAATCCTGCCTCAGGTATGGATGTGTGTGTTGTCCTTAGGTTAGTTAGGTTTAACTAGTTGTAAGTTCTAGGGGACTGATGACCTCAGATGTTAAGTCCCATAACGCTCAGAGCCATTTGAACCATTTGAACTTCTCAAATATTTTGGTACCGAAATATCACAATATTAATCATTTTCATTAGAGTACCTATCAATAGGTCTGATCACATGAGATCCAAGCCCTGACTCTATTCATCTCTCTACACAAAAAGAGTTCCTAGTTCTCCAAATACCGGCGAATGTGCTTTATTTCTGATTGACAGAGAAACATCACAGCCAAACTAAACGCAGCTTCTAACCCGCTCAATCCCGCGCGTATTTGCAGAACCAATCAAAATTTATCACTGAATCAGAACAGTAAATTAACACAAATAAATTTTGAAAATCCAAAAATGTGAAATTTACTCCCTCTTAACAAAATTACTTTACCTAAATCATAATATAATTTTCCCCTGGACAATAAAATGATGTAGTTTACGACAAATTCCCCGGTATGAATAACTAACACACATATCATTCTCCAACATTCCTAATAAGACCAGGTACTCCAAAGTATAGAATAAAAACTTTACATTAAATATTATTTCACATTCACACCTTCATTCACATTCATAGCTAAGCACAATTATAGCAGTAATTAATAAACAATTAGAAAATTGAAAAAGCAGAACTGCAAATAAAAATGACAGTACTTTTAGTGCAGCTCAAGAAGTATCTGTCAGCTAGTGATCTGTACCAGGTATCATAGAAACTTCATATACTCATGCATCTGACGTCATCTGTCATGGCTGAGCCATACTGCATGTCTGTTCATACCTGTTATGATATCAATACCATCAAGTACGGCACAATGCCTCAGGTGCCTTCGGCAATTTGCTCGACCACTCATCGTATTCAGCTCGCTGGAACATCAATTCTTCATGAGTGTATAATATCGATAAATTTTGAAGATTGTTTATTCATCTAGATTTTCTGGGTGAGTTCTAACAGATATAACATCAAGCACAAGGAGAACTTCGCCTCCAGGTTCTGGTACAACCAAAAGTAGACTGAAATAAGGACTTGTAGACAGTTCTGTCAGACCCAGGCTAACATCCTCTTTATTTTTTCATTGACAGCCTTACTTTGGGACCAGGGAACAAGATACAAACTGTGACAGAAGAGCTGATGTGGGAACACCTCGATGTGATATGTAATATCCCCTTATAAAGCCTTATATTTTTTCGAGTACCCCTGAATATTGTGTAAGTAAGTCAACTAGCTGCTGTTATATGTGGAGAAGTGAAGTTCTTGGGTTCTTGTCACTTCTGCTGCACTCGTGCTTCTGCACCAAGTACTTGCATAGCACTTACTGGAAACTTTCGATACTACCGAGTTTGCTTAAATACAAGAAATATCCGGCTATAGCGACAGTTTCATCTATGACTTCCTTCTTGTCGTAGTAATTCAATCTAGGTTACAGCCCCCTCGATGCAGAAGGAGGCAGGGCCCATAGAAAAGTCGATTTCACTTCCCTTTCTTGGATAAACTCCAGCCCAAAACGTAGTCAACCACTAGGAACATGCATTCTTCTGCTGCATTTTTCCATTTCCTTGTTTAATTATTATGTACGTCTGGATCCAGACATTCCTGGATTGATCGGATTATTATGGAAGGGTCCTCTCTCTCCATCTGCTGTATGGAGCATGATGAAGAAGTTAGAATCAATTAGAGAACCGGGCGCCGCTCTGGGAAGAGGCCGACGACCGGTTGCACCACAGATGGTTGATGAAATCGCTGTTGCTATGGCAGACAATGCTGCACGCAATTCTCGATCATCAGGCAGTGTGTGAACTGCGTGGAGACGGTTGAACAACCTGTGGTCCACTGTATGGAAGGTGGTTCGAACCATTCTCAAATTATATCCATACAAGATCCATATTGTACAGCAGCTTGCACCACTGGACACAATGATGTGTTGATTTCACTCTCTGCTTTCTCACAAGGATTGAAGTTGATGGAGGCTGGCCCTGGACTATCCTATGCATAGAAAAAGGTCATTTTTCTCTGATGGGAACTGCCGAATGTGGGGATCTTGATCTCGAGGCACTGTGCATGGAGGTCCTCTTTTTGGTGGGTGTCAACGTATGGTGTGGCTTTACGGCTACATTCGTCATTGGCCTATTCTTTTCTGAACAGATATGCGTTCTAGGACCAAAGATGTGAGTGTGACTGGCCAGCATTACTGTGATATGCTTTACCAACATGTCACACCCGCCCTACAGGAGTGAGACGCATTGAACACAACAGTTTTCTTGCATGGTGGGGCCCCGTCGGACATTGCTTGTGAAGTTCACTTGCTTCCCTGAAATACATTTGGAAACGATCGAATTATTGTCCCATCGTTTCCAAATGCTTGTCCGGCACAATCACCTGATCTCACTCCCCGATTTCTTGTTGTGGGGCTATCTGAAGGGCAGGTGAACATTCACATATGTGCTGATCTGAAGTGCAGCATATCAAATGAAGCAGCCAGCATACCTAAAGGCATGCTTTGTTTTGTTGTGCAGAATGCAATCCTGCGCATTCAGACTCTTCTGGACACTGATGGGCGCCATATTGAGCCCCTTTTGTAGCAGTAATAGTACCAGTGTGTAATAGTATGATGCACCATAGCAGTATATTAAAAGTGTTTCAATTGAATTGATTCTGCATTATTTCTCTTCCCCATGTCCGCCTGCTTAGCTGAGTAGGCACAACGAAAGAACATACATGGATCCTTGATGTCACTAATTCTGATTTTATCTAAGTGTCTATTGCTATACTGGAGATGAAATGT
Organism: Schistocerca piceifrons; assembly: GCF_021461385.2. NCBI lineage: Eukaryota > Metazoa > Arthropoda > Insecta > Orthoptera > Acrididae > Schistocerca > Schistocerca piceifrons. The sequence goes on along the minus strand of NC_060139.1, from coordinate 795,503,725 downwards.
GCATATGGGATATTATGGCCACGAGTCTCCTTTCGAGGAGTTCAGCAACCTAGTGCAAGACTTTTTAGTTGACGCCACTTTGGTAACTTGCATGTTGTAATGATGGAAATGAAATTGATGTACACAGCTGGCAATGAGTATATGAAACTCCAGTACTTTGTGACAGCGAGTGATAGACGACACAATGGTACAGGTATGTTAGACTGTGATGGAAACACAAACTTCACATTCAATCAGAGGATGGAAGCAATTTATTCTAGAGGTCGAGTCGCAGTTGATGAAATTGGCTGTAAAGGTCTTTCCACATGCAACGATCTGCCTGTGCAGATATTTGGGCAAATGTCTGTGCATACAATAGATCGCTACAAATATGCTATCTTTAAGAGACAGAAGTTCCAATCTACTGATCGCCTGCCATCTGTCTGCATTGGAAAGAAATTTCCGTGGCAAATGACTGCACTCTCGTATGGTAACCTAAGAGTTTATTTCATTTATTCAGAAATGGGGCAAATTCTATTACGCTCTGTGGTCGCAACTTGTGTTGCAAAAAATTAAAAAGCAAATAAAATGCAGTTTTCGCTCATAAATTTACTTCACGAATTGAAGAGCAAGCTGGACGATTGGGGTAATTATTTGAGAGACTCATAACTCCTAACATAATATGGAAAAAACTTGCATGAGGAAAGCAATTTCTCCACAACGTTAGCTGACAGTGGCGTTAAGATTCCTGGCGATAGGAGTGACACGGATGTGAAATTTGCTACTTCAGTTTCAAAACAAGTATAGTGTGAAATCATATACAACACATATGGGCTGCTTACGACGTCATGATGGATGATTTCGTGATGGCAAGTAAATTGCTGTATCTCAGTTCTGAGAAGTTACATATCAAATTTTTACAGTTGGAGACGTGTTTGACATCTTAGAATTTATATATGTTGCCAGTGAGCTATAGTCCAGTTCGTTTTTAAGTCGAGATTTTCAGTTCCCTGGTTGAAGTCTACCGCCAACTTTTGCACAAGAATAAAAATTCTTGTCTAATCTCTAATCAGGGATTCATAAAATATCTGAAAAATTTTACTTGTAGTACTGTCGTAGTGAATTCTGCTGTTCACCTCTAAATCACTCTTGTTATGAACCACAAATTATTTTTTTCTTCTTGTACAGGTGTACAGCCTCAATGTTTCGTCTAAATGATGGAATCATTTTAAAACCACTGGCTGTCAGTTTCATTCCTTTAATGTGCCATACATGTGAACTACATTACTGGTCAGTTTCGGCCTTTGTTCGTTATCAGATGTGTGACACTGGTGATGTGTGTGTCACGTTTGTATGCATGGTGCATTACAGCAATAAAACTGAGAGCCTACGGAAGTTAAAATCCATCACTTAAACTGCAAATTATAGTAGGAAGTAAAGAAGTGTAATAAGATTACGTCCCAGAAGGCACTGTTCCAAGGTTTTCCATTACCAATTTAACACAATATCCTGACTACACTCTTCTTTAGAACAAATATGACATCACTATCTTTATTTTTGCCGCCCTGTCACAACTCACATTAGATTATGGAATAGGACAGTACTGACTGAAAGCGTTCTAGCACACCCCCAGAACTAGATCGAGCAGATTCCGTTACTTTGCTTAGCTCTTTGCGGTAAACAACATGCAACGATTTTTTTAAAATTAAGTGCCGTTTCCCTGTTTGCCGCAGGATCAACCGTTCGTAATTTCCTCTGTTAAAGAATTATAAGCAGCTGCCTTCTTACCCCTATTGCTGTATTCCCTGCTTTTAAATTTCCACAAACGTGAGTGACTTCTATACATCTCGATAAATTCGGCAATGAGCAATCTAGAACACTGACATGTATCTGCCATTTTAAAATTCATTCTGCAGACATGACGTGAAACAGCTGAGTGAACAAACAAGTGACTCAAACACGTTTAAGGGCGAGATTTGCGGTGCACTCCTGTCCACAAACCCAACGTGTCCGCGCAGATTTGATTTGAACCCACAGACTTGAGCAATTTCGCTCAAATCTCGAACTGCTACTTCTAGTTTTGCGCAACATCTCATAAATGCACAAATCTCCTGTACACGCTCAACAATCAATCTGTCCAGATGAGTTGTACGTAGATATTACCGCAGACAAATCTTTGCGTGTGGACAGGCCTTAACGTTAAAACAGAACCCATTTTAAATGGTGGTACTGGCACAGGTCGTTAAAAGAACGGAACATGAAAGTTCTCTGTATGGAGGCATTGATGTTGACATGGATGGCGTGAGAGTGGTATCATCAGCTAACATAAGAAGTTGACCTATCATCGCTGCACTCATTCACTTTGTGCTTTCGTGTGTTCTTAATCTTTATTTTGTTGCTCGCTTTGTTCACGCAACACTTGGGATGGTTTTCGAACCAGTTTTCTTCAGCAAAAGAGTCCAAATAACAACAAGTGAGAAATGATTTCGGTTTTATACTACGCGAGAATGGAAGCGACACAGGGTTTAGCGCTATCCCCTCCACGTCGTCTTAACTGTCTGCGGCAAAGTAGTACCACAGATGTTATTTGTTAAAGTGGTATTCGAAATTTCTGCTATTTGCTTAGTAAATTTGTTGATTCGGAGTCACGGCAAATTTGTCAGCCGTTTGCGAAATTATAAATGACTCATAGCGAGCCAAGCAGGTGATGTATAAATACTATATTTGCGTGCAATGCAATTTCCTGTGAATAATATATGAAACGATAGAGGCAAAGTATTTGTGTGTCAACAATACCAGCTGACACCTGTTGTGTGTTTGCGAACTTGACAATAGGGGAAGTGGATAGACTATGATGCGATTTCATAAGAATTGTACGGAATGTTCCACTTACCTGATTTGCTGTTTCCTCCACGTTAAATTTGTTATTACTCTTTTTTGTACTGGCAACAAACAAAGTTCGTACGGAGAGTGAAATAAAAGACTGAAAGTATTGTTCGAATATTATCATTTTACGTTTTCATTTATTGAGTGGTTGGCTTGGATGTTCTGATTAGAGTAACTTGATTAACGTCATGTTTGCCAAATGTTTGTGATCGGTAGCGCTGTTTTCATCAACTGCCAAAAATATACCTGATTTGAAGATGATTCCACCGTGCACTACAAACTACTGAGTCCGTGTTTGCTCATGATGGTATATTTTCTAGTGTTGCTCCTTAATCTCCGACTGTTGTGTCCGGAGGAACTTCTTTCTTGGTTACAGTACAATCACAAAGCAAGCCACCGAATACAGCTATAAATAAAGATTTGACCAAAACTTTCCCCACAAAAGTAATATTTGAACTACTTTTTTCATAATACTCTGTAGCAGCGTAGTCAAACAGCTCTAAACCACTATAACAATTTAATGTGGTCCAGTAAATTGTATTTATTTGTGTTTTCGTCGTTCACCAAAAAGTGTGGAAAATTTCTCTCATTTAATCATCTGTTACTGTAATTGCCATTCTTCTGTAATGTGCTACTAGGCACTTTAAAGTAAATTATTTATTTATTTGTCATCAGGACATTCTGCACAGAAAAACCAGCTGAAATGTTGCTTTGAAATTTTAAGTACATGATATTTCCAGTTTTAAGTATATTTCCAACTGAAATGGAATAAATAAAAAAAGAAAAATATGAAAGATGTACATAACAAATGCTGATTACTTGCCAATTTATCTGTCTGACACGTGTATGTGTGAATAATGTATTTCTCTGTGTGAATAATTGATGTCTTTCTTAATGTTACAGAAGTACTAGATATCTACATTTTAACTGTTGTAGCTTTTAAGATTTTTATTGAGAGGCCATTGCACTAATCACATGTCTGAGTGAATAATTGATGTGTTTCTTAGTGTTACAGAAGTACTAGATATCTACATTTTAAGTTTTGTAACTAAAGAATTTTTATTGTTAGGCCATTGCACTGAACAATTGTTTCAGTGAGGTATAGCACAGTTTTCTGATTGAGAGCATGGTACAGTAGAATGAACTCAACCATTACAAGAAGAGATCAACAGAACTTGTACCCAAATAATGTGGCCATAATTATATCAAGTGTTAATGGACATTGCCTGCAAGCCAGGTGTGATATGTGCCTACAAAGATATTTGCAATGTGTCAATGTAATAAAAGTCTTGATGTATTTCTTACTGTACCACATGAGATCACAGTATGAGCAAAATGCTGTGCTCAACTGCAATCTTACATGGCAAGAAACCCTTGAACATTTATTGCAAATGTGATCTGTTTTCAGTATTTGTAGGAGGCTTGAAACCACATGTAGTGTATGTGGAGCCTGGTTGGCTAAAGGATGAGAGTGCTACAGATCTGTTGAATATTTTGAGATGATTCGTTCTTGATACCGATCCATGGTGATGTGTCTGCATATGTCATCACACATCTCAGTATGAGAGAAATAGACCTAAAGAATTCCTACTTAGAATTGGATTTATAAGTGGTTGCTTTAGAGTTATTAGATATAAATATGGTTATTTTTTCTGTGTACCTTTTACCTAATGGGACTGTTGAAAACTTCTATCATGAAAATGTAATGTTATTTTTCATTTGACACGTCTTAGATCAACTGCAGGAGTGAGTTGTGATTTGAATGTACACATAGATGATGGAAGTGGAAAAAATAGAGCTCTCTTAAATTTAGTATTAATGATATGGGCTCTTTGTAGCAAACAGACTTCCAGTGAGAGGTGATAGCTGTCTGGACATTATTATCACAAACATACATTGCTGTGATTACAAAATAAGTGTAGTTGATTATAGTGCATTAATTATGGAGCTGTCCGCCCCTGGAAGCTGAGTGGTCAGCGCGACAGAATGTCAATCCTAAGGGCCCTGTTTCGATTTCTGGCTGTGTCGTAGATTTTCTGTGCTCAGGGACTGGATGTTGTGTAGTCCTACTCATCATCATTTCATCCCCATTGACCCGATAATCACCGAAGTGGCATCAAATCGAGACTTGCACCCGGTGAATGGTCTACCCGACAGGAGGTCCTAGTCACACTGCATTATGGAGCTGCATATGAGGACTACGAGAAATCAGCAGTCAAATACATGACAAACAGATTATACATTTCACAGAGGAGTTATTGCAAAGGGAAAACTAAATGCAGTCAAAGCTGCTGTGTCTGGTGTTCTCTGGCATTGATACATTAAACTGTCTATTCCATACAATGTTAACCAAGTTGGATGACATGTTCATAGTGATGCCTAATAAAAATAATATTCAGCTCAGAATACAGGAAAAGCAATTGTCTGAGAAAAGATGTGGTATGCATCTGAACTAGCCGATGTAAAAGTGTTGTTCTAGTCTTGAATGACTGTTCGAAGGCAGCCATAGACTTGGAAACAAAATACAAGCTTCAGTGTAATTACTTAAAGGCCAAAACAGTATGTGTAAAGAGAGTAGATGAAGATAAGAAGAACAATGAGATATTCCCATCAAATGAATTCGCAGTTGCGAATAAGGACTACTATCAGGAATGACGACAGTGAAATTTGTGTCAGACTGGGACTCGAACTTGGATTTTCTGCTTATCGCGAGAGGTCGCCTTACCATTCAGTTATTCCTGCACAACTCACGGCCAGACTCAAACTTCCATATGTTTTCAGTCATGTGTCTACGATCCAAACTTGTACATACATTATGTATATACCTGTACAGGTCTGACATTGTTCTTGAAAGTCACTTGCTTGGTATCAGCAGATAAACATGATGCACACAACATGCATGCATGTCCAAAGGAACTTTGCAATGTAATCTGAATAACACAGGCACTGCAATATCATAGTGATGATAGATTCCTTCTCCAAAGAAAGTGCAACAAATATACCAGAACTGAAACCAAGAACGGTTGCCAACAGTAGTAATTTAGAAGTAAGATACCATCAGTGTAGCAAAGCAACTGGAAGTCACTGGACTAGAAGTCCAGACTGTATACTAGTTAGGTTCCTTTTGGAATACTCTTATAAAACAGATATCTATTTCTTGCAATCGCGTACTACTTGTCGCTCGACATCAGATCCGTATGTAAAGTCTGGAAAGATGTACTGGTCACAGCAGCACACAAGGAAAAAATAGAAGTAATCCACAGAATTACTGCCCCATGTCATTAATTGTCATTTGTAGCAGGATTTTGGAACATATGCTGTGTTAAGAAATTATGAAGTCCCTTGACGAAAATGATCTACGCATGATGTGCACTAGTTCAGAAAATGTCATTCTTGGAAACATAACTATCTCTTTTTTCACACAAAGTAATGAATGCTATTGACAGGTGATATTGAGTTTATTCCATATTATTATATCTCCAGAAGGCTTGTAACATTGTTGCTAACAAGTGGCTTCTGATTGAATTGCCTGCCATTAGAATATCATCTAAATTGTGTTACTGGGCTTGTGATTTCCTGTCAGAAAAAGCACAGTTCGTAGTATTTAGTGAGACGTCATCTAGCCAAACGGAAGTGATATTTTGGGTTTGGTTTGTTTACAGATGATACTGTCATTTACCGTATAGTAAAGTCATCAGAGGATCAAAACGAATTGCAAAAGATTTCGACAAGATATCTGAATCATATAAAATATGTCATTTGGCCCTAAACAATAAAACCACTCAGGTCCTCCATATGTGTATTTAACAAAAATCCATTAAATGTCAGTCACATGATAACTCATATAAATTTGATATTGAATTTAGAGAGGTCCTTTTCAGTTGTACTAATTATTTATTCAAACCACGACCGGTTTCAGGATTTTAAAATCCCATCATCATGTGTATGAAATTATTGTATTTGGTAAGGCACAGTATGCGTTCAGGCCAGTCGGTGCAAGCTCCAATCTCTACATGTTGGCAGAAACAGTCCACCATTGGGCAGCTGCAGAGTAGGAATGCCAACTACTACTGAATCATTTTTCCCAAATGCTATTCAAAAGTGTAGTTGTGGAGAGACAGTCTGAAAGTGGTCTACAAACTCTCTGCCAAATTTTGGGTGCCCATCCTTTTGGCAGGAGGTTTTTGGGGCTATGGCCATTTACTATTTGAGAAAATAAAACATCTACAGTCATCATGAGTTTATTCATTTTGTCGCAACCATTTGTGGCGCTTCAATGTGCCGTCTTCAGGCTGTAGTTGACGTGGAAGTGGTTGATATGATCCCTGTATATATTGCATCAGTAGCCAGCATAACTGGATACTCAGATACCTGAAAATTTAGGTGTCAGCACTCTAATCATCAACTTCGAAATAGTTCAGTGTGAATTGCAGAGTATTTATGTAGATGTAGTAAATGTATATTTGTACAAAAAACCTGTAATCCATGCAAAGTGGCCTGGACAGTTGTGAAAAAGCACAAGAAAAAACCTTACCACATCTTTAATTTCTTGCAACCCCAAAGATTTTAATGCCTTCTGTATTAAAGTTTAGAAATGTTGTAGCTGAAATCCCAGACTGCAGTGTATATTCTGTTGCTACCATAACAAATAAAATCCACGGCATAATGGAAAATTATAAGAAAGTGCAACCTGATGGCATAGTGAAACCTTGCAGACCAGAGAATGCAAATATTTATGGGGTATCCAGTACTATCCTTAAGAAAACATCATGAGGGTTCAACGAACATATTATTATTATGTAAATGCTCTGTGAACTCAAATGGAGAAGAGGGGAAAAAGATGTTCTTTTCATGAAATACTATCAATAAAATTTGGAGAAGCAGCATTTGCTATAGACTGCAGAACAATTCCTCTGCCACCAATGTAAATCGGACCACAATTACACCATGTCCGCAGCTCGTGATCTTGCTGTTGTGTTCTCACTTCCTGAGCACAGGGTCCCTGGTTCGATTCCTGGCGGGATCAGGGATTTTCACCTGCCTCGAGATAACTGGGTGTTTGTGTTGTCATTATTTGATCATCATTCATGAAAGTGGCGAGATTGGACTGAGAAAAAGTTGGGAATTTGTATGGGCGCTGATACCCGTGCAGTTGAGTGCCCCAGAAACCAAACATCATCATCACATCTACACCATACTCCACAAGTGTGGCAGATGGTATTTCTAGTACACTAACTGATCCCCCCACCCCGCTCCACTTGCAAATGGCATATGGGAAGGATGATTGTTGGTAAGCCCCTGTATTAGTTCTAATTTCTCAAATTTTCTTGTCATGGTCATTTCGTCAGGTGTGTGTGGGATGAAGTAATGTGTCAGACTCTTCCCGGAAAGTGTTGTCTCAAAATTTTTATAGTAAATCTCTCTGTGATGCGTAATGCCTCTCTTGTACTGTCTGCCACTGAAGTTTGTTGAGCATCCCTGTAGTGCAGTCATTCTGACTGAACGATCCTGTGATGAAACACGCTGTTCTTCATTGGATCTTCTCTATCTCTTCCGTCAGTCTGGTAAGAATCTTGTATTGACAAACAGTACTCAAGAATTAGTCAAACAAGCATCTTATAAGCCTCTTCCTTCAAGGATGAGTTACAATTCCGTAAGATTCTGTATATGAAACTGTCTGGCATCTGCTTTTGCCACTATTTGTTTTATGTAGTCGTTCCACTTAAGGTCACTCTGGATAGTTACTCCTAGACATTTTACAGTACACGGTTTCCAGCAGTTTGTCACCGATAGTTTATAATTTATTCCCGTTCAGGGTAAATACCAGAGCTTGCACCATTCATGAATCCTCTGCAAGTCATTTTGCAGATTGATAATATCTTCTCATATTGCTGCTTTCTTATAGACAACCACCAGGAAAGGGAGTGACTAGCAGTGATACAAGTTACCATTCGCCATGCAGTATATGGTGGCTTGTGGCGTTTGTGAGCAGATGTAGAGCACTGAAATAGCTTAGCCATTAGCTGCAGCAATAAACAATTGCTTGTCCGCAGAAGTCATGCTAGATTTGTTGATCTAAGCCAGGATGGTCACACACTACAATTTGCTGCTGACACTACTCAAATTGCCAAAGAAAATAATTACACACAGGCAATCCTGGAATCAGATTTGCTATTCAGAAAGACCAAGGAGTGGTTCATATCAAATAAAGTGAAAATAAATGAAAAAAACTTATTATGTGGTGTGCAGCCTCAACAAAAACATTCTGTGTTATGATGGAACAATGGACAAAAACCATATGTAACCTTCCCCCACCCACCGCTTTCAGAGCCAGTGGCGCCTTCTTCAGGCAGAAGGGTTGAAGGGGAAGGAAGAGGGGTGAATGAAAAGGACTGGAGAGGTCTACAAAAAGGGTATATTTCGGGAAAGTCACCCAGAACTGCGGGTCAGGGGAGACTTACTGCATGGGATTTTTGGGGACTGAATCGGACCAGATTTGAAAACCAGAGAGCTTAAAGGTGGAAGACAGGGTAATATGCCGGACAGAGATTACTGTTTAAACATCATACATTAGTTAACAAGAGTGAAAAGCTAAGTGCAATGCACGTAACAGAGGTGGTGAAAAATAGACGGGTAAGAAATTGAAAGATGTAGAAACTAAAACGGAGTGAAGTAAGACTAGTTACTGTGAAGAAATGCTGAGACGGAAGAAATTAACATAAATTAAGGCCTGGTGGGTGGCGAGAACCAAGGACATGTTGTAGCACTACTTCCCACTTGCAGAGTTCTGAGAAACTGCTGTCTGGAGGAAGAATCCAGATGGTGCGTGTGGTGAAACAGGCACCCCCGAAATCTACCCCTTTTCCTAGACCTCTCCAGTCCTTTTCATTCATTCCTCTTCCTTCCCCTTCAACCCATCTGCCTGAAGAAGGGTCCACACTCCCTTTTACGTGTGTGTTCTGCTGCCACTTGGTGAGTAGATTTTTTATCTGTCCAGTTTAATTATTTGGCAAAAATTGATTGTTTTCATAGTGATGTTAAGGAAACAAATACTCAATCTTATACCTACCCTATTTAGCTGGTGGCCAGGTAACAGCAGCAATCTACAGATATAACTTCGTTTTTTTGCATTTGTAACTAAGGCTCTTTCTTTTTATTTTAGGTACAGTAATTTTTTGGTTTTGTGGAATTGCCCTGTACAAAAACAAATGTTTTACTTGCTTACATTGCTTCTTACACTGTCTTTGCAGTCTAAATGCCATAATTTGTCGTTTTTATATAAATATACTATATGTTATTATGACACTAAGGTGACAGAAAAGACGGTGGGACTAAATCAGGAAAACATGATTTTTTTCTGTTGTGTCATCTCGTTTTTTTTGTAACATTATTCCTCTTTGAAACTGAGGACATTTGTGAGTATAAGAGTACTTAAATTACTTAATACACTAGGTCTATTTTACAAATTCAGAATGGTTCCACATCTTACGTAGTAACAGTGAATGATGCATATTTTATAAATAAGTCTGTTGACTTTCCATATTTCAGGTTCTTATTTCCAATAAGTATTTTGGAGTGGACGTACCAATGTCAGGGTTTGAAAAGTTCAGATGAGGCTTTCAGTTATTTGGTGAACCAGTTATACCTGTATATTATGAGAATCTGCTTCACTAGTGGCCTAGGGCAAAATTTGCTAACTTGTTTGGTTTTCATTGTATGAAAAGGATGTTTATTTAGATATTTTTATAGTTACGTTTGCTGATGATACATTTGCAAAGAAAACCAAGCTGCTTAGAGCAATTTTTCCATGGACCACCAGTGAATTAGTGTATCAGGATATACAGATGTGACTGCATAACTATATATCATACTTTATTCAAGCTCCTTTAGATGTGTAAGAAACTGGTATTTAACATCAACTGAGTTCTTCCTTTAGATGTGTAAGAAACTGCTATTTAACATCAACTGAGTTCTACTGTGGTGATTTGGTACCTACACTGTTAGATAATGTGTCTGCGGACAAAATTAAATGGCTGACTACGTATGAACTACATGAGGTGTTGAGCCATTCTGAGATGTTCTTACAGTTGTTTTTTTTTTTAAACTTTGTTGCAAGTCATGGTCTGTTATTGTAAGACTACAGCTCTTTCTTTTGGAAATGATTTAGCGGATGAGAAATCGATGTCATGTTGGAAATTACTATTACTTAGTGATTTATTCTCTATTAAATATTGTAACTCTTGGGCACTAGGAATTATTCAGTTCTCCTGAGCAGTTTTCACTATTGCAAATGTATCGGCTTTGGATTGAAGAATTTACCTCTTTAAAAGGTTAGAGCATGTCTCTGCTCTTAGTTTTTGATACAAAAGGCACCAGTTCACTAGATACTCCAGTTGATAAGTACATGTAATAACAATATTGCTTCAAGTTGTTGACACTTGATGGTACTGAGCTTGTCAGTTCCTCTAAATACTATTGGAAGAACATTGGTGTTATTGCAAGCCTGAAGAGGATTCATTTGTAATATAAGAGACCAAATGCTATGTTGACCATGGCTGTAGTGTGCATCACATCTTAAGGCAGCCCAGTTTTTTGAACCATTCAGCTTATCTCCTCCTACTAACCCCCAGCCAATAAGATTTAATCTTTCCTGAATGTCATACTGGATTGCTGAATGGCAATAGGAACACACTTCCAGACTGTGATTAGGCCATACATTAGTGAAGATTCAATTTTATTAACAGGTGTCCACAATGCCCCCCCTTCCCCCGTCTCTCTCTCTCTCTCTCTCTCTCTCTCTCTCTCTCTCTCCCTCCCCCCCCCCCCTCCCCTCCCCCCTCTCTCCCCCCTCTCCCTCTCCCTTTCTCTCTCTCGCTGCCTGTCACAGATGATGTGGTCAGGTGTCGATGTAACTTAGTACGTGAACATACCATCAGCAGGTATGTTGTAAATGATTGGAGCTTTAGAGTTGCAATTCTGTGTGACAGGTAAAACAACCACCAGAGTGCAATAGTGTTGTTTGTGTTGTTACCAGGCATGGTATTGTATATAAGGGTTATGAACAGTCAGATGTTGTGTGATCACTGTGGACACGGAGACGACACATACCCGTGCGATATAGTGTGTCAGCACCAGACAGTTTGAAAGGGGCTTCATTACAGGTTTCCGTTTGCCAGGTGATCGAATCATGCTATATCCAGATTTATGGAGCATTCGGATGTGACAATGGTATGATGATGGACTGCATGGAAACATGAGGGCAGGCATACTCACTATCAAGATTTTGCTCAACTGTGTCCGACAGCAAAAAGGGACAATATTTCTTGATGGCATGGTGACTACCGAACAGTACATGAAGGTTTTGGAAGGTGATTTCTTCTCCATTGTCCAGAGTGACACTGATTTCAACAAGATGTTGTTCATGCAAAATGGAGTTGGCCCCATTGAAGCAGGAGAGTGTTTTGATGTCCTGGAGAAGCACCACATTCTGGCGCCGGGGTACCCAGAGGCCACTGGCCAGGCCCTCAATTGACTGCCATATTCTCCGGCTCTGAACGCATGTGACTCCTTTTGTGGGGCTATGTTAATGACAAATTGCACAGGAAGAACCCCAAAACCATCGCTGAACTGAAAACAGCCATTCAGGAGGTCATGAACAGCATTGATGTTCCGATACTTCTGGGGGTCATGCAGAATTTTGCATTTCATCTGCGCTACATCATCGCCAATGATGGCATTCATATTGAACATATCATAACCTAAATCTGAATATGTGTAGTGACGGTAACATGTTGAATAAAGTGTGTGCACGCTGTCGTTTGTAACTGATTTACCCTTTTTTTCATATATTTCAATAATTGTCACCCTGTACAAAATGTGAACCTATGCTTAGATTTAAAAATTGTCATAATGGTGCATATGGCTCTAGTTTCTGTGATCTAATGATATTTATGTACTTAGTTGTGCTTTCAGTGGCCAAGAGTGGAGACAAATAATAGCAACTTGTCCTTGTCTGCAGTTTCAACGTTTTTATTTTCAGTGGAAACAGTTGAGCTCCGCATGTAATTTAAACAGTTTTCATACAGTCTAAGCAAACAACACTGTTGCTGTCAAGTGATATGAGCTATTTCTGTAAGAGCTAACGTGCATTCGTCAGTCTGCAGAATTTTGAATGATTGTATGACTTGTAACACTTCTTGCACTGTGAAATCTAAAAGCTTTAATGAAGCACATTGAACTTGGTCATATGGTGAGATGCAAATGTCTACAACCCAAATAAATGTTTTGGCATGTGCTTCCGTGTTATGTTATCAAATGTAAACTATCTTTGGTTAAGGCTGTCAATATCAGCAACTCATGCAGCATATGACCGATCGCATAGCTTTTGGTATTGTTGAAATTTCAAACAGGCTGACACTATAAGAATTCTTTGACTGTTGTAAGTTCCTCAAATGACATGGTGACAAAATCTTTCCATAATAATAATAATAATAATAATTATTAATGTCGTATGACTAGGGCCTCCCGTCGGGCAGACCGTTCGCCTGGTGCAAGTCTTTCAATTTGACGCCACTTCGGCAACTTGCGCGTCGATGGGAATGAAATGATGATGGTTAGGACAACACAACATACAGTCCCTGAACGGAGAAAATCTCCGGCCCAGCCAGGGATCAAACCCGGTCCCTTAGGATTGACATTCTGTCGCGCTGACCACTCAGCTACCGGGGGCGGACATCTTTCCATACAAACAAAGTATACAACTGGGGTATTTTGGACTTAACCCAGCTGATAAACAAAGTTTGCTTGTACTTGATGTCTGATACCTTGCATGTGACCTAATGTTGATGGAGGCAGTGAACATATGTATCCTAGTCTTCACTTCATGTTAATAAATGACTGGAATGATGCTGGGTGGGCTGGCCGAAATATGCTGATGTTTCAGTGATAGAGATGGCTGTCTGAGCTACTGGTAAAGTGAGTTTGTCTATTCTGTCTACTGATCCAATAGCTTTAATAAGGCTTGTTCTGTAGCTTGAAGGTTGTACTCTCAAGGACATCATTGCTACTTTTCTGGCCATAGTGTATTCACTGACACATACAGAGTGCTATTACAGTAGATGATCACAAAATAATCATTTCCTATTCCTTCACATGGCTGGTGGTCATAACCTTTAATGTGTGACAGTCCAGTGAGAGAATTATCAGTTGTTGTTGTTGTTGTGGTCTTCAGTCCTGAGACCGGTTTGATGCAGCTCTCCAAGCTACTCTATCCTGTGCAAGCTTCTTCATCTCCCAGTACCTACTGCAACCTACATCCTTCTGAATCTGCTTAGTGTATTCATCTCTTGGTCTCCCTCCGATTTTTACCCTCCACGCTGCCCTCCAAAACTAAATTGGTGATCCCTTGGTGCCTCAACACATGTCCTACCAACCGATCCCTTCTTCTAGTCAAGTTGTGCCACAAACTTCTCTTCTCCCCAATCCTATTCAATACTTCCTCATTAGTTATGTGATCTACCCATCTAATTTTCAGCATTCTTCTGTAACACCACATTTCAAAAGCTTCTATTCTCTTCTTGTCCAAACTATTTACCGTCCATGTTTCACTTTCATACAGGGCTACACTCCATACAAATACTTTCAGAAATGACTTCCTGACACGTAAATCTATACTCGATGTCAACAAATTTCTCTTCTTCAGAAACGCTTTCCTTGCCATTGCCAGTTTACATTTTATATCCTCTCTACTTCGACCATCATCAGTTATTTTGCTTCCAAATAGCAAAATTCCTTTACTACTTTAAGTGTCTCATTTCCTAATCTAATTCCCTCAGCATCACCCGACTTAATTCGAGTACATTCCACTATCCTCATTTTGCTTTTGTTGATGTTCATCTTACACCCTCCTTTCAAGACACTGTCCATTCCATTCAACTGCTCTTCCAAGTCCTTTGCTGTCTCTGACAGAATTACAATGTCATCGGCGAACCTCATGGTTTTTATTTCTTCTCCATGGATTTTAATACCTACTCCGAATTTTTCTTTTGTTTCCTTCACTGCTTGCTCAATATACAGATTGAACAACATCGGGGAGAGACTACAACCCTGTCTCACTCCCTTCCCAACCACTGCTTCCCTTTGATGTCCCTCGAGTCTTATAACTGCCATCTGGTTTCTGTACAAATTGTAAATAGCTTTTCGCTCCCTGTATTTTACCCCTGCCACCTTCAGAATTTGAAAGAGCGTATTCCAGTCAACATTGTCAAAAGCTTTCTCCAAGTCTACAAATGCTAGAAACGTAGGTTTGCCTTTCCTTAACCTAGCTTCTAAGATAAGTCGTATGGTCAGTATTGCCTCACATGTTCCAACATTTCTACGGAATCCAAACTGATCTTCCCCGAGGTCGTCTTCTACTAGTTTTTCCATTCGTCTGTAAAGAATCCGCGTTAGTATTTTGCAGCCGTGACTTATTAAACTGATAGTTCGGTAATTTTCACATTTGTCAACACCTGCTTTCTTTGGGATTGGAATTATTACATTCTTCTTGAAGTCTGAGGGTATTTCGCCTGTTTCATACATCTTGCTCACCAGATGGTAGAGTTTTGTCAGGACTGGCTCTCCCAAGGCTGTCAGTAGTTCTAATGGAATGTTGTCTACTCCCGGGGCCTTGTTTCGACTCAGGTCTTTCAGTGCTCTGTCAAACTCTTCAAACAGTATTATATCTCCTATTTCATCTTCATCAACATCCTCTTCCATTTCCATAATATTGTCCTCAAGTACATCGCCCTTGTATAGACCCTCTATATACTCCTTCCACGTTTCTGCTTTCCCTTCTTTGCTTAGAACTGGGTTTCCATCTGAGCTCTTGATATTGATACAAGTGGTTCTCTTTTCTCTGAAGGTCTCTTTAATTTTCCTGCCAGAAAGAAATGCCAAGTCCTTAAAAACCTACACCATCAAACAGTAATCTTCTGTATGCTTTCAGAAATCAAACTGATTTCTAGCAAAAGTGAACTGTGCAGTTTGTTGAGTAAGAGATGCAAAGAGATCAAAATATGAAGTAAAGTGTCACTGTCTTATGCTGTGCTATCTACTGTTGTGGATATCAGTTTCCATCCATGTCATGTGAGTGATCGAGCTGTGCTACTTCATGAAGTTAAGAGTATCCATGTTCACTTTACCGTGCTTTACTTGGGGCATGACACTAAAAGGATTTGTGTGTTTTTGTTTGTTTGTTTTCTCATGCCATCAAAACAACTCTGTACATTTCAGTTGCTCATGAGTGTTTTTCCACATGTAAAAATCAAATTGTGTTGTCACTCCTTACAAAGTGGTAACCTGAAAGTATGAAACATTGAGACAGCATTAAAAGTTGCATAATGTATAACTTGTTACTGGAACTGGTTGAACACAGAAAAATGTTTGCAGATGCTTGTACACAAACAGTTATTATGATCTACATAGTATCCCAGAATCCAATAGCAACTGAGTAGACAATTTCTTGATGCTTTCCACCAGAATAATAAGAGGAGGGCACTCACAGTGAATTACATACCATTCACTCAAATGCTTTGTTCTCAGTAAATTTTTATTTCCTAACACCTTTTGCCCAAACGTGGATTAAATCAGAATTTTGAGGAGGATTTTCAAGAGGCGTCCAACATATTTCATGGAGTTGTCAGTCATTATAACTGCTGCTCCTTATTTGTCATGAAAAAATGTAATGTTATGAATCAGTTGCTGACGTTGGTTGTTGAAGTAAACAGCTTTCACTTTACCAACAGCTTTCAATAGTGTATCAAATTCCTTGTTTTTCTATAAGGAAGGAATTCAATGAGCAGTGCACCTTTTGAATCACAAAAGCCTGTCACTACCACTTTCTCTACTAACAGGAGAGTTCTAGTCTTGACAAGGGCACTGTCTCTTCTTTTCCTCAGCTTCATTCCCTAGTTTTCTGACATGTAGTGATAAACCCATGCCTCATTGCGGGCCAGAATTTGTAGTTTCCTTCACTACAAAGATGTGTCACTGTCTCCTTGTTATCTGAGAATAACATGAACATTTCATATAGTTAAGCCCATGTCTGATGCAGTCTGTACTAATCTATAATAATGCAAACAAAATCCTTAGTCACACTTATTTGGATTTATATAGTACGCCCTTGATGTAGCTATTGTTTACTGAGAGTTTATTTAGTGCGTCCTAATAAAGTTGTGTAAAAGAGAATTTATTTTTGGAGTGATGATAGTGGGTACAAGGACTGGACAGAACGATGTGTACGCACTTTTAATGCCATGGAAAGCCACCTTTATCACCCAAAGTAACCTTAAACCTAGTGGAATTTGATATTTATAAACCCTGAACAGAGATGATGCGATTTTACAGCATTCGCTGCAAAGGAAACATTTTAATTCCTTAAGAAATGTTAGATGAGAGTAATAAGTCCTTAATTTCACTACTATAGCCACAGTAGCTTAATAACACACTTACCTGGTGGTGGTTGTGATCAGGGGAAATGTCATTTCATTTTCATATTTTTAAACCATTCAACAACACTTCTGTGTCAGCTGGGGCTTAGTCATCTGGAAATATGCTGTTCCCTTTTGGAACAATGCATTTGATTAAAAAGTCATCAAAAATCTTGAAAGACTGTACCAGTTACCTTTCCTTCCATTGTGACTATGTATCCACCGAAAATCACTATATGCCTGGCCAAATCACTATCAAACTCCCACCTGGTTTTGCCATCTTAAGAAGACTTCCAGACTTTGTAATTAATGTACAGCTACTTCTATATCTATACTCTGCAAACCACCATGAGGTGCATGGCAGAAGGTACATCCAATTGTACCAGTTATTAGGGTTTTTTCTTGTTCCAGTCACGTATGGAGCGTGGGAAGAACGATTGTTTGTATGCCTCAGTGCATGCAGTAATTATTCTAACCTTATCCTTGTGATCCCTGTGTGAGCGATATGTAGGGGGCTGTAGTATATCCCTAGAGTAATCATTTAAAGCTGGTTCTTGAAACTTTGTTAATAGACTTTCTCAAGATAGTTTACATCTGTCTTCAAGAGTCTGCCATTTCAATTCCTTCAGTATCTCTGTGACTCTCCCATGGATGAAACAAACCTGTGACCATTCGTGCTGCCCTTCTCTGTATATGTTCCATATCCCCTGTTAATCTTATCCGTTAGGGGTCCCACACACTTGAGCAATATTCTAGGATGGGTCGCATGAGTAATTTGTAAGCAATCTCTTTCATAGACTGATTGCTCTTCCCCGGTATTCTACCAATAAACTGAAGTCTACCACCCGCTTTATCTATGACTGTACCTATGTGATCATTCCATTTCATATCCCTACAGTGTGTCACACCCAGGTACTTACATGAGTTGGCCACTTCCAGCAGTGTCTCATTAATATAATAGTCATAAGATACTATGTTTTTTCATTTTGTGAAGTGCAAAATTTTATATTTCTGAACATTTAGAGCAAGTTGCCAATCTCTGCATCATGTTGAATTCTTATCAAGATCTGTCTGAATATTTATGCAGCTTTTTTTAGATATAGATATAGATAACTGCATCTCTGCAAAAAGCCTGATTTTACTGTTAATATTGTCTGTCACAAATTTCACTCAGTACCTCATATGATAGTACTTTCAACAATAAACATAGGTGCGGTACTGAGTCAAATGCTTTGTGGAAATCAAGAACTATTGCATCTACTTGGGTGCCTTGATGCAAAGCTTTCAGTATGTCATGCGAGAAAAGTGCAAGTTGGGTATCACATGATCGATGTTGTCGAAAAACATGCTGGTTGGCATTGAGGAGGTAATTCTGTCCAAGATTGTGTTCTTCATAAACAAACATGTTTGCATTAGGGAACAGATATGTAAACAAGTTAACAATGAGTAAAATTTTTGAAAACATTATCAGCGATCTTTTAAAATAAAAATTTAAAGATTAAAAACAGTTTTGATCGCAACTTTTTATTTTTATTGGAGTGACCGGTTTCGTATGGAATAACTGCTTCAGCGTCGAAGGTCGGCACAACTTACTTCACGGAGTCCACCTACCGTTGTGGAGTCTGAAGATGGTTCTTAAATAGAATTGAAACTGGTCACTCCAATAAAAATAAAAAGTTGTGATCAAGACTGCTTTTAATCTTTAAATGAGTAACAACCTAAAACTAGAACCAGACAACTACAAGAAAGGTTTACTTCAGTCAGTGGTTGAGATTTAGAGCTCCTTACACCACTGAAGCTGCTGCTTTTCATTACTTCAGTTTACAAAAGCTTTTCATTACTTCAGTTTACATAAGTTTGAAAACAGCATTTCTACTCTCAAAAGTTTGTTTACGCAGTTCCTTTTGCATTGCTTTCTTTGGCACTGAATTCACAAAACTATTATTAAATTCAATAGTCATTTTTGTGCTAATGATCATTTACTCTTTACTACCCTTTCACCTTTATCAGTAAATTTTATTTTCTTCCACTCCTGTGAACAACGTACCTTGTCATGAGAATAGAAACACCTGTTCTATGTACCCTGGCTCATTTGCACTACTGCCCACATACAGCAACTGTGATGTTGGTGACAGTTTGTGGTTTTTGTAAGATTGTAATCTTCATTGTGATGATAGATTGTCTCATTACTACAACAGTCACGGGCACATTGATGAACCGAAGCACTTCCAGGAATGTTTAAGTGCAATGGCAAACCAAAAGACAATATTAGTACATTGAAAGTAAGTCAAGATCACGTGATGGTGTTGACAGTATTGTCTACAGCTCTTGTACATTTAACTTTCTGACAGCTGTGGATATTTAGGAAGATGTTAGTTGAACTGATCTTTTAGCTATTGTCCACATAGCCAAAAATTAAATTGCTTCCTCAAATAAATAAACAAATAAATAAAGAATGGCCGTATCTTTTATTTCAGATCTCTACCTGCTGAACTGGAAATCAGAAAGTTGCCTCCTCAAGCTTTATTTCGTCTTGTTCAGATACTCGAATATGGTGAAGCATGGAAGCAGCTCATGGCCATTATTCCTAAAACTGGATCTGATACATCTGAGATGAAATACAAAATGGAACATGTAAAGTGAGTAATTTATTGCACAGCAAATGGTATAACTGATTCATCTATTTAAGTCTTTTTATTGTGGAAAGGAGATGACTGGAAGTTCAGGAATTTCAATCTCTTTGTAAGAATTCTTCATGTACACTTCCATATAGGAAAGCATTTATTTATGTCAGTTTTATTTTCAATTTTATTAAAAACATTATAGAAACTTTGTAAATCAGAGAGTTCAGTAAAATAACAACAGATATTTGTTCCTGTTCCATGAACTCCTTGCTTCAGAAAAGAAAACTAATATGGTATCATAAAGTCAAGGTATTTTTTGACAACCTTCAGTATTTCTTTTTTGTTACCTCCTGTTCTCTTATTATTGGTCCAAGTTCATTTATTTGCTCGTCTTTGTTTTTCTTCTTATCATATCTTACAGGTGCCATTATTAATCAGCCTCATTTCTTTAATGCCACCAAGGCAGTTGTAATCTTAGTACTATTTTATGTCAGTAATTGTTTTGAGGATATGAGATAACTCTTTGTTGCCAGTCTGCTGTGTGTCAGCATAGAGTTCTTACACATGAATCCCCTATCCCCTTTCTTTTTTGCTTACCTCTCAATGCCTTGCTCAGTCAGAAGTTGCAGGTAAGGAATCTAAAGATTATGGCCATGCTTTTTGGCAATTAGTACTGAGCTGCTGCTTTCTTGTTTACCCTCCCTTCCTCCCTCCTTCCCTCCCTCCCTCCCTCCCTCCCTCCCTCCCTCCCTCCCTCCCTCCCTCCCTCTACGTCTATTTATTTCATGCTGGGTATGCATTTCTGCTTTACTTTGTTTCTGATGTTACTGTCCTTTGACACTCTACAGTGTCTTATGTCAGTACTGTTGTAAGATTAATTTACACTGAAGTAACAAAAATCATGGGAGACATCCTAATATTGTGTCAGACCTTCTTTTGCCTGATGTAGTGCAGGAGCTCAGTGTGGCGTTGACTCAACAAGTTATTGGAAGTCCCCTGCATAAATATTGAACCATGATGCCACTATAGCCATCCATAACTGGGACAGTATTACCGGTCCAGGAGCTCGTGCACAAACTGACCTCTCGATTATGTCCCATAAATGATTTTTGGCGTGATTTATGTTAGTCAATCTGGGTGGCCAAGTCATCCATTTGAATTGTCCAGAATGTTCTTCAAACCAGCCGCAAACAATTGTGACCTGGTAACATGATGCATTGTCATCCATAAAAATTCCATTGTTGTTTGGGAATATGGTCCATGAATGGCTGCAGAAGGTCTCAAGGTAGACTAACATAACAATTTCCAGTCAGTAGTCAGTTCATTTGTACCAGAGGATGCAGTCCATTCCATGTAAACACAGCCCACACCATTATGGAGCCACCGCCAGCTTGCACAGTGCCTTGTTGTTGACAGATTTGGTCCATGGCTGCATGGGGTCTTCATTAAACTTGAACCCAGCCATCAGCTCTTACCTATCGAAATTGGTGCTCATCTGACCGGGCCATGGTTTTCCAGTCATCTAGAGTCCAACTGATATGGTCACAAGCCCAGGAGAGGCACTGCAGGCAATGTCGTACAGTTAGCAAAGGCACTCACGTCATTCATCTGCTGCCATAGCCCATTAACGCCAAATTTTGCCATACTGTCATAACACATGTGTTAGGACACACTGAAGTGCCAAAGAAACTGGTATAGGCATGCATATTCAAATAGAGAGATAATGTAAACAGCAGAATACGGGGGTGCATTCAGCAGTGCCTATATAAGACAAGTGTCTGGCACAGTTGTTAGATCAGTTACTGCTGCTACAACGGCAGGTTATCAAGATCTAGATGAGTTTGAGTGTGGTGCTATAGTTGGTGCACGAGCGATGGGACACAGCATCTCTGAGGGGAAGTGGGGATTTTCCCTTACAAACATTTCACAAGTGTACCGTGAATATCAGAAATCGGGTAAAACATAAAATCTCAGACATTGCTATAGCCTGAAAATGATTCTGCAAGAATGGGACCAATGACAACTGAAGAGAATCGTTCAACGTGACAGAAATAAAACCCTTTCACAGACTGCTGCAGATTTCAGTGCTGGGCCATCAACAAATGTCAGCGTGTGAACCATTCAACGAAACATCCTCGATATGGGCTTTCAAAGCTGAAAGCCGACTCGTATATCCTTGATGACTGCAAAACACAAAGGTTTATGCCTCACCTGAACCTGTCATTACTGACATTGGACTGTGGATGACGGATGACTGGAAACACATTGCCTGGTTGGACAACTCTCATTTCAAATTGTATCGAGTGAATGGGGGGGGGGGGGGTATGGAGACAATTTCATGAACCCATGGATCCTCCACGTCAGCAGGGAGCTGTTCAAGCTGGTGGAGGCTCTGTAAAGGTGTGGGGCATGTGCAGTTGCAGTGATACGGGGCCCATAACATGCCTAGATAATAAAATTAAAACAATCTGGAATGTGATAAAGAGAGAAACAGGGACTGTAAACTACACCAAAGACAAAAATATTGTTTTAAATGTTGACAACTCAGAGATAACTAATAGTGAGGAAATTGCTGAAATCTTTAACCAACATTTTTTAACTGTCCCATCACAGATAGGTTGCCATGGTTCTGTAGATAAAGTTGCCTGTATAATGAAAAATAATTTTCCAGAACCTTTCATTCAAATAAGTGTGCTTCCCATTACTGCCAATGAAATCAAAAAAATCATACAGTCTCTTAAAAATAAACATTCTGCTGGTATCGACGATATTTCAAGCAAGCTGTTGAAGGCTTGCTGTAGTGAGCTGTTGAAGGCTTGCTGTAGTGAAGTGACCGAAGTTTTGTCTCACATCTGCAACAAGGAGTGTTTCCGACAGAATGAAATACTCTGTTGTCAGGCCCCTGTACAAAGCAGGGGATGCTACAAATGTGTCAAACTATCGCCCTATCTCTCTATTAACAACATTTTCAAAAGTCCTAGAAAAAGCTCTGTACAACAGGATTGTGGCACACCTTGGTGACCTGAACATCATTAACAGTCAGCAGTTTGGTTTTCAAAAGGGAGTTTCAATAGATAACGCAGTTTTCTCATTCACAAATGATGTTCTAGAGTCTATAAACAGCAAGAGGCTCCCAATTGGTGTCTTATGCGACCTATCAAAGGCGTTCGACTGTGTAGATCACCAGATACTCTTCAAGAAGTCCTGTCATTATGGAATTACAGAACCTGTAGGGAACTGGTTAAAATCGTACCTCGAAAATAGGAAGCAGAAGATTATTCTAGATGTTTCAGATAGTGTATCACAATATATAGTGGACTCTGAGTGGGGAATTGTGCAGCATGGAGTGCCACAGGGATGAGTGCTTGGGCCCTTGCTGTTCCTCATATATGTTAATGACCTGCCTTTATCCATCAATAACCAGTGTAAATTTACAATGTTTGCTGATGATACGAGCATTGTGGTGGATAATGTGTCAACTACTGACTTAGAATCCGAGGTCAATGATATCCTTAAAGAAGTTCTGGGTTGGTTTAGTATTAACTCCCTTTCAATAAACCTGAAAAAAACCAATTTTATCCAGTTCTAGACAACCCACAAAAACCCAAAAGAAATAGTTATCACACAGAATGATCAGATGATAAAGCAAGTGTACTTATCAAAATTCCTAGGTGTATACGTGGACAGTAAGCTGAACTGCGAACATCACATTCTACAAACACTAAAACGGCTGATGTCGGCAACATTTGCTTTACGAATTTTGTCACGTTTCAATGACATTACCATCTCAAATTCAGCTTACTTTGGCTATTTTCATTCAGTCATGTGTTATGGCATCATCTTCTGGGGCAATACACCTGCCGCAAAGAAAATCCTCACAGCACAAAAAAGAGCAATAAGAATCATTTGTGGTGTACCCCCACGAACCTCATGTCGAAATCTTTTTAAACAACTTGAAATACTGACAGCAACATCTCAGTACATATATTCACTGATGTGCTTCATAATAAATAACCCCACTCTGTATGAAACGAATTGCCTACATCATGAACATAACACCAGAAGAAAAGAGGATTTCCACTGTAAGTTAAAGAACTTGACACTTATTCAGAAAGGGGTAAAGTACGCTGGAACGAAAATTTTCAATTCCCTACCCAACAGCATCAAAAGTATAAGGAGTAGTACATCAGTATTTAAACGTAGCTTGAAAAATTATTTACTTGAGACCTCACTTTATTCACTAGAGGAATTCTTTCAGAGAAATAAGTAAAACCCAGATTGGAAAGATGTTTTTAAATTTTTTGACACTGTTTACTGTTAAACTAACATAATAATGCGCTAATGTAAAAATTCCTGTTTTTCTCATTTCCATTTTTGGGTCACTTTTAAACCCAAAGTGGGAAGTTTTGATTACTGTTCAAGGTTAAAATAGATGCAATAATGCCTTGAATATGAAACTGCTATCTTCACATTTATGTTGACTAGTTTTTAAGCTAATAAGTATGACTTCTGTGCACTGTTATTAATACTATAACAATGTCTTTATTCTATGTATTTTATTATGTACATTGACACGTTCCACATCTGAGTGACTTGCTCACATGTACAGATCTATGGAACAAGTATATAAATAAATAAATAAAAACTCTGACAGGTGACACATACGTAAACATCTTGTCTGATCACCTGCATCCATTCAGGTCCATTGTGCATTTTGATGGACTTGAGCAATTCCAGCAGGACAAAGCAACACCCCACACATCCAGAATGGCTCCAGAAACACTCATCTGAGTTTAAACACTTTTGCTGGCCACCAAACTCCCCAGACATGAACATTATTGAGGATATGTGGTATGCCTTACAAAGTGCTGTTCAGAAGAGAACTCCACTCACTCGTACTCTTATGATTTATGGACAGCCCTGCAGGATTCGTGGTGTCAGTTCCCTCCAGCACTACTTCAGGCATTAATCGAGTCCACGCCACATCATGTTGCAGCACTTCTGTGTGCTCAAGTGGGCGTTGCACGACACTAGGGAGGTGTACCAGTTCCTTTGGCTCTTCAATGTATACATTATATGACTACCATTTTGTGGTAAAAGTCTGTTAATTCATGTCATGTGGCTATAATCATTTCAGAAATCTTTTCACATGAATCACCTCGTACAAATGACAACTCTGCCAATGCACTGCTCTTTTATACCTTGTGTACACGATACTACCACTGTCTGTACACTTGTGTATTGCTGCCTAATGTGTTGGCATTTTTACCCACTGATTTAGTAGGTATAAGTTCGCTAAAATTATGAGACAGTATGGCTGGCCAGTGCCAATAGATACTTACAAAAGTACCAGAAAGCACACTATCTTTTGGATGTGTTAGTTTCTTCCTCTGGGAGGAAAAAGAGAAGGATTGGGAAAATGGAGGAGGAAGAGATATCAGAGAGAGTAGGAGGTCAGAGCAAGTTTCTTGGCACACACTGTGCCAGCTTCAATCCAGTGATTATGAGAACAGAGTGAGAAGTAACGATGGAATAAAAGGATGAAAAATGAAATTAATAGGGCAAGTAAGAACTAAGAAGAAAATGTGACTTGTGTGGGGGAGGTGAGAAAAAAGGCGAAGAAGCAACAAGCAGTAAAGAAAATAATTAAATAAGACATAATAAATAAAAATAACGTGATCATAATTATTGAAAACAATGGACGGGGATTATATGTTAGTATGTTAATGGAGGTTAACTTGAGGAGGATTTCGGGATAAAAGGATATGTTGCAGGGCAAGCTCCCATCTCCTCATGCTTGCAGCCAGAGGTAAAAATATGACTATGAAGTCTTTCGTGATGGAGTCCTGCATAAAAAGTTCTCAGTTTACTTCCTGCGTCAAATTTGGATAAAATCCCGAGCTTTTGATGATTACCTCCATCATCTTCGTCAGGGGTAAAACTGACAGTTTTACCTCTGACAAAGATGATGGAGGTAGTCATTGAAACTCGGGATTTTATCCAAATTTGCGCGGCAAGTAAACCGAGAACTTTTTATGCAGAGGTAAAAATATGTTTTTATAGGGCTGTGCTGTTTTGATTATCAGTAGAATATAGAGTCTGCATGGCTGTTTTTTTCATAATAGGCATCTGTTTTTTTCATAATAGGCATTTGGTGATACATACCTTGCAGTCAGCATGTTGTTACACAACTGGATAGAGGCAATAATAGTCAATGTGACTTTGCTTATGTCCTGTTGTTCCGTAGGGCAGCAGTAAAGACCTTCCATCTGTTTCTGTTGGCAGCCAAACATTTCATTTCACTCCATGTTTTACCAGCTTTCAGAGCGTCTTCTTCCACCGTTAATTTCCATATATTTTTAGGGCGGGCACGTCTAAGTGTACCTTGTGGGTTCCAATCCAGTGCTGCCTTTTCAACAGCTCCTTGTTGTTTGCGTACTGTGTGACCAATCAACCTCCATTTTCTTTCCTTTATTTGTTCACAGATTGATTGCTGGTTTGTCATCTCCCACAATTCATCATTTGGTATAACATCTGGCCACCTCACATTTATAATTTGCCGAAGACACCAGTTTATGAAGACTTGCAGCTGGTTCACAGTCATGTTTGTTACCTTCCATGTTTCGCAACTATACAGGAGGACTGACTTTATGTTGTTATTGAACAAGCACAGCTTGGTTTGTCTCGAGATGTTCTTGTTGTGGCAGACAGGGTACAGTTGTACAAAGGCTCCATTTGCCTTCCATTTCTGACTCTTTACATCCTCCTCGGTCCCTCCATCTTTACAGACGGTACTGCCTAGATATACAAGAGTCTACTTGTTCCAATTCTTTTCCATACACTGTTAGCTTCGCTTGTTTTTCAGATCGCATTCTCATTTCCTTAGTTTTCTGAACATATATTGTAATACCTACAATTTCTGCTTCCTCTTTCAGTCTTTCCAACTTTTCTTCTATGTTACGCAATCTTTGCGAGAGCAGACAGATATCGTCAGCAAAGTCGAGGTTTTCAAGCCTGTCTTGCATTCCCCACTGAATATCTCTTCTCCTACCCTCAACAACTCTTTTCATTACACTGTCCAGTACCAACAAGAATAAGGTAGGTGACAGAATACATCCCTGTCTCACCCCAGCATTTGTTTGGATAGATTCAGTAAGTTGGGCATTGTGTAGCACCCTACGTTCATATCCATCATACATGGCTTTAATAATATTGATTATCTTTGATGATATTCCATACTCTTCCAAGGCATGCCACATAACTAGCCTATTAAGAGTCAAATGCCTTTTCAAAATCAATAAATGTAAGGTAGAGTGTGTTCTGCCATGCTGCACTCTGCTCAAGTATTATATGCAATGTGTTGATGAGATTGACACAACTTCTGTGCTCTGTAAACTCAACTTGCTTTTTTCTCAGTCGTGCCTCGACTGAGTCCTTGATATGATTTAGCATCAGTCTATAGAGTACTTTACTTGGTACAGATAGGAGGGTGATCTCGCCAGTTATTACTGTTGGTAGTATCCCCTTTCTTTGGCAACTTAATAATCAGCCCTTCTTTCCAATCCTCTGGTATTTTCTCTTCTGACCATATCTTCTCAAACAATGGATGCGGTAGATTTATGGTGGTGTCAGTGTCTGCTTTTAGCACCTCAGGTGCAATATTATCCATTCCTGGAACCTTCCCGTTCTTTATCTGTTTGAGAGCTATTTTAATTTCAGTCTTAGTTGGTGTGCTTACATTGATTCTGTAAATGGCATCTGAAAAATTCCATTGCCTCTCCCTCTCTTCAGGTTGCACTCTGTTTAAGACTTCAGAAAAATATTCTCTCCATCTTCTAAGTTGGTCTTCTTCTGTCATCAACAGCTGCCCCTTCTTGCCTTTCACAGGTCTGTTCTTGTTGATACCTTTTTTGGACAACATTCTAGTGATGCGGTACGGTTCTTTTGTGCCACCCATTGCTGCAGCTCTCTCTCCTCTCAGAGCTTGCTCATCCATCCACTTTCTCTTATCATTCCTCACACTCCTCTTTATATGAGAGTCAGTAGCTGCTTACTCAGCTTGCATTCGAGTTTTCTGCTGTCTTGTTTTACTCATATTTAATCTTGCCTGAATCTCCTTCCTACAGCTGATCAAATTCCATGTATGCTGACATCCAATCTTTCTTCAAATGGTTTTTAAAGCCAAGGACCTGTTTGCTCACATTGCAGTAGATGTCCTTCATCTGAGTCCATGTATCATCAACATTGTTTTCATCATTTTCCTGTGCTTCTTGGAGTGCCTCGTAGCAGTTCCTTAGCTCAATACAGAAAGCTTCTTGTCTTCTTGTTTTGCTGTTATTCTAAGTTTTCCCACATCATATTTTTTGTTCTGTTGTTCGAACTTTCTATTTGTAGCAATAATTTTTAGTCTAAAATTTGCAACAATAAGGTGGTGATCACTGCGAACATCAGCCCTACGTTTATTTCTCACGTTCATCAGTGACTTTCTAAATTTTTTGCTTAGCACTATATGATCAATTTGGTTTTCCATTCTGTGACCAGGTGATACCCATGTAACGTTATGGCAATTCTTGTGTGGGAATAATGTACCTTCAATCACCAAATTGTGACTGGCACAGAAATTTGAAAACATATCCCCACTGTCATTCATTTCTCTGATGCCATGGACTCCCTTTACATGCTCTAGGCCTTCATTGTTCTTTCCGACTTTTGCATTTACGTCTCCCATAATAATCAAGATGTCTCTCTTACTGGTACTTTTAATGGTGTCACTTAAGGAGAGGTAAAACTCTTTTTTTCTGTTCAGTATCTGAGGTTTCTGTAGGATCATAGCATTGGATGACTGTGACATTTAGAATGTTTGTCTTAAAATATGCTGTCAGTAGTATTTCTGAAACTGCTTTCCTTTCCATAAGGCTCTTTTTTGCTCCTTTGATTAACAAAAGTCCAACTCCATTTCTGTGCTCTGCATCCTCTCCAGCGGTTCCAGAGTATAAAAAGGTGTATCCATCTTGTGTTTGGATTTCTCCAAAATCTATCCATTGCACCTCACTAAGTCTGAGAATGTCCAACCTGTAACTCATCATCTCCTTTGTAACATGTTTCAGTTTTATGGCTTCTCTCAGTGTTCTAGCATTCCAGAAACTTAAGGTCGTCATATTTGAGTTCGTCTGGCTGTTCTTTTCTGCTGTCTCTTTAATCATTTGTTTTTGGGAGTGCCGGTGATTGGCCCACAGCTCCCTAGTCTGGTGGTGGGGCTGCCATCTAAGAGCCTCCAGAGTTGCCCAATTTTCTTTTAAGGGTTTACTCCCCTAGGGTGGCTGGCTTCCCTACACCTAAGAGTAGATTTTAGATGGCAGGAAAAGGACAGGGTAAGGATAAGCTTGGTATAGGTGAAAAGGACCAGTGGGCCATTGTGGGACACACTTCATCTGGCTCCTCCCCCTCGGCCAATCTGGCATGGGTGGCCCTGCTGGTAGCTAAGCTACCGTCGGCATAGCCCTCAGGATCCAGAGCACGCAAACCTCCTCGCCCGCATGGACAGTGCTACTGTAAGGCAGTGTCCCCTGAGGAAGAATAATCAATGTAACTTACTGAAATTTATTTCACTACATATTCACCCTGTACATCCAAACATGGCGCCAGAGCAGGTGGCAGCAAGTGGGTTCTTGGGGGCAGATTTTACAGCAGGATTAATTGCAGTGTAATGTTAGTGGTCTGTAAATGATGTTACTGATGTTACAGAAGACATCAGTGAATGGGGTGTGGGTAGGATATCAAGGAAAGGGGCGAGGCAGCAATGCACCAAAGTTTTGTTTGGAAGTTCAAGCTGTGTGATTGTAGGGTGTGAAAAGGTACTGCCTTGGAGATTGGTTTGTGGATAAGGCCTATGGGGTAGTTGCAGGAGAGGAAAGTGCGGGAGGGATTGTTGATAGTGTTGAGAGATTTGATGATGGAATAGATTCTTTTGCCATGAATGCCTAGGGTGTAGGGGAAGGAGCATTTTATATGAAAGAGGTGGCAGCTGTCAAGCTTTGGTATTGGTTGATTTTATTTGGACTCGGGCTTGGATATGGGCTCCAGTGAGGTGGAGTTAAGTGTCAAAGAAGATGACTTTGGATTTGGAAAACGACCAAGTGAATTTAAGTTATAAAATCGTTAAACTGTAAGTGCCGCACAGATCATATTAATTTTATAGTACTGTTATAGCCACGCTTATTCACTGGCAAGGTATGTGTTGTCTAAAATTAGATACAGAATAGCTGGCCAGGACTTACTTCAGGAAGCAAAATTCTTATTACCGACAATAGGCACGTACATAAGTATAAGAAACTATTCTTTCTTTCGGAACTGTTAGTTCCGTCCTCATGTTGGAAAGAGAAGGCACGTTAGGAGTAAGGGCAGGCCATTCAGACCTCTGGATGAGAGGGACCCACCTGTTCTTTTGATATGGCAGGTACCTGTTCTGTCATTTCAGTAGGAGTAGGAAACATTTTTGATAGTGTCATGAAATGATATCCCCAGAGATATGGTAAGCCTGACATTAGACAGTAATAAAGTATCTCAAAATAATAAGACAATACCAGAGAAGGAAAGTTGCTACTTACCATACAGTGGAGATGCTGAGTCATGACAGGCGCAACAAAAAGATTCACACAATTGTAGCTTTCGGCCGTTAAGGCCTTTGTCAGCAGTAGACATACATATACACAAGCACACACACACTCGTGCAAATGCAACTTGCACACACATCTGCAGTGTCAGAGAACTGTGTATGTATGCCCACTGCTGACAAAGGCCTTAATGGCCGAAAGCTACAATTGTGTGAATCTTTTTGTTGTGCGTATTGTGACTCAGCATCTCCGCTGTATGGTGAGTAGCAACTTTCCTTCTCTGGTATTGTTACATTCCATCCTGGATTTTCCATTGTTCAAAATAATAAGATTGTTTCTAATTGATAGACCATCACGTTGCCTGATCATTTTTGATTTGAGGGGCACGAGAAGGTGAAATTCAGTGGGGGAAGGGGATGGGGCAAGTCAAGACAGTAGGGTGGGTGTTCCAAGTGTTCCAGATGAAATGTTTGTAACAGCTCCTGCATTTGTCTGACTGTTTGATGATGGGCATTGTCATCCAGAAGAATCATTCCCTTTGTCAGGAGGCCATGTTTTTTGTAGTGAATTAGTTGTTAGAGTTCCCACAGAGTGGTGCAATGTGACGTGGCATTCTCAGCCTCACTGTGAGGCTAGCATTTCATCAGTATGATCCCTTATATGTCCCAAAACACAGTGGGTGTGACCACCATGACAGAATGGTCTTGTACTTCCTTGTTGCTGAGGAGGTGGAATGTTTCCATTCGATGGATAATCTTTAGTGATTATATTAGATTCAGTTTTCATTCCATAGACCCAAAAAATGAGATGATTCTTGTGGGTGTGTAACATGTCAGAGAGTATAACATAAAAATTTGACTATAATACTTACTACCCTGATCATTTGTCAGGAGATTGTCGAAATAGGTGAATACAGTGCAGTAAACTGGAACAGCTAATATTCAGCTAATATTTACATAATTAACGTGCTGTCAGAATGAAACATTGTTATGCACTATCAATAAATTTATCATGCACAAAATACCTAATCTTGATTGTTGTGATCAAGTGCTGTCAAAACTGAAATCTAACAGACATTTTTACTTAAGCTGGCTTAACAGTCTCTGTTAAGATATTGATCTATAGGGTAGAAGGAGTTGCCTATCAAAAAGTTTTTCAAACTCTGTTTAAACTGTGCTTTATCTGAAACCAAGTTTTTGATAGTTGCTGGAAATTGAAAATGTGTGTTCCTGAATACTGGCCCTTGTTTTTGGACCAACGGAAGTGATTTTAGGTCTTTATATAGATTTTTCTTATTCCTAGTATTGATACTATGTATTGAGCTATTGGTTGGAAATAGAGATGTATTACTTGCAACAAACTTCATTAAGGAATAAATATACTGAGAAGCAATGGTTAGAATACAAAGTTCCTTGAACAGGTTTCTACATGATGTCCTTGAATTTACGCCACAAATGATTCTTCTCACTTGCTTTTGCACCCTAAAAACTTTTGCTCGGTTTGATGAGCTGTCCCAGAATATGATCCCATATGACATAATAGACTTAAAGTAAGCAAAGTATACAAGTTTTTTATATTTATATCTCGTACCTCTAACATCATTATCACTGCAAATACGGACTTGTTTAGACACTTCAGCAATTCTGTGGTATGCTCATCCCACCTGAATTTATTATCGAGTTGTAATCCCAGAAATTTAACACTGTGAACCTCTTCAATCTGCATGTCTTCATATGCAATACACTTGCTGGAAGGAAATCTCTTACAGGTTCTGAACTGCATTCTCAAAGTTTAATGACATAAACCATTTATTAATGTCATTGAAAATAAGATTAGCAGCTATTTCTAAATCTGCATTTGACTTGCTACTTATTGCAATGTTTGTATCATCTGCAAACAAAAAAAACTTAGCATACGGCAATGTAACAGACGAGAGGTCATTAATGTACACAAGATAAAGCAATGGACCCAAGATGGAACCTTGAGGAACGCCACACGTAATTAATTCCCAGTCAGATGAAGACTGACTGTTTACTGCACAGGTATTTGGCAATGACACCCTTTGTTTCCTGTTAGATAGATAAGATTCGAACCATTTCACAGCATTGTCGATGACACCATAATATTCTAATTGACTTAAGAGAATGTTTGGTTCACAATCAAAGGCTTTTGACAGGTCACAGAAAATGCCAGTAGCCTCTAATGTATTATCTAATGAATTAAGCACATTCTCACTGTAAGTGTAAATAGCATTCTCTATATCAGAACCCTTAAGAAATCCAGACTGTGACTTGGACAATATATTATTTGCAGTCAGATGCTTAAGGAGACACTTGAACACAACTTTTTCAAATATTTTTGAGAAAGCTGGCAAAAGTGAAATTGGTCAGTAGTTGTATGGTATCTCTTTATTCCCCTTCTTATATAAAGAGACTTAACTTCAGCATATTTTAGCCAATATGGAAATGTTCTGCTGATAAGAGATTGATTACACAAATAACTTAAGATAGACCTCAACTTGCATGAGCACTCTTTGATTAACTTCATTGATATATTATCATACCCACTGGAATACTTAGATTTTAAGAGTTTTATTATGGATGCTACTTCTTTGGGAGACGTGAGTGTCATTTCCCTTTAACTGATTTTTTTTTTTTTTTTAAAGGCTGGTCTCAGATACTCCATTGCACTGTTCACCAAACCTGATAACCCCAAGCTGTCAGTAACAGAAATGAAGTTCTTGTTTAAGAGGTTTGCAACACTACATGTACTTGTTACCAAAGTCTAATTTAGTTTTAGAGGTATCTGATCCTCATCCTTCTTGGTCCCACCTGCCTGTCTTCACTATATCCCATGCAGTTTTTATTTTGTTGCCTGATGTAATTATCTTTTTCTCGTAATAAAGCTGCTACAATTTCTGGATTACTTGCTCCAATATTTTCCCATATTCTTTGTAATGCATTACAATTCTAACTTCAGAGCTTTTCCTAGATAGTAGTTACAGTCTCCTTTTTGCCCCACAAGATATCTTTATTCCTTGTGTAATCCATGGTTTGTTTTCTGACTTGTGTGATATGAGTTACCTTTAGGGGAAAACAATTTTCAAAAGTGAAGGTAACTTTATTAATGCATGCTTTGTATTTTCTATTTGAGTCAGAAGTATTGTGAACATCCATCCAGTTCATGTCTTTGAGCAATTTCCTGAATTTCTCAATTTTTGACTTATTTATTACTCTCCTGTACTGAGAGTTAATAGATTTTTAACCGCGACAAATTTAAAAATTTACACACGATGCTGAATGTCATGATCAGACAGCCCATTTACTATTGGTTTTGTGATATGACTTTTTCTCCTTGTTTTGTTTACAAAGATATTATCAATAGCAGTTTCAGAGCATTTACATATCCTAGTAGCAAAGTTCACAGTAGGAACTAAATTGAATGATAGTGTTACTGGTTGCAATAGTTGTTCACTGACAGAGCTTTTCAATAAATCCACAATAAAATCACCAGCAAGCACTATTTCCTTTTTCTTTACCATGAGATGGGACAGTAGAGCTTCCAGATTTTTTATGAAGATATTAAAATTTCCTGAAGGTGATATGTATATACCTACTATTATAAGGGACTTATTATGAAATACTACTTCTGTTGCACAAGCTTCTAAGTGCTGCTCTGAGCAAAACTTATTAATATCAATATTCTTGAAATCAAAACAGTTTTTGACAAATGTGGCAACTACTTCTTTCTCCATATTTTCTCTACAGAATTAAGAAGCTAACTTGAATCCTGTAACATTTAATGTATCTATACCAGTGGTCACGTGATGCTCAGAGAGGCAGATTATATCAACTGGTTTTCTCAACTCTAATTCTTCAATACAAATAAGCAACTCATTAAGCTTCCCTTTAGTCCTCAGATATTCTGATGCAGTAACGATAATTGATTTTGTGCACTGGCTGAATTACAACTGAATGAACCTAATTTTCTGCCAATTTTTGAGTATCTCTAGTTTCAATCAGAGGCTGTCTGCTTGAATTGTGTATATTAAAATTTGCTTTCTGGCTGCCTGTTTTATCAACGTGAATGTCATTTTCAGCTTTTCTCTGAACATCTTTTGTTTCTGCCCTCCCTACCCTAAAAAAACTTCTGATCCATCACTTGTAACCACTGGTACTTTACCACTTGTGAAAGTGCCCCCCCCCCCCCCCCCCCCCCTTTAAGTTATTTGCTATTAGCCCAGACAGTTTTCCCTTTCCTTTCCTGTTGAGGTGAAGGCCATGTCTAGTATAGTCCCACCCACTGATAGACTCAACAGGAACCACACTGCTACGAGACCCCATATCTGATCCAAGCAACCATTCCACAAAAGAGTTTAAATGATGATGCTTATGGTGCCTCAAAACACACACAAGCCCAACACCAGTATGTCTCGTTGCCGAAGCTATATTTACCAGCTCACTCTCAATTGAATAATTAGGGTTCCTGTCTATGCTGTTGCCCACCCCACCCACTATTACCAAGGTGTCTTCCATTGTGAAGTCTTTGCAAAGTGAACCTACATCCTCTGTTACCTGACCCAGACTTGCACTAGGTTTCTGGTTGAAAATAGTCAACCAAGACTTATTCCTTGTAACAGTTACTGTCAAGAAGTCCTCTTTTTCCTCACTGTAACAAATGAAGTGCTGCAAAGACAGACCCATTCTGTTCATTTTATGTTCCTTAGTCAACATGCAGAACAATGCAACTCCTGCAGCACACAGATGATGATGTAAGTGGTTCCTTATGAACACCCTGCCGCATGTGTTATGTCACAGATTATCACACATCGGTCATTATGAATGGTCTGCTTCTCATATCCTGCCACTGCAGGCTGACCAGGAAGCTTCCAGTCTCAGACTGGTCACTTTTGGCTGAACATATGTTTGATAAGCTCTTGGTTACTGAGATTATGAATTTTACACCACCAGTGCTCTGTAATTGTATTCCTGTACATGTTTCAGGAACCACCAAGTGGCACAATGGTGGAATTTTGTGTCTTACAGGGAATAGGGATGTTTACTTACCAACAAAATTGCAAGGATGGTAAATATTAACTAAAAACCTCAGGTAAATTGGTGGCACTTCAGTTGTACTACTTTTGCCCAACTGTATGGATCACCATAAGACTCACCTTTTTCCCAACTTCTAGTGGAAACGAAATGGCCTCTAGCAGATGTGCTGTCTGGAGCCAGAAACACCAATCACTACGAAGGTTGCATGCAGCCAATCATGAGGATCATTTCAGAAGAGAATTCTTTCAAGGAAAATGACACTTACTTTGTCTCAAGGTGTTTTCATCATGACTAAGAGAGTGAAAATTGTAGCCATTTTGTGTACACAAAGTTTTGTAATGCATACCAGGTGTACAGAAATCTGTTATAGTGATTAAAGAATGGCTCATTATTGGAGGTATATTTTCGTGCAAAGTTGACATATGACATACTAGAACTGCAGGCAAAGTTGTGTGTGTGTGTGTGTGGGGGGGGGGGGGGAGGGGGATGATGTGATAGATGTTATGAAGACAATAAATGAGAAAGGAAAACCATTTTCACTTGCACCATATCTTTGGTATCTAATTTTTGCTTGTATCACACTAATAATTTCAGAGTGAGACAGAAAATGTAGACGCCATTCATGTGACCAAAAAGATCCTAAAAGTGGTTGTTGAAAATTTATTCACTGACTTCAATGTTGTGAACAGGATAATTGCTACACACTATATAGCGGAGATGCTGAGTCACTGATAGATGCAGCAAAAAGACTGTCAGAAAGTGAGCTTCTGGCCAACAAGGCCGTCATCAGAATTACACACACACACATATACAGAGACTGTATTCATGTGTGTGTGTGTGTTTGTGTGTGTGTGTATTTTGTCAATTTCTGATGAAGGCCTTGTTGTCTGAAAGCTCACTTTCTGACAGTCTTTTTGTTGTACCTATCTTTGACTCAGTATCTCCAGTATATGGTGAATAGCAACTGTCTTTTTCATAATGTTGTTACATTCCATCCTGGTTTTCCATTGTTTGTTTTATTCGTTGACATCTTAAGCTATTTCAGCAAAAATCCTGACAAACATGGCTAAGGTGTACAAAATCTAACATTGAGTCTTTAATTTTTATTATGTGTAGTTTGTTGGTATTTTTACTTTATTTTCGCGTAAGCGGAGTAATGCTTTTGTCAGTGCTTTTACTGATCTTATACTTTTTTATGCATAACAGGCATGAAGTTATGTCTTCTCTTGTTTCTTTATACAGACTGATTGAACATCATGCAAATCTGCAGAAGCGACCTTGTGCAGAAATCTTTTTGGAGGAGTGGAGCACTAGTGGAAGGATTAGACCAAATTTAGCATTCCTGCTAGAACTTTTGGTTAAAGCTGAACTGTACAGAGCTGCAGAATATGTCGCTGGTGATTTATTGAAAGGTCTGTTTTGGCTTGAACTAAGGCAAGCCTTGTATTTACACTATCAACCGTATCACTCTACAG
Source organism: Schistocerca piceifrons (assembly GCF_021461385.2). Classification (NCBI taxonomy): domain Eukaryota; kingdom Metazoa; phylum Arthropoda; class Insecta; order Orthoptera; family Acrididae; genus Schistocerca; species Schistocerca piceifrons. The sequence continues at coordinate 795,466,626 of NC_060139.1, read as the reverse complement.
GGGTTGGACAGAAGTATGGAAACACTGTGAGAAATGCTTACTTGAATGTAAATGGAGGTCGCACTGTTGCATTGGACTATGAACTGCACCTGTGCAATGTCGTCCATATGTTACAAGTCTCAGTCATGGTCAGAACTGTGTTCTGTGAACTTGGGAATGCATTATGTTTGAGGTAAATGAATTTGAACAGTGGCAAATTGTTCGTGCTCATATGGTGTGTGCTTCCATAACCAAAGGAGCTAAACTGCTTGGGCAACGTATTGAAGATTTATGCTGCATACAAGGGAAGTGGAAAAACGTCATCTGCTAAGTCACAACGTGGATGGAAGTGCTTGTTAAATGATCATGACAGATTCTCATTGAAGAGGATTGTGACAAAAAACAAGAGGATGGCATCTGCTAAAGCTACTGTGATACTGAAAGTCACACTTGTGAACTCTGTCAGCATCAAAACAACATGGAAGGAGCTCCATAAGCAAGGAATTGCGGGGCAAGCTGAGACTATGTAGCAATGGAAGAAAGTCATTTCCAGTTCCTGGCCGAGTTTACTTCCAGTGAGTGATACATGATGGGGATTGAGTGTCAATTTGGGCAGCTGTATTGTGGTATTCCAAGGACTCAATGGTTACTCTGCAAGGTCACGTTACTGTCAAGGATTATGTGACTATTTGGGCTAATCAGGTCCATCCCATAGTACAATGTTTGTTCCCCAATGGTAGTGATGTTTTCCAAAATGACAGACCCCCTATTCACACAGCTTGCATCATCCATTACTGGTTTTGTGAGCCACCACAGTCTTCAGATCTCAATATTATTAAGCTTTTATGGTCTGCTTTGGAATGAAGGGTGCAGGAGGAATAGTATAAGATTCCCTCAAAAACTATACAGGATGTGTATTTGCCCATTTCAAGATGACTGGAATCTGTTTTGAATGCCAGTGGGTTTCCTGTTTTGTAGTATACATGATAACGTGTATTTTTGGTGTTTCCATATTTTTGTCCAATCCCTGTATGTCAAGAAAAAAGACAGGTGAGATAATGTAAATAACTATAGGCTCATCATAATTTCCTCTTGCATTTCAAAAATATTGGAAAATTTATGTATGAGAAACTTATGGAATTTATAACCGAAAACAAAATCCTTTGTAAAGGAAAATAGAGATTCAGAAAAAAGAGGTCAACAACAACTGCCATTTACGAGTGCTTAAAGTTTATACTAGGCCTGACTGACATGAGACGGGATCAGCAGAAGTATTTATTGACCTGTTGATGGAAGCTCTTGACATGCTGGTTCATAAGATTCTGCTGTCAAGGCTCAAAATGTGCGATATCTGAGGCCTGTGCAACAGTCAGATCAGTTCGTTCCTGAGCAGATGTAATCAAGCAATGAGCATCAAACACACAAATATCAAGCTTGTTGTTGTTGTTGGTGGTGGTGGTGGTCTCCATTGCAAAGAGGGGTTTGCTGCAGCTCTCCTGCTAGTCTATCCTGTGCATGTCTCTTCATTTGTGCATAACTGTCACAATCCACATCCATTTGAACTGTCTTGCTGTATTCATGCCATCTATAATTTTTACACACCTGGTCTTCCTTCCATTACCAAATTGACTATTTGTTGATGCCTCAGGATGTGTCCTATCAACTGATCCCTTCATTTAGTCAAGTTGTGGCATAAATTTCTTTTCTCCCTAATGTCATTCATTACATCCTCATTTGTTATTTGCTTTACCCATCTTATATTAAACATTCTTCTAAAGCACCTAATATAATAACTTCTATTCTTATATTTTGTGAACTGGTTATTGTCCACTTTTCATTTCCATACAAGGCTATACTCCAAACAAATATCTTCAGAAAAGAGTTTCAAACACTCAAATTTATGTTAGATGTTAATAAATTCCTGTTTTTCGGAAATGCTTTATTTGTTATTGCTAGTCTTCCTTTTATACCCTCTCTATTCGACGATTATCAGTTATTTTCTGTTCAAAAAGCTAAACGCAACTATCACTTTTAGAGTCTCATTTTGTAATCTAATTCTCCACCTGATTTAATTTGACTGCATTCCAATATCCTCAATTTACTTGTGTTGGTGTTCATCTTATAAACTCTTTTCAAGACACTAGCCATTCTGTTCAACTGCTTTTCCAAGTCCTTTGCCATCTGATAGAATTAAATATCATTGGCAGAACTCAAAATTTTTATTTCTTCTCTGTGAACTTATAATTCCTTTTCCAAATTTCTTGTCAGTTCCTTTACTGTTTGCGACATGTACAGACAGAAAGTTATCAGGGATAGGTTACAACTAGACGTGGGCAGAACCATTCTTTTAAGGGGCTGGATCAAAGCTACTGTCTCACTGGAATGAATTAACTCTTTGTCATCACTCGTCACTCTTCTTTTGCTTAGTAAAGCAGATGAAAGGAAGGTGCTGTGCCTTTTTAATTCACAGTCACTGTATCTGAGTTTATATTTTATTTCAAAAAGAGGATTAACAGTTTTCCATTACATCTGTTGTAGTTTTCAGATTTCTGAAAAGTCGTGCATTTCGTCTTCAGTAAAAATAAAAAAATATCTCAACAAAATTCTGAATATTTTTTTTTATCAAGTTGTGAAATTATAACAATAAATCTCATTCTTGCTTTTTTTTCATAGTTTTACTGGAAACAATATATAATATGAAAACTACAATATAATTGAAACTAATTTTCTACTTTCAAAAATTATCTACAGTTGTCATTTGCAGTCAGTGTGACACTGTAGGTCTAGTTCAACAATCACTGTTGGTCCAGGGCCGTGGCTTTGTTGGAGCTGACATTTGGTATCAGCAAAATCCTCCCAAAATGAAGCATTTGCACAAGTTATGCCTGTTATTGGTTGCTGATTGATCTTAAAAAAATAAATAAATCCTTGTATTTTAGCAAGTCGACGGCAAATCAACACACTTTGAAAAACATAACTACTCTTTTGACTTCATCAAGTTGTCTGTATTGACTTTTCATATTGTGTGTTACACAACAAAATTTAAAAGGAAGTGCAAATCATAGAACATGTGGGAGGTTCTGTTGTGTTGGCAGAAGAGCCAACACCGTGTTACGAGAGGAGGTGGAAAGGCAGGCGTTTTAGCTCACGCAGGCAGGCGTGAAGAGGGAAGAACTACACTGACATGAGGTCTGGAACATGACAAGGAATGAGAATTCAGAAAGCGGACATAATTAGTTTGATACTTAACTTTAACCCATTAATGATGAACGTCACTCTTGACGGTACATGATTCACAATATTATCTGTTCAGAATATAGTAACTGAATATGGCGCCTTGCTAGGTCTTAGCAAATGACATAGCTGTAGGCTAAGCTAAACTGTCATCTCGGCTAATGAGAACGGATGTAGACAGTGAATCATTGCTAGCAAAGTTGGCTGTACAACTAGGCGAATGCTAGGGAGTCTCTAGGCTAGACCTGCCATGTGGCGGCGCTCGGTCTGCAATCACTGATAGTGGCTACACTCGGGTCCGACGTATACTAACAGACCGCGGCCGATTTAAAGGCTACCACCTAGCAAGTGTGGTGTCTGGCAGTGACACCACAGGTTCAAAAGCATGACAGCCTATTTCATTGTTGAAGCACTGTTACCCAGTTCGAAATATTTTCTGCAATTGAGTCTTCCTTCAGACTGGAAGCCCTCTAGAAAGTATGACTTCAGTAGAGTCTTCTCATTTGCCATGAGTACATATAAAGTAATATTATTTATAGTTATCCTGCTGTTGTTGCTTTGCACTGGTCTAAATGTTTTAATTTGATCAAATGACTGGACATTAGAGTGTTTGATAGAATTTTCAAATTTGTGAATCATAATTTGGACAAAACACATTTATGATTTTTTAAAATGTTGTGTCTTTAATGTCATAATTTTATTTAATTATAACTTTGATAGATTTACTTATGTCTTGTTGCAAATGAAAATAGATTGCATGTGATGGTGTTACAAAAGAAAATAAATCAAGATCTAATGGGGAACCATATGACAATTGCAATGTTGGATAGAGACTGAGACTCACTTTTATTTCATGGAAGGAGACTTCATGATCCGCACCAGCCCAGAGGTACTTCTGGACGTCTCTTCAGGTTTGATGAGGTATCAGGAGAAAAGGAAGTTATCTGTTGACAGATACGGCATTTTCCTTTTTTCTATCCAGTTTGGTTAAATTATACATATATCACTTGTAGCTCTTCTAGGTAAAGATGATGTGGTTGACTTATATATCTGTTCAATTTCAGTAATTTCCATGTCATGTTCTTGCAAGCACAACATATATTCTGACATTCCACTTGTCATTTAATTTTGCTGTATGGGTACTAAAAGATAACAATGTTAGGGAAAGGATAGACTGTTATTCACCATATTAAGATGATACTTAGAGTTGCAAATAGGCACAACAAAAAGACTTACATTTTAACTTTTGGCCAAAGCCTTCTTCAGAAAAGACAAAACACACACACACACACACACACACACACACACACACACACACACTCTCTCTCTCTCTCTCTCTCTCTCTCTCTCTTTCACACATTCACACAAGCAAGCACATGTCATGCACACATGACCATCTTCTCTGACAGCTCAGCCTGGAATGCAACTGTTACTTTGGATGAAAGCAGCACATTGCTTGCTTGCTTGCTTGTGTGTGTTTGTGTATTTCCTTTTCTGAAGAAGGCCTTGCCTGAAAGCTAAATGTGTAAAAGTTTTTCCATTGTGCCTGTATGCAACTCAGAGAGTCATCTTTACAGTGAATAGAAATCTATCCTTTTCCTAATAGTGTTGATATTGCAACCTAGAGTTTCCATTGTTTAGTGTTATAACTTAACCCTTTTTATTAATGATGCAGCCGATCTTTTCATCAAAGACACTGAATGAGAGTTATTCAAGATCTATGCCTTTTTCCACACTGCAGTATTTTGTTTTGCTGTTAGCTTTTTCAGCTGTAATTACATTAATTCTACAGCATTTTTTTTTTATTTGAGATGAATTTGTACTAAAAAGTCTTGGACCCCATTGGAAATCACTGTGATGTGGGAAAAAATGCTGCTGAGATGAGATAGTATGTTTCTGGTAAAATAACCATGCGAGTAGTCTCTTACCAGAAACATTCAGTTCTAACCCATGCCACATATGATGTGGCCATGTAAGGGGCAATGCATCGGTGGGATCATATGGAAACATACTTCTGCCTTGAGGAATTCTCCAAGTTATGCATTAACATATTGCACAGAATGCTCCGTCTACGGCTAATTGTGCGACTCAAAGAGTAATATATTCTTCACCCTAGAGATCCTTCTTCAAAGAGCTTAAATCAAAGCTGATGTCACTGAGCCCTCAACTTGGTTTAAAAATACTAGTTACCTGGTATCCATCTCAAAGAGATATGCACGTAATCTCACATCTCCTTCTCACTACCACCACCCAACAGTAAGATTTTCTTTCCTCCCCCTCCACCTCCCCTTTCTCTCTCTCCCTCCTACCACCCCCTTGTGTGTGTAGGGAGTGGGGAAGAGTGTGGTGGGGGCTGTTATAGGTTTTCTGTGTTGTCATTGATTTGTTTTTTAAATTTTATTTTATGTACTGTACTGAAAGTGGTGTTTCAAATTACAGACAAACTGCCTGAAAGACCAGAGTCTGGGCCTGCTGCTGCTGTTGATTTGTCCGATGAAGCTTTGCAGAAACTTCTTCAATCAAAAAAACATGTTAAACCTCTGGCTGATGTCAATGGTTTGATTGATTCATTGCCTAAGCCATTGGAACGGTTGACATTGTTTGATGGAGCTCAAGAGACTGTTACTCCTGGAGGCGCTGGTAATGTACACACGAATAATACTGAGAGAGGACATGTGGGTGTAAATGAAAGCAATGAAACTATAAATGAAATGCCAACAAGGAGAGTGGATAGTATTGATGCACCTGCAATCAGTAATGAAAGAAATGAGTACAGGTATATAAACATCAAATGTTTTGTGCACTTAACTTTTGTTAATTGTCATGACGTTTTTGTTATTGGATGTTAACTGTTCAATTATGTCTGTTTGATGTTTAAAAATGGTTATAACAAATGGTTATCACCACCATTAGTAAATGCATTTCATGTCTGTTTCATGTAATTTACGTGAGGCTCTGAGGACTTATTTTTAGGCTATTGTTCATGTACAATATCTGTTTAAAAGACATCACAGCATTCTTCTTGGATTCTGGTTGGACATTATTGTTGATATGTTTCCATTTTGTGATATAGTAATTTTTGTTAAAGTATTTGTTAGTGAACATTAATAGTGAGTGAGGGAGAATGAGGTGGTCTAGGGGAGGGAATGCTGCAAGGAGAAATGGCTGAAGGCTGGGAAGGAGAGGCAGGTGTGGAATATAATAGGAATGTGGACCCAGTG